>NW_028318400.1:2825000-3160000 GCF_062004578.1 Staurois parvus | reverse complement strand
ACGCTGCCACTTGCATAACAATGCCACACTCAGCTGCACCCTGCACAAAGATTTTCCAGCTCACTGGAACACAATTTATGTGCCCGCAGCCTGACAGCGATTGTTACTGGGTCAGGTTAATTATGCAATTAACCCTTCACACTGCCACCACCACCTTTTTACAGAGAAGGAGGAAACTCACTAATCTTAGCAGTAACACTATGATGTTTGAATAAGTGTCTGTATACACACTATCACCTCAGGCAGATGTATCCAGAGGTCTTAAAATACAGTAGCACTCTTCAGAGACAGGGATTCTTAGTTTGCATTAAAGAGCTTTAGAAACAGTTCAACACTTTTCAGAAAATAGGATTTATTACTAAAAAGGTCAAAATGGCGCAATAAAAATATTTACAGAAAAAGATGCAGCCAATATATGTACATATAAATACAGAGAGCAATAACACAACAGAGAGATAACAGAAAGAAGTTTACGGAGGTAGAATACTTGCAGAAGTCCTGGTTCAAGCAGTGTTCAAGTGTCCTGAACAAAAGGGTGCCTTTTCTCCCAAAGTTGGTTCCTGATGTTAAAAGGGAGAATCTCTTTATCTTCATCTTCAGGCCTGACAGCCTGTTTTCTAGTCCCCCAGCAGGGGGTGTCTACTGAAGCCAAGGGCCAATCGCCTCATTTGGGGAGGGGGTTTAGGCGGAGACCCAGGCTGTGACCCAAATCCCTCCCAAGTTTATGCCATGGTTAATAACCTTTCATAGGTACATGTAGCATCCTATCCACTGGTAGGATAATATGCAGAATCATCTGCTGAACGTCCAGACACAAGATATGACATATCTGCCTGTGACGGTTAAAGAGATATCGCTTTCTGCTCTCGGGTAGACGTTATCTACAGGTGTAAGGTATCAGGTGACTTGTATTAAAATGTCCTACCTGAATATATGCTTTGTTTTATTGTACTTTGTTCCTGTCGGGAGTTATGAATTTGTATGAAAAAGTGATTTCAGTGGAATGTACGTTTACTGCTACTTCCGGAATGCTTTTCATGTCCAGTGACTGACAGATTTATACTGTAGCTTTACGATCAGGCCAAGGCAAGGGTTTGACAGACCTCATGGAACCAGCTAATTGGGTTTACAACCATGAAGTGTATCCAGCGGTGCCCTGTGCACTCCTGAACTCAGCACACACACAGACCACATGCCATTGAAAAAAAAGGGAGGGGGACTGATTTGGAGTGAGAATGACACAAGATGGTGGATCTTAGCAAAATGGTTGTCCGCGTCCATATCTGTGCCACACAATTATCACAGCCCCTTTCTGTTCCAACATGACTACGCACCAGTGCACAAAGCAAGGCCCATAAAGACATGGATGAACGAGTTTGAGGTGGAGGAATTTGACTGGCCTGCACAGAGTCCTGACCTCAACCCGATTGAACACCTTTGGGATGAATTAGAGACTGTGAGCCAGGCCTTCTCGTCCGGCATCAGTGCCTAACCTCACAAATGCGCTTCTGGAAGAATGGTCAAACCTTTCCATAGACACACTTCTAAACCTCGTGGAGAGCCTTCCCAGTAGAGTTGAAGCTGTTAAAGCTGCAAAGGGCGAGCCAACTCAATATTGAACCCTACAGACTGGGATGCCCTTAAAGTTAATGTGCGTGTAAAGACAGGCATTCCAATACTTTTGGTAATATAGTGTATGTATACAGCATATAGTTATTAATAAAGATACCGCCAAATGAATGTTGCAGCAAAGTCCAGTTTCAAGGCACCGATGATGATGTGGCATCTGCCTTGTGTCAGAGACCCAAAGACAAGATAAGCGGTCATGGGGGGGATCCTCCAACTGTTGTCCATCCAGCTTGGAACAGAGCTTTTCACCAGCAGGAACCATGGTGTGGCAAAGGAACTCAGAGTCAGCCTATGCATACTGTGCTTCAGCAACCCCATTATAGTTTCTAAGCTGATATGCAGACCTCTTAGCCTATGATCCCAGCGTGGCCACCGGATGCCTAACCTGGCTCTAGCCTATGCTGGTTATTGAGCCCTAGGATAAAACTAAAGGGGGAGTAGCTGGGGCAGCACTGGCTGAGGCCATATTCATATAAATACTAATGCACTGGGTTGGTGAGTGGTGCCTTTTCTTCTCTTTGATAATGCTCTCACACCTCTGAATGGTGCACTGACCTCAGCTCCCTTCACTTAAACTGGTAGGCAGGTCTCTGTCTCAGCTTAGAGTGGCACTGCAAGTTTTATTTGGATCACTGCATATAAACTCTATTGAAATAAACAGGCTCACCTACTAATATAATGGATGGTGACCCCTAGACATACTGTAGCACAGACCTAGCTATCTGACACTGTGCATGTGACATATGAACAAGGAACAGCGCAGGGATACTCAGTCTGTCTCAAGGATTTTTATATACCCTCAGCTGCAGATAAACTATGAGATCATAACAATAATGCATAATAGTCCCTTCTGGCTTGGTGTTTAGCACCATGAACAGGACATGTGGCAGAGAATTTTCCTCTCTCTCTCTCCACTTCCTCCTTCTGGGATTTCAAAGCCAACAACCCAGGGACAGGAAGTGTGTACATAACATATTTACAGGCATTGTCAAGCACAGCTTAAAAATGGAGTGCACCCTTGTAGTTGGTGCACCATGTAGCTGGTGCACATGCTCCGAAACGTTGTTGCATCACTTTCCACAGTGGCGAGCTGGTCCTGTTCTACCTCACAGCCAGCTCTGGACCCAGGATTTGAACATCTTTCACCCACAGCTGATCCACACCGGTCCCGGATGATTCTTATAGACTTCAGATGTACTTGTATATATCTTCCCAAATGTAAGTGTATCCATAGCAATGTTTTAATAAAGTGTATTACAGTCTGCACTCAGTGGCGCCTTCTCTACCTCTCTTTTTAAGTGTTTTAAAAGCACCTCTTGTGCACGTGCAGACACTAGATACAGACTTGTGTCTTGGGATGACATAATATTCTCCTTCAATTGAAGGGTTAAGAACAGAAATGAATGAGGTTTGCAGTGTCAGCTTCAAATGCTCTATTGACAATAATAATATGCTTTATTTAAAGGTAGTGAAACTTGTATTAAGCCATTAACCCATTACGCCATTCTGAAAACCTCCCTGAGGGTAGTAATGAAAGCTGGCAGCAGGGGCGGACTGACCATTCGAGCACTCGGGCACTGCCCGAGGGCCTGGGGTCAGTAGGGGGCCCCCCATGTGGGCAAGGACACAGGGGCCCCATGATCTCCTGTTGCCCGGGGGGCCCCAAGAGTTGTCAGTCCGCCCCTGGCTGGCACCTAATTTGCTGAAGGCAAAGCTGGATTCAATGTGCATAGGGCTCTGCAGTATCTCTTATTCATCCAGATGAAACAGACTCTGTGGAAGTTGTATGCACTGCATAGGACACAGTAGTAGTGACTGACACCCCTACATCCCAAGGGACACTTAGGCTCTGTTCACACCTATGCATTTTGCTTTTTGTCCATTCTTCAGTGCTTTTCGCAGATCGTTTTGCGTTTTCTGCATGCGGTTTTGATGCATTTTTGACGTGTTTTGATTGTGTTTTGCATTTTATTCAGCTCCTTTTTTTTTTGTTAAAGTGGATTTTTTTTGTTGCCGGCAAAAATAGAAATGCAAAACACAGTAAAACGGCACTACCATGCATTTCAGCAGATTCTCAATTAAACTCTATTGTAGAAAAAACACTGCTTTTTCCTTTTAAAAAAAGTCCCTGACCCTTTCCAAAAACGCAGCAGCTCAAAAAAGCATAGATGCGAACATGTTCCATAGGAAACCATGTTAAATGGACTGTGAAAAGCAAAAAAGCACTAAAATACGTATTGGTGTGAATGAAGTCTTAGTGGGTCATGCTCTTCAATGAAAACTTGAAGACACACAGTGGTGAAGGAAGGGAAAGAAAATGAAAGTGGTTATAAAAAGAAACTTTTTTACCTTAATGCATTCTTTGCATTAAAGAGGATCTTCAATCTAGAGAGAAAAAAAATAAAACCCAGCAGCTACAAATACTGTAGCTGCTGACTTTTAGTAAAAGGACACTTACCTGTCCATGGAGCCAGCGCTATCCTTACCCGGGACAGTTCTTTGCTGGTCTTTGATTCCCTTTTAGGGTGAACACCCATGTGATCTGATTCTGGTGCAGGCAAAAAAGGGGTCCTGCACTTTTTTGGTGCAAATGCGGTGTGATTTTAGCCATACAAAACGTATGGCTCAAATTGCACCGCACAGAAATCGCATGCGAATTGCACAGGAATGCGATGCGATTCCTATACAAATCACATGTGGTGTGCCACACCGCATTAGTGTGAACCAGGGCTTAAGGTAAAAAAACCTTTCAATAGTTGCTCCCTCCAGCCCCCCTTAAATGCTTACCTGAGCCTGATCACAATCCAGCACTGTCCCGTCTGCAGCGGCAATTCTCCCATCTCTCTCCTCCCACGGCAGACTCAGCAGCAGCCGAATCATGCAAGCAGGGAGCAAGGGGGTGGGGCTAAGCTGCGCTGTGTGTGTATATGGGTGCAAACAGCATGGTTCAGGAGCTTGCCTGCATGAGTGGCCCCATGTCAGCCAATTTGCTATGGAGGCACTCAGAGAGGATTAGGAGCTGAGAGCGCTGGCAGGAGACTCCAGAAGAGGAGGGTCGGGGCAGCTTTGTGCAAAACCATTGAACAGAGCAGGTAAGTATAACATGTTTATTATTTGCAGGAAAAAAAAGAAGCTTTACAACCACTTTAAAGAGCAGCACAGTTTTCCACCAAGCACCCGAAAAGAGCAGATGGGACAGAAACAAGTGTGGTTGGAGCAAGTGATTGATTTTATGGGTCAGAATTAACTGATTATGTCTGGTGTTGTCATTGCTAAAAAAAACATGTAAATATTCAAGGTAATCCACTGTTATCTGTTATTATTATTATTATACAGTATTTATATAGCGCCAAAGGGTATGCTCAGCGCTGTACAGTAGCAGGGGGGACAGAACATGAGACAAGACAGTAACAATACAATACATGAGGGGTTCGAGGGCCCTGCTCTTTCAAGCTTACAATCTAGGAGGGAGGGGAAGGTGGTACAGGAGGAGATGGCTGTGGGGGATGGAGTGGTGGGTGGAGTGGAGGAGGTTAATTGTTAGGTGAGGTCGGGTGTTAGGTGAGGTTGGGGTAGGCTTCCCTGAAGAGGAGGGTTTTCAGGGTGCGCCTGAAGGTGAGGAGGGTAGGTGACATTTTGATGGATTGGGGTAGGGAGTTCCAGAGGATGGGGGAAGTCCTAGAGAAGTCCTGCAATCGGGCGTGGGAGGAGGAGACCAGGGAGCTAGAGAGCAGGAGGTCCTGTGAGGAGCGGAGGGCATGGGTAGGGTAGTATCTGGGTATCAGGTCAGTTATGTAGTTCGGGGCGGCATTGTGAGTGGCCTTGTAGGTCAGGGTTAGCAGCTTGAACTTGATGCGTTGGGCAATCGGGAGCCAATTAAGGGAGTGGCAGAGGGGGGAGGCAGATGTGGAGCGCTTGGTGAGGTGGACGAGTCTGGCCGCAGAGTTTAGGATCGACTGTTATAACTTGTGGCTGCTGTTTAAGAAAGTTACTTCACATGAGAATTGTGCCAGATATGATTTCTCTTTCTGTTTGCATGCAAACAAAAACATCTGTAGAAACATGCTGATGGACTTAGTGTTGGACTGGGGATGCATTTAATCACTTTCTTGTGTCAGCACTAGATGGCACTATATAGCCACCATTTGTATGTCTGCACAGAAAATTCAGGGAATGATCATTCATTCTAAGAGACAACAGACACACAACAGGATGTAGTCAAAGACTATGGGCATGATACAAGAGATGGTCAAAGACTGTGGACAAAATACAAGAGATGATCACAGATTGCAGACATGATTCAAGAGATATGCAAAAAAAACTTCAAAAAAGTATTCCAGTGGTGCATAAATCAATTATCAGTGTAAAATAATCTATATAAATAATAAAAATAAAATAAATGGTGAATAATAAATATTGATTAATATATTCCACATAAACAATATTAATAGTGTAAAAATAAATCCTGAATAATTCATATTATTCCAAACGAAAAAGTTCAAATAACTCAGTCCATCAAACAATCACCACATGAATAAACGATGAATAATGTATGTTATTTCAAACGAAAAGTCCAAATAACTCAGTCCATCAAACAATCACCACGTGAGAAAACTTGTGCCAAAAGTAAATTATATATATAAATGTGTGGTGCTCCCCTCTCAGGTGTGCACTCACCAAAAAGTGTTGCCTCCCACTCTCATGGTTGGCACACTGAGCTTTGATTAATGATTTTCTAAGGACTTGATGTAATAATTTATTCTCCTTAAACTTGTGACCATGGAGTCCCAGGACAAGCGTTCCCGATCTCCAGAGTACAAATTTCTCCTTCCGGTGCTCCACTCACAATAGACCATATAGGAGATAAAAAAACGAGAAAACCCCAAATGGTGCAGTACCAACTAAACAGTTTTATTGCCACAATAGAGTACTACTTACAAAATGTAAATAGATAATAAAGCCCAAAGATGTTAGCTTTACAAGCTCTCAATATGAAGAAAGCCGGATCAGTTCCCTCACCACTGTCGGCCTTCGATCTCTGAAGCTCACGCGTCACTGCCGGTTCCGGTCTGCGTCACTTCCGGTCACCACACAGCCTCGCCCTGATATTCATAGGGGAATAAGTCGGAAACGCGTCAGATCGAGGCTGTGTGCTTGCTCAATATAACTCCAACATTAAACATATAAATCAAAAAATATAAGAAGCCAAATGTCAGGGTCCACCACGGCGTCCGATCCGACGCATGCGCAGTTTGCCGGCTCGCGCCGGGATACGGGCGCTAGGTCCTGGCCGACTGCGGCGGAGGGGAACTCGCGCATGCGCACTAGGTGCCGCGGGTGCGCGCCAGGCACTAATGACAGCGCAGGGCGTGGTATTTAAAGATGCCCTGCGCTGACACTGGTTGTCGTTAGGTCTTCCCTGTGTTCCCCTGCTCTGTTCCTGTGTACTATTGCCTGATTACTGACCCGGATTGCCTCTGACTTTCTGCCTTCTCCTACCCTGACCCCTGGCTTGCCTGACCACTCTTTTGGATTACCCCTATTGGGTTGAAAACTCTGGTATTGACCCTGCGTGTGACCCGACTCTCCTCTGCCTGCCGCCTTGTACCTCGCTGCTCCCATGATAACGATCTGGCCTGTCTGACCACGAAACATCCATCCATCCATCCTGCTTGGGCCTGTTGGCCTCTTCACATCGGGCTCTCCTCTTGTAGATATTCCCTGCGGGACCCTCTGCCACAGGTGGGAGTGCTCAGAGGTCGTGACCTGGTCCTGGTCTGCTCCAAGTCCATCCCCACCATCAGGGGCCCTGGTGAACAAGTAGACCGGGACTTAGACTCCACGCTCTGGGAAATCATGTCCGGTGGACTGCCAGAGGTACCACCAGGTGGATCATAACACCAATATACCGTATGTGTATCAATAAAGTGCTTTCCCAACACCACATTGAATAGTGAGAGTCCTATAAAAGGGTGTCACATTGATCCAGATAGGTCTTTTCCACCAAATGTACAAATTTCCCACTCGCCAGAAGGTGTTGACCCCCAATATGGATAGTCAAATATCGCTTGGATGGTCAAATAACACTTGGATTCCCAACTGTAAGCTCTCAAATGGTGGGTCTTTAGGCTCACCTTCTCTCAGTAGTGGCTCTCAAAAGAACTCAAAATAAAAAGTGAATATCTATAAAATATATTCTAAATGTAGTATTTATTGAGGACCATACTCACATTGTATGGTGCCTAAACTCCGGCACCAGTCTGTACAGCCAATGTAGAGATATCATGTCTCTTTAAGTATGGCCGGTGTGTGTTCCAAACCTCCTGTTAGCAGGCCAGACTTGACGTCATGCAGGACCCGGAAGTGACAGGATCACGTGATTTATGTCACATCTATTCATGGTTTTGCAACTTAGCATGGGATTTCACTTAACAGGGGCAGCTGCCACTACTGCCTTTGGCAGGTTTTTCAGGTTGATTAGAGCACGGTCACCCACACAAGGTTTTCAATAGGTGCCACGATAATGGTTTTTTGATTTATGTCATTAGATTCGGGTTATTAAACAGAATCTGTGCTCCCTTATATCAGGTGTTCCTATCAGAGTCCCCCTTTATATCAGGAGTCCCCATTAGAGTCCCTTTTTACATCATAACTACTTATCTGAGTCCCCTTTTACATCAGGTTCCCATCAGAGTGTGCCCTTACATCAGGTGTCCCATTTAGAGTGCCCCTTACATCAGGTGTCCTCATCTGAGTCCCTCTCCCCCCCAACACCAACATCAGGTATCCCCATCGGAATGCCCTTTTAAATCAGGTGTTCCCATCAGAGTGTCCCCTTACATCAGTGTCCCCATCAGAGTGCACCTTACATCAGGTGTCCCCATCAGGGTGCCCCTTACATCAGGTGTCCCCATCAGAGTGCCCCCTTACATCAATATCCCCATCAGAGTGTCACTTACATCAGGTGTTCCCATCAGAGTACCCCCTTACATCAGTGTCCCTATCAGAGTGCCTCCTTACATCAGGTGTCCCCATTAGAGTGTTCCCTTACATCAGTGTCTCCATCAGAGTGCACCTTACATCAGGTGTTCCCATCAGGGTGCCCCTTACATCAGGTGTCCCCATCAGAACGCTCCCTTACATTAGTATTCCCATCAGAGTGCCCCTTACATCAGGTGTCCCTATCAGAACGCTCCCTTACATCAGTATTCCCATCAGAGTGCCCCTTACATCAGGTGTTCCAATCAGAGTGCCCCCTTACATCAGTATCCTCATCAGAGTGCCCCTTACATCAGGTGTTCCCATCAGAGTACCCCCTTACATCAGTGTCTCTATCAGAGTGCCTCCTTACATCAGGTGTCCCCATCAGAGTGTCCCCCCTACATCAGTGTCCCTATCGGAGTATCCTCTTACATCAGGTGTCCCCATCAGGGTGCCCCTTACATCAGGGTCCCCATCAGAGTTCCTCGTTACATCAGGTGTCCCCATCAGAGTGCCCCTTACATCAGGGTCCCCATCAGAGTTCCCCGTTACATCAGGTGTCCCCATCAGAGAGCCTCTTACATCAGGGTCCCCATCAGAGTGCCTCGTTACATCAGGTGTCCCCATCAAAGTGCCCTTTTGCATCAGGTGTTCCCATCTGAGTGCTCCCTTACATCAGGTGTCCCCATCAGAGTATCCCCTTACATCAGTGTCCCCATCAGAGTATCCCCTTACATCAGTGTCCCCATCAGAGTATCCCCTTACATAAGGTGTCCCCATCAGAGTGCCTCCTTAAATTAACTGCATCAGGCTGGCTCATAGATCAGTGGATGCACTGTCAAAGACCTGGGGGGAGGGCCCACAGCCCACCCCAGCACCCCCCTTCAATCTGGGCCTGTGTGGGACTGGTTCATGGCAATACCAGAGGATGTGTGATTCTGCACCATGTGGTTTTAGTAAGTAACCCCCATGATGATGAAAAAAGCACTTGTTGGTTTAGCCAATAATTGTTGCTTAATAATTCTTCATCTGCCCCGTAATTGGGGTATGTCAGGGAGTGCGTCCTTTGTCTACGCACTTTGTGCTAAAAGTTGTCTCTCTCTCCCATTTTAGAAATGTGGGAGGTGGGGACACACCTTTGATGACTGTGCAAACCTTTTGGAGTATAGACTAACCAGTGTAGTGATGGGAAATTGAGTGCTTGCTCCCTCTAGTGGCTAATCTGCAAATCACCGTACATAATATGTAAGTGAAAATATGACAGAGCAAACGTGGGAATATGAGTGACATATACAAATTTTTACGATAACCATTGTTATAATGACTCAAAATACATGTGTTTATTGGAAATACACTATTCTTGCTATTTTCAAGTTAACCTGTCAATCAAATCCTGTGAAGGGGGAGCAGTGCTGAGCTGCGTTGTGTGTGTCTATAGATGCGCACTGCCTGGTTTGGGAGCAATCCCGCAGGTGCACCCCCATAAGAAGCAGCTTCCTATGTTGGTGTACTGAGAAGAAGAGGAGCCCAGATCACTGACATTATTATTATTATTTCAGGTACTTATATATCGCCATCAATTTACGCAGCGCATTACATATATATTGTACATTCACATCAGTCCCTAACCCTCCAGGGGCGTACAATCTAAGGTCCCTAACTCACATCCATACATACACATACTAGGGCCAATTTAGACAGGAGCCAATTCACCTACCAGCATGTCTTTGGCGTGTGGAAGGAAACTGGAGTACCCGGAGGAAACCCACGCAGGCACAGGGAGAACATGCACACTCCAGGCAGGTGGTGCCGTGGTTGGGATTCGAACCAACGACTCTAGTACTGCCAGGTGGAAGTGCTAACCATTTAGCCACTGTACTGCCCTATGGGACCCCAGAAGAGGTGGTTTGGGGCTGCTCTGTGCAATACCATTGCACAGAGCATGTAAGTATAACATGTTTACATTAGTTATTATTAAAAAAAAAAGTTCAGTTTTAGGTATTTTTTTGTAGCCAAAATTGCTGATTTTGACAAGTGCAAAAAATGGAAAAAGTGGTTAAGTGAAACTCATTCAGTGCAATGACAGGGTCTCTTTAACAACTTCCCGCCATTAGGTCTTATACAGTGCTTGGAAGGCCCCCCTCTGTCCTTGCTGCTATTCTCAGGCTCTTCCGTTCCACTGGGGAGCCCAGGACTGCTGGAAATGTTTTGTCCAGCTGCCCAGAGAGAAGATAGAGGAACATCTGAGGTGATGTCTGCTCCCTAAGGAGACCTCTGGAGCAGACATCACCCATTTACTGCAGAGCTGCCCAATAGGAGACGGATGTCCCAGATGCATACCTCACTACTCTGGTGCTCCTGCTTTGGATACATCAATGCGCAGAATCTATGCCCTTCTGGTAAGCGCATCATTTTATCATTTGCTTGGAGCACCACTAAGAAGGATACGCTTACTGGCACTATTCACTATTCACAACACCGATTATATTGAATTATATTGGGACTTTATTTTCATTTATTTAGCGCTGCACTTTATTATTACTCAATCAGAGGCTATCACAGCGATCATGTGACCTGGAATCAGAAGTCCCAGGTCCTGATCGTTAGAAGGGGACCCGGGGCTCTCAGTGACACCCTGGTCTTTGTGCTGGGAGCGTGCTGTGTGGCACAAAGACAGGTACGCAAATATGCGGCCCCACGGAAAAAAGCCCTGTTCTGTGAGGCATATTTGTGTGACGTCGGCCTCAAGGGGTTAAATTTTTTTTTTAAAGTACCCCCATCCTTTGGGCAAATGCAAACGCGCACGTAGGTTCGGCATGCATATGTGAACGGTGATTGCACCATACAGGTGAGGTATTGCCATGAATGGCAGAGTGCGGGCAATAATTCTAGTGCTAGAGCTCACGTTTAACTCTTCACTGGAAAGGACCCTTTCACATAAATGTTCCGATCAGGTCAGCATGTCCGCTTTTCAGGAGGACCCAATCAGACTCTCTATTCTCCTCTATGGAGCGGTTAGTGTAAGCGGACAAGTGTTCGTTTACATCTACCTACCTCCAATCCGATCTGGGAGGGGATCTGTTCCCTTCTGTCTGGGTGGATCAAATTTACATCTGACTGCCCATAGTGAAGAGTTGCCTTGGTCTGTGTCTGCTCTGCATAAGCTGATCAGACAAGGACCTGTTATCTGCCTGCTCAGTGGGGGATCAGCAAACAGACCCCCCACTGAGCAAGCAGATCTCAAGCAGTGTCCCCCCCCCTGTGAGAAAGGGGACTGACCTGTAATGGCTTTTAAAGTGTTGTCTATGGATAACTGTAGGTACCGTAGTTGTCGCCATTCCATGCGTGTACGCAGTTTTAACTCGACACGTTTGGTATCTATTTACTCTGCAAAACATCATCTTTTTTATTTTACCATTTAGGTATATACAGTACTGTGTGCATTCAATTCATTTAACTTTATCTTTTCCTGAAATTTTCATTTGATAAAAAGTGCAAATGTCATGTGACATAAGAAATTGCAGCAGCCACTATTTTATTCTGCAGGGCCAGCCCTTCTTTACCAGGCCAATTTTCAGCGCTGTCGCACTTTGATTGACAATGCAAGATTGTACCCATATAAAATTTTTATCATTTTTTCTCACACATAGAGCTTTCTTTTGGCGGTATTTAATCACCGCTGGGTGCTTTACTATTTGCACTATAAACAAAAAAATTGCAAAAAATTTGAAAATTTTTTTTTTTCCTTTGTTTCTATTATAAAGTTTTCCAAACAGGGAATTTTTCTCCTTCACTGATGTGTGTTGATGAGGCAGCACTGATGGGCACTGATAGGCGGCACTGATAGGCAGCACTGATGGGCACTGATAGGCAGCACTGATAGGCGGCACTAATGTGGTGGCACGGATAGGCGGCACTAATGAGGTGGCACGGATAGGGGGCACTGATAGGCAGCACTAATGAGGTGGCACAGATAGGTGGCACTGATAGGCAGCACTAATGAGGTGGCACGGATAGGCGGCACTAATAGGCAGCACTGATGATGGGTACTGATAGACAGCACTGATAGGTGGCACTGACTGGCATCACTGCTGGGCACTGACTGGCAAAACCGCTGGGCACTGACTGGCAGCACTGCATTGATGGGCACAGGTGGGTGGCACTGCTGGGCACAGGTGGGTGGCACCGATCATCAGGGCACTGATCATCAGTGCCCTGATGATCGGTGCCGATCCCTGCTCTGACAACTGCCAGTTCTCAGCAGTACTTTCCTCACAATCTGACAGCGTGAGGAAAGTGCAGCCGAGAACCGGCAATTGCATTTCCCGGTGATCAGCATGTCATTGGACACGGCTGATCACGTGGTAAAAGGCCGCTGTGATTGGCAGAGATCGGAGATCGCCGGGTGCGCGCCCCCGGGGGCGCGCAGAAGAGCACGTTCTGGGAGGACAACATATGACGCCATCCCAGAACTGGCCGGACGCAGTGTAGCCGTCATTCAGGAATCTGCGGTTGTTAAGTAGTTAAGAAAATATATATTGTGTGGGGGCTCTAAGCAACTATTAGCAGAAAAATGTAGATTTTTTTAATACATATATGTGAGAAATGTCAAAACTTTTGAGACTCATTTTGGAGGTGTTATAATCCCAGTCGGGTTGTTTTACTATCTGTCTGTGTCCAAAGGGAGATTTCCCTTCACTTCCTGTCCCATAGGGGAGATTTTCCTTCACTTCCTGCCCCATAGGGGAGATTTCCTTTCACATCCTGTCCAATAATGGAGATTTCCCTTCACTTCCTGTCCCAGAGAGATTTCCCTTAACATCCTGTCCCATGGGGGAGAATTTCCTTCACTTCTTGTCCCAGAGGGGAAATTTCCCTTCACATCCTGTCCCGGGGGAAGATTTCCCTTCACATCCTGTCCCAGGGGGAAGATTTCCCTTCACATCCTGTCCCAGAGGGGAGATTTTCCTTTACATCCTGTCCCATAGGGGAGACTTCCCTTCATTACCTGCCCCTCAGGGGGATTTCCCTTCACTTCTTGTTCCAAAGGGATTTCCTTTCACTTCCTGTTCCAAAGGGGAGATTTCATTTCACTTCCTGTTCCAGTGGAGAGATTTCTCTTCACTACCTGTCCCAGAAAGGATATTTCCCTTTGCATCCAGTCCCATAAGAGAGATTTCCCTTTGCATCATGTCCCATAGGGGAGATTTCACTTCCTGTCCCAGAGGGGAGAATTCCCTTCACTTCCTGTCCAGAGAGATTTCCCTTCAAATTCTCTCCCAGATGGGAGATTTTCCTTTGCATTCTGTCCCATAGGGGAGATTTCCGTTCATTTCCTGTCCCAGAGGGGAGATTTCCCTTCATTTCCTGTCCCAGAGGGGAGATTTCCCTTTCTTTTCCTGTCCCAGAGGGGAGATTTCCAGGAAGTGAGAGGAAATCCCCATTGGAAGCCTTCCCCTTACTGTTGTGGTATGTGTGGTGTTCTTGCACTGTATGTGAAGCAGAGATGGTCTGTGTATTCGGGATAAACCTGACCCCGCCCGGGTCTCCCTTCCCTCTCAGACGGGACTGGATGGTGAACAGAGCGGACGGACTATATACTGAACGGGGAGCCCGTCCAACGCTCGGCTCAGGACCGCCTTCTAGAAGAGCACAGCGATTTCTCGCGCTTATTGGCGGACCTCACGCCACAGTAGGCGGGGTTATAGAGAAGTAGGCGGATTATAGAGAGCAGGAAAACGGTTGGCTAGTAGAATGCTCGGAGGAGCCCAGGCGAGATGAGTTACTGAGCATGCGTAACGCAACCAAGGTTTCTATTGGGAGTTGAGACTACTCTTCCCATAATGCAGTACGGCAGGCGGCTGCTCTGGATTGGAGGAATTTAAAAAGAGTCGGTGGCGGCAGCGGGTGAATGGTGGCTGGCGGTCCCGGGGGCCTAGTGAGGAGAGTCAGTGCCTTGTCTTCGTGTACAGCGGTGAGCCCAGCTATGTGTGTGACAATGGTTGTGTCTTCAATGGTCTGTGCGGGAAGGAGGACTACAGGTCCCAGAATGGCCGGACTCTTTTCAGCTGTTGCTCTGGTTTGGGGTGTTGTGGTCAGCAGATAGGTGTCATAGCCCCTCCCCCAGTCCTGTGTATGGAGGTGTCCCCTGTGTGCATCCCCCCCCCACACCCATCACTGGGGACACTCCATACGGAGGAGGGGATAGGTAGAGCCCAGCACTTCCACACTTTTTTCCTTTTCATCCTGTGCCAGATTTTACATCACTTCCTGGCCCAGAGGGAGCCAGGCCCCAGCACTCTGTATAGGAATGTAGGCCTAAAGGCAGCTCTCTGTTTTGTCTTAGACAAAACCTGTCCAGATTTTATTGCAGTCTGTGTCCCCGTCAGGGAGATCCATCCTCTGTCTCCTGTTTACTATTATCAGCAAAAGTAAGAAAACCCCAAATTTTGGGTTGTCACTTGAACAGGTAATAGTGGGTAAATCTACCAATGGGGACACTAGTTCTGGTAACAACCCCAGCAGAAGGGATTTCCTGTTTTGGCCATGGGACAGGAAGTGAAGGGAAATCTCCCCAATGGGACACAGATGGCTTAAAAAAAAAATAAAAAAAGCTTGACGGGCTATAATCATCTATTAGCCACTTTTCCTCCAGAAGGTTTTATTGTTTTTATGACTTGGGCATTTTCTTGCTATTCAGCACTGCACTGCTTTAACTGCAATTGCGCAGTCATGCAACACTGTATTCAAATGGAATTTCTATAATTATTTTCACACATAGAGCTTTCTTTTGGTGGTATTTGGTCGTCGTTCGGGTTTTTTTTTTTCGTTTTTTTTACTTTTTAACCATTAGCCTTCCGGCCAATGGCCGTTTGGCGGCTTCAAATGTGTTGCTGCATTCCGGGTGCACGCCATTGCGCAGTTTGCGCTAATGCGGAGCGGCGCAGCGGCGCGATCTGTCACCGGCTGTGCACCTCGGACACGGCCGATGACAGATCCGAGTACTGGCTCCCGTTGCTGGTACCATGTGGCCGGTCGCAGCAGGTCACATGACAGTTGTATACAATGGATGGCTTCGTTCATGCCATCCGTTGTATACTGGTGCCTAGCTGTGGATGGTCACAGCTAATCACATGCACATGTCATGTGATTAGCTGTGGCCAAATCACAGCTAAGCACAAAAAAAAAAAAAGCTGAATGAATCGATTTCATTCAGGTAAATGCTTGCTTATAGCAAAGTAATTCTTTGCTATAAGCAAATTGTGTGTAAAAAAAAAAAAAAAAATACTGATCACTTCCCCAAAGTAGTACAATGTTACTATGGTAACATTGTATTACTTTGGTCATAGTAAAATATGAAAAAAAAATCTTAAAAAAAATAAAAAAAAATCTAATTAAAAATAAAAAAAAATATATATATATTTTTTTCATACTGTCACCAGTCAGTGTCCCTGTTCACCGCCATGCCAGTTATATGATGACGCTGTACTGCACTGGTGACAGTATGTAAAAAATAAAAAAATAGTGAAAATAATTTTTTTAATTTTTTCATTTTCTGAAAAATTATGACAAAAAAATACAACTTCAAAAAACTCACCATGCCTCTTATGAAGTACGTCGGACTGTCTACTCTGCAAAAAGGGGTCATTTGGGGATATCTGTACTATTCTGACATTCTTGGACCTCAAGAAATTAGATTGGCTGTCAGTACTTCAGGATTGATCAATATTCAGATCTATACCATAGTTTGTGAACTCTATAACTTTCCTGCAAACTAAATAATACATCCTAATTTGGGTTATTTTCACCAAAGACATGTAGCAGAATACATCTCGGCCTAAATTTATGAAGGACAATTATTTATTTGTAAACTTTTATAACCGAAACAAAGAAAAATGTGGGTTTTTTTTTCAACATTTTTGGTCTTTTTTTTGTTAATTTAGCAAAAAATAAAAACCCCAGCGGTGATTAAATGCCACCAAAAGAAAGCTCTAGTTGTGTGAAGAAAATGATAAAATTTTAGTTTGGGTACAATGTTGTATGACCGCGCAATTGTCATTCAAAGCGTGAGAGCGCTGAAACATGAAAAATGTTTTGGGCAGGAAGGTGTAAAATTGCATGGTATTGAAATGGTTAATAAATGAAAAAAGACCAGACATTTTGAAGAAAATACTCTGTTATAAAACCTATCCAATAACAAAAAAACAAATTAAGTCATAAGTGTATTTTGCTACGTCTTTGGTAAATAAAAAACCTAAATTCCAGTGAGTGCGTATTGATCGGTTTGCATGAAACTTATACTGTCTACAAGCTAAGGTATATATTCTGGAATTATTTATTTTACTATATATACTAGTAATGGTGGTTATCAGCGACCTATAATGGGACTGTGGGGCGGGCAATCTGGCACTGGGTGGGAACGGACATCTCTAGTGACACTACTACAATGGTCAGTGATACTTTTCACAGTCCTAATGACATTGGCTGGGAAGGAGTTACCAGCCAGGGGCAATCAAAGGGTTAACTGTGTGCCTAACAATGTGTAAGGTGTGCTACTTTTACGAATTGATGTTACTGATTATCTGCCTGCTTTACATGGAGGAAAAAAAATTGTCACATCGCTGCTGTCTGTAGAGAACCTATAGATGTGCGGCCTATTGCATTAGGGTATGCACCCCAAAGCTCAAACACACGCATGCATGTGTGTGTATGTACGTACAGTTAGGTCCTTATATATTTGGACACAGCACACATTTTTTAGTTTTTTTTTTCTTCAGGTATTTACCAAAACATATGCAAGCTCTAGTTATATAATGGATAGGGGCTGAAAGTGCACACTCTCAGGTTTAATTTGAGGGTATGACGTGAGTGACTTTGGGTGGGGGGCCCATGGAACACAGCCCCCTTTGGAGAGGCGGGGAGACCCCTGTCTCAGCTCCCCATATCTCTCCTATGTGTAAGTCACCCTGTGCCTGTTAGGGGTACAGGGTGGAATGTCCTGGTATTGTGTAGACATGTATAGGTGGGGTGTGGGGTTGTTCATTGTTTACTGCCATGTGGTGCATCACAGTGTGTCTTGCTTGGGAGCAAACTATTATGGGATGTATGTGTTTGTGTATTGGCTTGGTGGGGGGTGTCTGCTGATGTCTCTGGTTGAAATATTTGGTTGGCCACGCCCTGTGTCCATATGCAGGGAGGGGGGTTGTTCCCCTGAATGTATATATCTTGTATCTGTGTTTAAAATAAAGCAGTCTATTTCTGTTTTATAAAAGTCTGGTGCTGTCTCGTCTTGTATGGCCAGCGGTGGTGTCCGTGAATCTGTGTTCGGACAGGGAAGCAGGAGTGTAACGGAAATACCCTAGTGCAGTCAGGGTCCGGTACCGTTACAGAGGGTATGTACATCCAAATCCGAGGAAGGGTTTAGGAATTACAGCTCTTAAGAGTAGTCATCCCCCCTTTTTCAAGGCATCCACAAAACGCAGCAATACTCACGCATGCACAGTGGGCACCTAGCTGGGAAGCCGCAAGCTGTCACAGCCGGTTGCCTATGCATAAGATGCTGGCGAGAGAGGACAGCCGGTGAATCTGGCTGCGGTGAGGATACCATGGGATCGAGGGACAGGTGAGTAGCTGTGTTTGTGTTTTTTTTTTTTTTTTTTTTTTTTTGTTATTTGTTGTTTTTATTTATTTTCTTTAAGTCAGCAGCTACAGTTTTTGAGGGAAGAGTTTGATGGATCGTAGGATGGCTGCAGTGGTGATCCTGCTGGATAGACGCACATTCCTGGTCAGGGAGGTGTGCTGTTAGTGTGGGAGTGTATGGAGGAAACATCTGGTAAATATTTATGGTGGAGGAATACCAGAGGTTCCTGTGGCATGCACAAGGTAGTATACATGGCAATAATTCTGCTTTATCAAGTACAATGGTAATAATGTGGCTTTAGGGCTCATTCACACCAGACCAAATGCTGAAAGGGGGAGGGCAGGTGTATGTTGGTGAGGGGCCACCTCCCAGTGACCCTTTAGGCCTCATTCACACCAGTGTACTACAGCATAAGCCCACGCCTGGGCTGTGTTCACCCAAATGATGCACAAGTTCTCCATTCAGGCAGTCCCATTGGCAACAATAGTGATGTAGCCGCTGCTTCCATTTTGACATTGGTGCAGGTGCACAGTTCTGAATGCAGACCGTGTGCATTTGGTGCTGTGCACCCACACTGATGTTACATTGAGAACAATGGCTGTGTCTCTACACCTGCAGCATCCAAATTGACATCAATGGGACTGTCTTCACAGGGATGCAAGGAGAACCTGTGCATTACCATACAAGTGTACGCTGTAGTACACCAATATTACATGGCACTAAACATAAAACGGAACTTGACCCATAACAACTTGATAATAAAGAATGTTCTTTAGCATGGAACATACATTCCACATTAATTATGCTGCCAAAATGATTTTGTGCTGTAAATTGCCTCCAGCAGTGTTCCTGTTTCTTCTTGCTAGAGGCGGACATTTTGATTAAGCTCAGAGCCCCTGAGCAGCAGTAAATCAAAGCAGAACTAAACCCATTAATTTATCGGTTTCCAAAGACTGTTACATTCCTGGAATGCCAGGATTGCTAACTGTCACATTTGCTTGTGTCCTCAACCAAACTGTCAAACCATCAAACAGCTGGTCTCATAACTGATCACATGTGCAGCAGCACCATGGCTGTTGCAGATCAAGCAGAAGCAGCTTCCTTGGCTGTAAAGGATAGGAGGGTTTAATTCAGCCTTAGGCCATGTTCACACCATAGTGCAGAGGCCTCAGTTTGTCTGCTTGCGTAGTGCAAGGGTGCAAAGAAAACAATTCTCTATGTGCCCTGTTCACACTGCAACACTAGCATTACGTTGTAACGGATCCGGACCCCGACTGCACTAGGGTATTTCCGTTAGATTTCCGCTTTCCTGTCCAAACACAGATCCACGGTGTTAGATAATGAGTTTATGTGAAATCTCCATTAATGGATGTAAATGGTGTTGTAATTGCAAGTATTTTTTGGTTAGATGGAAATGTACAGTATTTGGGCCGTTGAGTGTTTTGCAGCATCAAGGCTTTCTGGCATCCATGCTGGTATAGATGTATATAGTTTTCCACTGTAGAAGTTCTGGACTTTTGTTGTCCCCTTAGCATATCTCACATGAGTGGTAAACAGCAGCCTCCTTTGAACTTCCAATCAGGCTGTGCCCAATATACATTGGCTAGGTACAGTGTCCAATTGGTGAGCATTATATTAGCCACAGTACAGACAGGAGGGGGGGGATATAAGGCCTGGTCACCCATTCTCAGCATCCATTAGTCACCCTGTGCCCCTAAGAGACACAGGGTGACTTACACATAAGAGGGATATGGGGAGCTGAGACGGGTCTCCCCACTCCTCCAAAGGGGGCTGTGTTCCATGGGCCCCCCACCCAAGGTCACTCCCGTCACATACGTGCAGATTTTTTTTCTGCTCAGGAGCCTGAAAACGCGTAAAAAAAAAAAAAAACTTAAATGCAGATGAAAACTGATGTCTCTGCAATTGAAATCTGTGCGTTCTTTCTATCAGTTTTTCTGTATGTATGGTGGGAACGAGGCCTAAGGCTGTCAGCAGATCGGCCTCGACAAATTCAGCACAGTGCTTTAAAAATAGAGAACAGCTGAGCATGTGCAGAGCAGGATGAGACAGGGTATTACTGGATTCTAAGACGTATAGACACTTATTTTTAAATGTTTTGTTTCGCTATACCTGCAAAAGGGGCCAGTATGAAGTGACCTGGCAGGACTTTAAAGTTGTTATAGCCTGAAGGTTTTTTACCTTCATGCATTCTAGGGCAGACCACCCTCAGGAGTGAGCATTCATGAGTGCCCTCAGAGCAAGCAGCTCTGCATTTAGCAGGGGTAGGAACCAGGAGCATCTGTGGGGGACTCGAGAAGAGAAGGGTTAGCTGTGTACAAAACCATTGCATAGAACAGGTAAGTATGCCATGTTTGTTATTTTAAATAAAAACAAATCTGAACCTTTAGTGTCACTTTAAAGTGTTCGCCTTTACAGAAACGCTGTACTTGCCTACCGCAATCCTGAGCTGCCAGTGTTCCTGCAAGCCCCTCCGCCGATCCAGGCATTTTGAATCTGTTTTTTTTTTTCTCCTCTCAGTCCAGCGCTGCAAGGATGGCCAGGTGGATCCCGATTGCTCAGCACAATGTATGTGACAGTGCTGACCAATTAGAATTTTACAAGCAGAAAATGACATTTCTGTGAGCATTCTGTACAATAACTGTGTACAGAAGCTGCAGATTGAAAAGGATGGTTTTTAATAACATTACAGTATGGCTTGTGTTGCAATTGATTTTTTTTTTTTTCTCATTAAAGTGGAGTTACCCTTTAAGCAGCTTTGCACTGCAGGCCAAGCTGAGAAAAACAGTGGTGTTACCTACTTGGCTGTACTTTGTGCTAGTGGTGTGTAAATAACAAGAATGACTAAGCAGGTAAAAAAAAAGTTTGCATAACTGTATTTCAATGGTGTATTTAGCTATTTACATGCTTTGTGTCGTAGATGGGATATCAAACCCATATTGTAGTCTAGTCCAGACTATGGGGATATCCAACCACATATTGTAGTTTAGTCCAGACTATGGGGATATCCAACCACATATTGTAGTTTAGTCCAGACTATGGGATATCCAACCACATATTGTAGTTTAGTCCAGACTATGGGATATCCAACCACATATTGTAGTTTAGTCCAGACTATGGGATATCCAACTACATATTGTAGTTTAGTCCAGACTATGGGATATCCAACCACATATTGTAGTTTAGTCCAGACTATGGGATATCCAACCACATATTGTAGTTTAGTCCAGACTATGGGATATCCAACCACATATTGTAGTTTAGTCCAGACTATGGGATATCCAACCACATATTGTAGTTTAGTCCAGACTATGGGATATCCAACCACATATTGTAGTTTAGTCCAGACTATGGGATATCAAACCATATATTGTAGTTTAGTCCAGACTATGGGATATCCAACTACATATTGTAGTTTAGTCCAGACTATGGGATATCCAACCACATATTGTAGTTTAGTCCACACTACAGGAATGCATGTCTTAACAGAACTGCTTTTATAACCAATCGTAGAGGTAGTTAGTTCACTCTGGCAGGTGGTGAGAACTACAGAATGTGTTCTTGATCACCAGGTACCTGTGTACCAAGCTAACACCATTGCTCCGTATAAAAGCAGTGCATTGAGCTAAACCACATCACACATACCAACGCACATCACACGCACCAAAACACAACAAAGCATTTGAGTTGAGCAGCACAGCACTGGATGCAAGCATCCACTTTAGTTTGCACTGTGGTCTCCCCTTGTTATACTGTATGGACGTCCATGCAAGACTGTCATCTAAAAATGTTCAAGACTCCTAACAAGAATATGAAGTTGATCTAATTTATGATGCTCTAAAATCAGCCTGTATGTGTGATAATGGAGTCTGTTAAATTTCAGGGCATATGGTGCCATTTGGTTTTGCCCATATTAAAAAAATGTTTTCCTTCTAATTCTCCTTATGTTTAGGAAGTATGAAGCCAAGTGAAGATCCACATCCTCATTCAAGGCCATCGTATCTTGGGGTCGGAATAACTTATCCAGAAAGAGATGAACCACAAGAGACTGATGATATCAGAGCAAATCTGTCAGAGAAGTTTTTATTGATTGGAGATGCTGAATGTGACACTACCCAGGTGAGACAAAAACCAAACCATGTTTTCATATAATGCCTTAAAGCGGAGCTCCACCCAAAAGGGGAAGTTCCTCTTTAAAGACTGGTCCCCTGCTCCCCATTAAGGAGTGAGTGCCTGAAATTAACAGGTTCCCACTTCTGCTGCGATCGCCATGGCGATCAAAAGAGGAAGTTGTCCTTGTACCCTCCCTCCCTGTAGTCTTCTGGCACACGTGACAGGTCCCAGAAGACTTGCGGGACCATTCAGGAAGCGCAGCGCTACTCGCACATGCGCAGTGGGCACCCGGCTGTGAAGCCGCAACCTGTCACAGCTGGGTGCCCATACTGTAGATGTCGGCTCCTGGAACACCAGACTGCTGGGGAAATGGGTTGCGGGGAGGAGTCTGTGGGATTGTGGGACAGGTGAGTGGCTGTTTTTTTAAAAGTTAGCAGCTACAGTTTTTGTAGCTGACGACTTTTATTTTTTTCACAGTTTGACTGGAACTCCGCTTTATGCACTTCAAGTGAGAGTCGTCATTATCCTTTTCACTTGGCATTGCTGTTCAATTGACTGAAAGATCTATAATTTAAATAGATTTTGTCATTTTGCCCTTTCAGGGAGAAAGTGGTAATCTCTTGGTAGCCAACCTTTATTCCATTATTACTTTGCTTCATATTGCCTCCCTGCTGCTCTTTCCTCTGCCGTAGCCACTCAAAAATTCTCAGCACTTTCGGGGCAAAGAGAAAAATTTGACCTCATTAAGCAGTGCTTTGCCGTCAGTGGCCAGTTGCCAGGACTAAACACTGTCAAATGATGGAGGCAATTGGCTATATAAACCCATGTGTAAGCTCCAACACACAGCTCACACAGCTTATTTGGTGGTTGCTGTGATTGAGGAAGAAGTGCTGTGAAGGCAAGTATAAATACGTAAGGGGTTTGGGTCTAATACTGTCAATGAGCAAGGGCACCTTTTTAAAGGATAGGTTCACCTTTAGGAACATGTTAAATGTTCAACCTGTTTTTAGGGTGACAGCTAGCGTGGGATCTTCTCTTCCCCCATTCCCCCCCCCTCCTCTGCTTGCTGTCTCTTTTTAAAAATAAATAAAAACATGGCTGTGCGGAGTTCCACCTTCCTGCCCACTTCATTTACAGAGTTATGTGAATGGAGAAGACTCAAGTACCGACAGTCTTTGCGGCTGTCGGCTTGTAGTTCTGAATGAGCTACCAAGGTGCTGTTGAGCGCTCCGGCAGTTCATTTTCTCTTCCTATCAGTGTGTATCTGCCTGCCCATACGAGGTAAAAGCAGACAGATACGCTGACAAGTTTGCTGGAGTGCTGCATAGCACTTGAGATCTGCTGATCGCGGGTGCAATGCCTTAATAAATGCAAGTTTTTATTTACCTGCAAAATGATGTATGTATTCTATTTTTATGTACGCTTATCCTTTTAACCACCTCCCGCCCGGCCATTGTATATAAACGTCCAGACGGTGGCAGTGCCGGGTTGGGTGGCTGTTTATAAACGGCCTCCTCTGCCCCCTGCTTGTGCGCGCTCCCTGGTAGCGCGCAGCACCGTGACCTGGTGCCCGCTGTGGTCTCCGGACACAGTGGAACACTGATCGTCGTACGGGACCTCTGCGAGGTCCTGATCATGTGATCACTGATTGGCCAATCAGTGATCACATGCAGAGTAGTAAGCAAGATGTCACTTCTGACATCATTGCTTACTACGTGTGAAATCTGTGAAAGATCACAGAGGTCACATGGTACAAGACTATTCAGAACAACCTTGTACCATGTGACAAGCTATGATCAATCAGAGCTCACACAGTATTTCTCAATGGCTGCAAGAATGCAGCCAGAGAGGAGGAGAAATGATTGCTTTTACACCCATAAAGTCTGTAAAAGCAATCGGTGTAAAATAAAAAAAAATCTTCATCACCCCCAAGTAGTAGTGTCACCATGGTGACACTGTACTGCTAGGGTGACAGTATGTAAAAAAAAAAAAATAACTAAATAAATAATACAAAAAAAGTTAAAGTATAATTTTTGGTTATAAACTAATTTGGGTTTTTTTTTTTTTTTTTTTTTTTTTTTTTTACTAAAAAGTTAACTGAATACATTTTACCAAGATTTATGATGAAATATTATTTATTTGCAAAATTTTATAAGAAAAACTTTTTTTTTTTTTTTCTTCTCCAAAATTTTTGGACTTTTTCATTTATATAGCAAAACAATAAAATCCCAGTGGTGAATAAATAGCACCAAAATAGTTTTCCCTCTCAAAAAATGCTAAAATTCATATGGGTACAGTCTTGCATGACCGCGCAATTGTCATTCAAAGTGTGATGGCGCTGAAAGCTGAAAAGTGGCCTGGGCAGGAAGGGGGTAAAAGTGTCCGGACTTGAAGTGGTTAAGTGTATGTAAAGGCAAAAACATATATTTTTTTTCTTATTTTGTATTGCATTGGGAAGGCTATTATTCCTGCCAGGTTTTTATTGCTCCGTGTCCCTACTGGAAAGATTCACACTCTGTCTTGCTGAGACTGAACGTGATACAAAATTAACTTTGTTGTCACCAGAAAAGAGTAAATCATCCAATTGGGGACAAATGTCCAAGTGACAACTGTCTAAAATGGGTTATCCCTCACTGCTGGGAGAATGCGTTTCATTTCACGTTTCCCCAGGTCAGGAAATAAAGAGAAATTGCTCCAGCAGGACACAGGGAGAAAAAATAACCTTAGGCAAAGTGATGTATTTTTTTTTTTCCCTGCCATACTTGACTTTGGGGCTGTTGCCTCTGTGTTAGTGGGCACTGAAGTGTCACCTGGTTCCAGAGGCTTAGGAGAATGGCGAGTCAACCTTATGTGACGTAGTGATTGGCTGCTACACACAGTCACTAAGGAGGAGTTCGCATTATCCTCCATACCCAGAAGTATCATGTTTTTCTTTGGTTGAAGCAAAAGCAGGACTGGTGAGGGAGCACTGGTAGATGGGTATAACTAGGCCTAGCATGGGGTGCCCTTTACAAACCTTCTCTTTGCCCTTACTGGGAAAGATGACTGTCTCTTTAAACAAAAGTAAGGCCCTGTTTACAGATTGGCCCTAGGTTTCAAGGGGCTTCACTGGAAAACCATGGGCCTTTGCATATGAGCATTTGTCTGCTTTCGAATTCCCTTTCCTTATACAAGTCTATGTGATTGCTAAAGTGGCTTGATAAAGCTCAATGCATCTCATAAGCTAATCCTCAGAAGTAAGTTAAAGGATAAGTTCACCTTTTTATATTGAAAAAAAAAAAAACCCCAAAACATTGCATATCTTTTTTCAGGTTAAAAAAAATGGTTTTTGTTTTACACTGAAGCCTGTAGAGCATTGCACCCATGATCAGCAGATCGCTGGTGCAATGACAGGGTCCTGCAGACTCTGTACACTTTCTGCCTATACCTACAGTACAGGAAGTCAGTTACTGAATATACTGAATGTAATTATAAGTAGATAATATCAGCAGCCTTTACAGTTCATTGAGAACTACTACAAGCCATGAATTGCTGTGGCTGCCGGTACTTTTAGTTCAGTCAGTCGCAGAACTTATGGGCCCACTGTTTTTAAATTGTCCCAGCGGGTGTGGGGAGGAGATTCTCTGCCCACTGTCACGGGGGGCACTGGTTTTTGTATCCAGCCTTGCATTACTTCCCCCAAGAGCAAGTCACACACACTTCATAGGTATGATCAGAATCCGCACTCGCACCATAGTTTCTAAGCTTGTGAGGGGCACACTACAAAGTGTAAAACTGCCCTGGCACATCATGCAGCATTCACTCAGCACACCAAGAAATAATGGAATCCAACTGCACTGTTCTTGCACTGTCAAAACCTTTACTTTTATTATCACACAACACACAGGAGCATATTTCGTATGGTCATCACAATCTGCATAATAACACACCATCAATAGTAATGTAAGTATTACAGCATGAAATAAACACATCTTTTGACAGTGTCCCAGCATGGAATTAATACAGTATCAAAGTTAGGGGAAGGAAGAGACCTCATCGGACCACAGTGCACAGGAGATCGTGGCGAAGCCCAGAGCATGACTGACCGATGAGTCCATGCAGCTTCAGCAAAAATTTCAGCATCAGAGCGTCCCATTATGCGTTTGCTGGCTTCCCATCGTATCGTCTCCAGGCCTCTCCTAAATACCCCCGCTCAGTGCTTCTGGCCACAATCCCAGATTGGGCAGTGCCTCACCCGTTCCAAGCTGCTTTCTTTCAAATAACACTGAAAGGTTCTGTGAGGTAACAGAGTCACACCGTGTGTGTGTGTTTAAAAACCTATTCAGACTTCACAAAGTGCTTGTACTTCCACAGTCTTGTTTTATTAAAGTGGCTCTCAAGGCACAATGTTTTTCACTTTAATGTATTTTATGCACTGAGGTCAAAAACCTTCAGCATGCACCTCCTCCCGCCCCATTCCTTATACTTGCCTGAGCCTGTTTTTTGATCCAGCGATGTACATGAGCAGCACCTCTCTTGGATCTCTCTCCTTATTGGCTCCTGCTACTGTCACTCACAGCCAGTGAGGGAAGGTGGGAGTGGTGCTGAGCCGCACAGTGTGTCAAAGGACAGAGGTGGCTTGGGGACGAGCATGCACGAGTGCCTCCATAGCAAGCGGCTTGCTGTGGGGGGGGGAGGGCCAGGAGAAGGGGCTGGAGACCCAAGAAAAGGAGGATCTGGGCTGCTCTGTGCAAAAGCATTGCACAGAGCAGGTAAGTATGACCGGTTATTGTTTTTAAAAACAAAAAAAAAAAAATCTATTTTTACAATCTAGAAGTTTAAAAAAAAAAAAAAAGTTTTAGCAAGTTCAAAAGGTAAACATATTATGTACTTCAGACAGCTTTCTGGCTTGCTCAGAGATTTCATAAGATCGTCCTCTTACTTGCTACCCATTCCCTATTTGCCAATGAGCAATGACCTCTCAGGCTTTGATGGTTTTTCCATGTATTATTTCTTTGCCTGGTATACCAGTGGCCTTACCAGATTTACCAAACTCCAAGCAGGTCAGTGTATGCGCAAAATAACCTCATCTGCTCAGTGTTGGATGGGCTTATCCTTTACTTACCAGTAGGAATTTTCTGAAGGGGGGGGGGGTATGGAAAGAAAGCTGACTGCCTGGAGGAAATCCACATATACACTGTGGTATCATATGCAGAAATATAAAGTATTTTAAGGTGTCCCAGCATGTAAGGTCCTCTTTTTCGTTTCAGAAAAGCACAGTAGAGTCTAAAGAACATATGCATGTATATCTTCGTGTGCGACCTTTTACTGCTTCCGAGATTGAGCAAAATGAGTCACAGGTGAGTGATGCAATGCACAGGTTGGTGAATGTAAACAGCACCTGCATATATACATGTTTAAAATGTAAACATTTTAAATGGATTCTGTACTTGGAGAAATATAGAGACAGTCATTACTAACCAACTTTTGAAAGATAGTCACCTTAAATTATTATCCTTGAACATGCAGCAAGCAAATTTAGGCCTCATTCACACTGGCACTTTCAAAACTTGAGGTTATGTCTGCATCCAGGATCCGATCAGACATTAAACACAGGTAAATGCAGCTAAACCGGTTTAAAACCAGAGACATCTATACCAGGGGTGTCTAACCTTTTGACATTCCTGGGCCACATTGGAGGACAAAAAAAGAGTCTTGGGCCACACATAAAATACACTAATAATAAGGATAGCTGATGAGCAGTTCCTCCTGCAGCTATCAGCAGATAGGTGTGGCTGCCATCTCCGTTCACTATATTGAGTCTCCGGCTTCCGCAGGAATTCTCAGATCTCTGCACAGTCAGCGATTACCTGCGATAAACACTTCTGAACGCAGACAAAGTGTGTCCAGCAGTGGTCACCACATGTAATCGCTGGCTGTGCAGAGAGACTTGCGAATAGATGTGGCCATGGCGACCTGCCATTATAGGGAACGGGCCAGCGGCCACATCTACCTGCTGAGAGCTGCAGAAGGGACCACCGCTACAATTCGCACCGCCCCTAATTGCTGGTGTGAATGTAGCCTGTGCATGTGCTGTGTGGGAAGGTAGAGGGGGGGGGGTGTGGGCAAAGGGGTGCAAGTGAAATGGGGTGGCGCAGCCCACCCCAGCACTCCTCTAGATCCGGCCATGCAGCATTTACTTACCAGGCGCCCCTGCATTCCTTGCTGCCTGTTCTATTGCAAACAAGGCAACCCCAGCATCCCTCCAGATGTACATTTGCCTGGCTTGCCAATGCAGGCGCCTGCTATGCTTGCAGGGCATCCCTGGAGTCCCTACAGATGTATATAGCCTGGGATGTCTGTTTGCCACCACGGCTGCTGTGCTCTGTTTGCATGGCATCCCCGGTGTCAGAGCCTCATGCTAAACTCTTTGGGGCTGCGGGTTGCACACCCCTGATTTAAATGCAGGCAAATCTCATTTGAGAGGCATACAAATTGTTTATAATTCTCAGATGACTTCCGTGTTTAAAAGAGCTAGATACAGGACTGCAGTGTGAATGAAGCCTTAGTTATGTCAGATCTGCATTCCAGAATAGTGAATTATAAGTTACTGTTACCAATGGATAAGTGAGATGGCTGAAATCCAGGAGAGTTCAACAATGTCAACCTCTATGCTTTCTCAAAAGAAATGTCTGTATTCTGAACTTTACCTTCTAATATAATATAATGGGTTGTTTATTTTTCTCTTTAAGGATTGTGTCAGTATCCCAGATGCCTGCAGTGTCCTAGTGAAGGCGCCACACAATTCCCAGGCTAGTCGGCTAAGCGAGAAAGGCTCAGTGGTTCAGAAGTTCACCTTTACTCGTGTAAGAATTGGATGAAGTCTGCAGTGTCAGATTTATATCTTCTGCTAAAAATAGTGTTTAATAAAGGCACGGTACCTTGTAGTAATCCATAGCATCCATTCTATAAATCCAGAACTGTCCTTTCTACAGTGGGGCAAAAAAAGTATTTAGTCGGCCACCAATTGTGCAAGTTCTCCCACTTAAAAAGATGAGAGAGGCCTGTAATTGGCATCATAGGTAGACCTCAACAATGAGAAAAAAAAATCCAGACAATCACATTGGCTGATTTGGAAAGAATTTATTTGCAAATTATGGTGGAAAAAAGGTATTTGGTCATCTATAAACAAGCAAGATTTCTGGCTCTCACAGACCTGTACCTTCTTCTTCAAGAGGCTCCTCTGTCCTGCACTCATTACCTGTATCAATGGCACCTGTTTGAGGTTGTGGACAGGTGTCTTTTATACTGATAACAAGTTTAAACAGTCACACTCCACTATGGTGAAGACCAAAGAGCTGTTGAATGACACCAGAAACAAAATTGTAGACCTGCACCAGGCTGGGAAGACTGAATCTGCAATAGGCAAGCAGATTGGTGTGAACAGATCAACTGTGGGAGCAATAATTAGAAAATGGAAGACATACAAGACCACTGATAATCTCCCTCGATCTGGGTCTCCACACAAGATCTCACCCCGTGGGGTCAAAATGATCACAAGAACGGTGAGCAAAAATCCCAGGACCACACGGGGGGGACCTAGTGAATGACCTGCAGAGAGCTGGGACCAACGTAACAAAGGCTACCATCAGTAACACACTACGCCGCCAGGGACTCAGATCCTGCAGTGCCAGACGTGTCCCCCTGCTTAAGCCAGTACATGTCCGGGCCCATCTGAAGTTTGCTAGAGAGCATTTGGATGATCCAGAAGAGGACTGGGAGAATGTCATATGGTCAGATGAAACCAAAAAAGAACTGTTTGGTAGAAAGACAACTCGTCGTGTTTGGAGGAGAGAGAATGCTGAGTTGCATCCAAAGAACACCATACCTACTATGAAGCATGGGGGTGGCAACATCATGCTTTGGGGCTGTTTCTCCACAAAGGGACCAGGACGACTGATCCATGTACAGGACAGAATGAATGGGGCCATGTATCGTGAGATTTTGAGTGCAAACCTCCTTCCATCAGCAAGGGCATTGATGAAACGTGGCTGGGTCTTCCAACATGACAATGATCCCAAACATACCGCCCGGGCAACGAAGGAGTGGCTTTGTAAGAAGCATTTCAAGGTCCTGGAGTGGCCTAGCCAGTCTCCAGATCTCAACCCCATAGAAAACCTTTGGAGGGAGTTGAAAGTCCGTGTTGCCCAGCGACAGCCCCAAAACATCACTGCTCTAGAGGAGATCTGCATGGAGGAATGGGCCAACATACCAGCAACAGTGTGTGCCAACCTTGTGAAGACTTACAGGAAACGTTTGACCTCTGTCATTGCCAAAAAAGGATATATAACAAAGTATTGAGATGAACTTTTGATATTGACCAAATACTTCTTTTCCACCATAATTTGCAAATAAATTCTTTCCAAATCAGCCAATGTGATTGTCTGGATTTGTTTTCTCATTTTGTCTCTCATAGTTGAGGTCTACCTATGATGCCAATTACAGGCCTCTCTCATCTTTTTAAGTGGGAGAACTTGCACAATTGGTGGCTGACTAAATACTTTTTTGCCCCACTATATATGGCTTACTTCACCTCACAATAGCTATTGTCTGTGTGTGTCTTTTTATTCAGATATTCCTGTCACTTTGACAAAAAAAAGCTATTGATGGATGTAGACTACAAGCACCTAGAAGTGCCTGGTACTTCCTTACCGTGTTAACCCTCCCCCAATACATTATTATCCTCACTGGTTGACAGGAATGTGTGGGATGCTGAAGGTGGTGAGGGGTGAGAATTTTCACACTGAGTGGATGCCAAAGCTTTGCACAGTCAGGCTTAACATTGGCAGTCTGATTGGCTGATTGCTGCTGCAAGTATATAGGTACACCTTTAGGCATCTGCCCTTTTTTACACCAATTCATTTTTCTTACACAGGTTAGTCAACATAGGAGGGGGCAGCATTTTTAAGACTAGTTAGATTTATCTCAGAATTCTACTTTTAACTTTAATTTCATATCAGAGAAATTGACTGCTTCCAAGCTCTAGCACTAGATTAATATAATCACCCAAGTCAGCGCTATAGACATCTAGTAGCCCAAACAAATATTAATATAATGTGCAATCGTGCTGCAGCCTTCAAATCAATATACCCCAAAAATGTAACACAATAACACAATAAAAAAAGGTGCTGTGAACATAAAATGTGCATTATATCAAACACCACTGAAAACCAAACTGACCAGGTGTATGACAACTAAAGCTTAAACCATCCTGCCACAGGTCTAAAACAATTCAAAAGTTCAGCTTTTCCACTGTGAATAAAAAGTGCTCAAATAAAGAATAGTCCATACTCCAGCAGTTTAAATAAACTTCCCAAAATAGTTCAATCCCTCCAATGTGAATAGAACGTGTTCAAACTGCTCTCCCCAGCAGACTAGGACAGCAATGCCTCTCTTTTTTTACAGGTTGGCATATTACTCGTGTACAGATGACTTCCATCTATAATGGCATCCGGTCCCGATACTCCTTTTTTTGTTGACCTCCCCATTTGGTGAACAGGAAAGAAAAAAAGGGATTCCAACAGTGTACAAACTTATTTAAAGTGGCTGTAAAGGCTCAAGGTTTTTTACTTCCATGCATTCTGTGTGCGACAGTTTCCCCCCAACCCCCCTAATACTTACCTGAGCCCCACTGCGATCCAGCGATATGCACGAAAGCCTCGGTTCTCCATAGACTCTCCCTCCTCATTGGCTGAGACAGCAGTGAGAGCCATTCGCTGTCAATTACAGCTAGTGAGCCACAGAGAGAGAGACGAGGCAGGCCTGAGCTGTAGCTGTGTGTGAATGCGACACAGAGCAACGGCTTGGGAGCCACCATAGCAAGCTGCTTACTCTGGAGGCAGGAAGGAGGGGCCAGGAGCTCCGGTGGGGGATCCGAGAGGAGGAGGATTAGGGCTGCTCTGTGCAAAACCACTGCACACAGCAGGTAACTATTACATGTTTGTTGTTTAAAAAAAAAAAAAAAAAAATGCCTGTTTTAATATCACTTTAATGGGTTCATTAAAGGAGAAGTATAGCCAAAGCTCTTTTGGCTGTACTGTGGATCACAGGACTACAGTTTGTTCTGCACTCCTGTGGCCCGTTTTCAGCTAACAGTGGGCTGATGTGAAGCAGCCTGTCCAGGCTGGGGAAGGATCTGTACTTTAAAGTCGGGATCCACCCCATAGTCTGGAGCGGTTCCTGGCTCAGCCTCTCAGCAATCCACTGAGAGCCTGAGCCAGCTGCTCCCTCCCCCTCCACAGTCCAGCGCTCCAGTGAGCGCTGGGGGGGGGGGGGGGGGCAGAGCAGACAGCGGGTGACTGACTGTCACTGCTCTTCTCACAGAGGCTTTGAGAACTCAGTGATCATGTTACCACTGAGTTGTCACACTTAGAACTGGCGGGGGACAGATGCAGCATCGGAACGATACTGTATCCACCGAGGTAAGTATGATATTTTTTTTTTTTTTTTTTTAAAGGGAAATCCCACACTTTTAAGTTCAGAAAGAATGGTTTGGCTTAAAATATTGTCTGCAATAAGGTTTTATTTGAAGTGCGTACTTGAATATTAATTTTCTTTGATCTTTTAGTTATCTTGAATATAAATAGCAAGGAGTTCTTTGCCAATATAATCTAGGTGAGAGGGGACAACCTCTTCTTTGCCCAGTGATAATTGATTTTTATAAAAAAACCAGCATATTTTTCTTTCACTGAAGGACAATCAAATAAAATTGCTATTCCAATCAAAGTTCATTTTAATGCTTTTTTTTTTTTCGTGAAAGCGAAATAGAAATATTTCAGAGATCTATTATCGGAGATGCATAAGACTTATTCCCTTCCTTAAATTCACAGGCTTGTCTCTTTGAGATAAAGCCAATATGATCCCTAGGAATAATAGATCCCAGAGGTGTTGATTCTGGGTGTAAGAATTTTGGCTGCGTTTTTAATGGGTGTTCATCTTTACATCGTTTTGAAATCATTATATATGAATCGGTATGTTCTGGGAAACTTCATAGCTTTAGTGATCATTATTGGCTTCCCTTTTTAAGGCATTTATTTTGGAAATGAGAAATTTCCCCAAACAATTGCATTTCAATTCTCATATTCTGCAATAGTGTAGAAATAAAAGCTGACGCTGAATTTGCTGCTGAGGGCGCCACCTGCATCCATTTTTAAATTTAGTCCCAGATGTGGAGGACTGTAACCTGAAATCTTTCCAATATTTTAGCTGGATACTGTACAATGCTATGTGTGTCCTAACCAAAATCTTATGTCTTACTATCTGGCTGTTTTTTCTTTTTTCAAACAGGTCTTTGGCCCTGAGACCACCCAGAGTCAGTTTTTTGAGGGTACCATTAGGAAACAAGTGATTGATTTTATGAAGGGTCAGAATCGCTTGATTTTTACTTATGGTGTTACCAATGCTGGTAAAACATTTACGTTCCAAGGTAAGCAACACTTATCTGCTAGATTTTGTGACTGCTGGTGTTGTAACCTTTCCTGTGTGAATTGTGGCAGATAATTCTGTGTTTCCATTCTTTACATAATGATGCCAGATGTGACCTTTGTTTGCATTCATTACCTAATGATCATTTTCTCATCACAGTAAACGGATCTGTATAAACATCTGTTACATTTAAGCTACTTTGTTGTTTCACCACTAGATGCTGCTATATGGTCACCAATTTTTATGTCTGTATTATTTGGATCAGAAGGTTTTCCTTAGTTTAGAGTTTCCTGCTTTAAAGCTGGTTTAGGTGCATTTGGCATTTCTAATTGTATCTGGGACACACAGAAGTCAGTTTCTCGTCATGACCAAACTGACTTCACCCAAAAGCTGGTTAATGCTCTGTGTAAGTGGTAAGGTTGTAATAATTTTAAAGCTTAAGAGCACGTTTACACTTGCTTTGCTCTCTGAAGGGTGACCGAAAAGCATTTTGATAGGCAGTGAGGAGGCATTGTATCGCCTCCTCACTACCTGCTTTAATTGCCTAAATACAGGACAGTTATGCTGCAACAACACTCGATTGTGGGGAAGTTACAGCATGTCCCTTTCACTTGAACAGTTCTTGCTCAGCAGGCGTTGCTGCCTGCCGAAAGCGAACTAGGGTATCATTTTGACCACGAAGCAAAGCATCCCACTCGCTGCAACAACAAAAGGGAGACCTCAGTTGTGAAGTTTTACACCCCCTTCATCACAAGTGTATACAAGCCCTACCTTGATTGAGATGTGCTGGTCTACTGAATGGATAACCAACCAATGCTTGCCTTAATCTATGGTCCTGTGTTTCACTTTTTTTCTGGTCAGTTTTGTTGCAACCTTTCTTGTTACATACAGGACAGGACCAGCTGTCACGTCATTAGGATGAAACATGGCCACTGGTCTATATGTGAGATCATAATAAAGCTTGTCCTGCATTGTATATGAAGATGCCAGTGAGAGGGCAGAAGGGCAACTTAAAGGGGTCAGTCATTACATCTGGAATTTATGGGAAGAAAGGCAGGACTGTGGATCAAGTAAATGGTTAAGTTCACCTTTAAGAAAAATTGGCACCTTATCGTTGTCACTGACAACTCCAGGTCTAGTACTATCTCAGGTTGCAGTGCTGGGCGTGCTGTGTAGACATGTTGTAGCTGTAATACTGGCAAGCAACAAACATGCTCAAGGTAGGTGGCTAGATGGTGAGTGACATTTTTGCATGTGGTGTCTTTTTGGAGTATCTCATATAGTCTTTTTGGAAGTGGTGCTGCACCAGTTCAGTTTAATTTATCTGCTTAAAGAAATTCAATGCATTTTGAAGTAAATAAATGCTTCACGTTATAGTAAACTTGGTGCATGCATGTGTGGTTATTTTGCAGACAGTTTGTGATGGATCAGCCTTCATGAATATAAGCATTTGTGGCTCACTTGATGATCTGGGTTTCAACTTTCATATGTTTTCAATATAAGAGCTTCATTCTACTATGTGTATTGAGTCTTCCAGTTTTGTATGTTGCTTTGTAACACTTTTTTTTTTTTTTTACTACTACTTCCCTTTTTTTTTTTTTTCTTTTATCATCACAGGTACAAAATATGATGCAGGCATCTTACCAAGATCAATGGAAATGCTTTTTAATACTATTGAAGGAAAAGTCTATTCCAAGATGGACATAAAACCTCACAGATGCAGAGACTATATACGGCTAACCAAAGAGCAAATGAAAACAGAAGCTGCATTCAAAAATAGTGTACTTCGTCACACAAAAGAGGTATATCCAGCAATGGCTGATGTGGTACATTTTTTCTTTTAATCCAGGGCTTGGATATTTGATTCTGTTATGCAGTCATGATGTGTTTGTATAAAGTCAGTCAAATGACAGAGCAACTACTGTTAAGCTGGCCATACATTATACAATTTTCTTCAATTTTATTTAGATTTACCTTCAACTATGTAGGGGAAGGGCCTGCCCGATTGCATACAAATTGAAGGTGTTTAGGTTTGCCCTGATATTATATGGTTTTGGTAACTCTAAAGGAAAATAGTACAAGAGAATTGTATAATGTATTGCCAGCCTTAGTCTTCATTTTTGATCATTTACAAAGACTTTATTATTATTATTATTCAAGATTTATATAGCGCCAGCTGTTTACGCAGCGCTTTACAAAATGAAGGTAGACATTACTGTTACAATACAATTTTTGGTATAGGAGGAAACACAGGGCCCTACTCCTTAGAGCTTACAACCTAAGAGGCAGGGTCAAGTGATACAAAAGGTAATAGCTGTGGGGGAAGAGCTGACGGAGGAAGTAAAAAGCAGTTCACTACTTAGAAGCAGGATAGGCTTCTTTAAAGAATGGTTTTCAGGGATCGTATAGATAGGTGATTAGATTAGGATGTAGTTGGACAGATTGGAGTAGGGAGTTCCATATAATGGGAGAAGTCCTGGAGGTGAGCACGGTTTGATATTTTGAAACTAAGTTGGTGATGTAGCTGGGGGCAGAGTTGTGGATGGCTTTAAGGGATCTATCCTTGTGATGAAGAGATCATTTTAGAGGGATCTAGCTCATTCTTCCACAGTTTGACAGGTTAAGGTCACTACCAACACAGGACAGAGGATGGGACCAGGCAGCTTATTAGTACAATCCATAAAAGTAAGCATGCTTTCTACCTGTCTAGTAATTTTCCTGTTAATGTAGGACACTGGTGAATTCACAGTGGGTATAGACCACCTATTTAGCATTCCTCTCAAATGGGAACAGTTCAACACACTTGGTAGGGGCTCTAGACCAGGGGTAGGCAATCTTTTGAGAGGTGAAGATCTACTTGAACAACATGAGAGATCAAAGATCACCGGGGTTCAGTGCCATTTAAAAAAAAAAAAGTTAACTAGCAAGGCCTAACTAAATGGCAAGGGAAATGTAATAAAACAAATGTCACTGTAAAAATACACTCTTGGCCTACCTTTTAAAAATGGATGGTGTCAGCAGGTTAATGGATGGGGTCAGTTGCCAGCAGGGAAATTGATGGTGCCAGTTGTCAGCAGGGCAATGGATGGTGTCCGTGTTGTTGTGTTTTTTTTTTTTTTCTATTTTTCTTTATTTTTTAATATTCAGAATTTCTTTAGGAGCCCTGTTGAAAGGGGAGCACTTGGGGGAAGGGCCAGGCAGCAGAAAAAAAAGAGGAACAAGGACGGGAGGGTCAGGAAGGGAGGCGTTTACTAGAACCTATCCCCTGGATTTTCCTTCTCCAGCAGCTGTACGCTGATGGGAGGGCGAGGAGGAGATGCTAACTTTCAGCTGCTCCAGGAGGACAATAAAGGGGATTGTCGGAAGGCAGGTATTTAAAAAATCTGAACTCCCAGCAAGTGGCTGGGTAAAGGGATTTTGCTACCGTAGTGCCTTAATGTGGCTGCCTAAGCAGCTGTATGCTGGGCGCCAGCATAAGGCTGCTTAGGCAGCTGCCTTAGGGTGCCAGGGTAGGGGGGGGGGAGGGCACGGGGGGACAGAAAAATCCCAATCCCCAGTCACTTGCTAGGAATTTAGATTTTTTTTTAAATACCTGTCCCCATGGGAGGGGGGAAGGGGACACTGCTTGGGTGGGGTGATATGAAGGGCAGTAGAGGACACTGCTATGGGGGTGGCCCTGCCCATTGCAGTGTCCTCTGCACATCATCTTCACCCAGTATTGTCCTCTGCCCCTCCTTTCCCTCATAGCAGTGACCACTGGCCCCCAGCGCCCCCCCACTATAGCAATGTCTCCCAACCCCACCTTTCCCCCAGCCTCTTCTGCTGCTGCTGACATGCTCGGTGCACAGACCAAGCAACAAATCACCTGTGGGTTAATTTGGCCAGCTCCTCCTCCTGCCCTCTGTCTTGAGCCCTGCTGTCTTCTGCTGTCCATTGAGAATGTCTGTCATCAGCAGTGCGGGAGAGGCTGTCTTCCGGTTACCTGCCTGCGGTCGACAGGTAGACCGCGATCGACTGGTTTCTGAACCTTTATCTAGACCTTTCAGTGTGCTTCCAGTCTGCATAGAGGAATGCCTTGAATAGCAGGTGTAGATCTTTGCAGCTGTAGGAGCTCTAAAAGACCCATGGCTGGAGACATACACACTACCCTGCATTTGGATGGTCAGTCTGCTCACGGTGTCCTTAAAGTCTTAAACGATCCCTTGCAATTTCAAAGTTTTGGCAGGAGACTGCGATGCCTCAAGGACAGTCTCTTCAGAGGTAGATTGGTGGGATTGTGAATCTGGGGCAGAGATGGTCAAAATGACCAGTAGCCCAGCCTGTTTTAAGGCTTTAGAAAAGTCAAAGTAAGACTTTGAAGGGGGTGATGCTGGAGTACGCTTAAAGCCTCTGCAGACCGGTTCTGCAAGGAATTGGATGACTCTGGCCACAAAGTACTGAGTTCCCATGTAGGTCCTGAATGACAAAGAATAAGACTACTTCTCTCGATATAGCTATAGGGTCTACAGCACTGGAGTCTCCAGTTCTAAGTGTAACCAGATTCTAGATTGCAGTGTGGTGTTTGTTTTTTCCCCTCCGAGAATTCAAATTAAACGTCCCCAGAACAGTTAGTGTAATATTGTTTGGAGTCACCTGTAGCAGTGGTGTCCATATACAGACATGTGTACATGTAGTGATACCACAGCTAGGTCCAATATGTGAGGTGAGGCCTTAGATTCTCATCAACCCAGGCAGCTGGTATTTATGAGGGTCATGAAGTGATTAGGTCAAGTAGACTAGCAGTGGGAATGGACCACAGTTGTCCCACATAGCATCTCGCTGCTACGCCTTCTTTACAAGCACTATCAATACACTGAATTATGAGACCTAAAGCTTGTGACATGGCTAACTTTTACCAGCACAGTAAAGGTCTGGAAAGCTTCACTATGCTGAGGCCCAGTATTCGAAAGGTCACATTCCACGCTATCCCCACACATCCAGTTCAGTAGGGTCTGGATATGGCTATCCAAAGTCGAGGTGGGGAAGCTCCAATCTGGATAGCTGTGTAGATTTTATCAAGCAGCAGCGTTTTAAGGAATCTTGATTAAAGTTGATTGGGGGGATGGGGTGGTATCAATTGAGAATAAAGTGGCAAAATGTGGTTGGACTTTTTATTTATTTCTCATTTTGAAGAAAAGATGTCCGTCCCCCTAATACTCTAGCAGAAAGCTTGCTGAGCAGATGAAGGGTTATACTGGAGATTGTTTAATGTTTCTGTTTGCCAATCCCCATTCCTCCTGTAGGTGACAGTATAAACCGACTATCTGAATTATGGTGTACATCAATGGCTATGAAATAAAAAAGGCTTTTAAGAATCTTGTATTGTCATTGACGTCTTGTATTTTTATATTGGTTTCTTACATTTAAACTATATTCCTGTTAGGCTGATCCTCAGTGTAGCATTAGGAGCAACAATAGCGCTACCTCTGCGGACACTACAGACGTGCTCACTGATGACGGTAATGTATCTAGATTCATTTGCTGGAGAAAGTACATTTCAAAAGTGTGTTGTGGTTTTTTTTTTTTTTTTTTTTTCCCCTCTCCTCCTGACTTTTTTTTTGAAAATTCTGAATACATTTAATTTTATTTCTAAGCACCTCAGCTCAACTTCGGTGCATAAAAACAGACAGTACATTGAGTCTTCACATGAAATCGAGTCTCTTTTGGAAAAATGCATATGGTATTTCCACACCGCACTGCTTGGCAGCCAGGGACTTCGTTGTAGTGTGAACAGGGCACATAAGTAACCATTGTTTGTTTGCACATTTTTGAGCTTTTATCTCCATAGAAATAAATGGAAACGCGTGATTTGTTCATGTTTACGTGGATTCGCGCATTTTGTTGCACGTTTATCCCCCCCCGAAAAAAATAAATTATTTATTTATGATTATATTTGTATTTTATTTTACATGTATTCATTTATGGTTGTTGTTAACACCCACCCCCATAAATAGACAACAAAAAATATTAACCCCTAACCTTAACTCTAACCCCTTACCCTAACAAGAAAAAGAGAGATTTAATAATAAAGAGATGAAAACCTCAGCAACAAATGATGCAACAGATGATATATATTTTTCTCTATTTGGCTAAAAAAAAGTCAAAGCTCAAAAACTCTGCATGAAATCGCACAACAAACTGCAAAAACGCTACGCTCAGTTCAGCCTGGCCGGTCTGGTTCCAAAGGGGAGGCTTCCTTGAAAAAATAAATCCCTAGCCTGTCCCTATTTGTCAGCAACCTTACCCTGGCGCTAGTCCCTTTTCCTGGCAGACTTCATCTCTATCCACTTCACCAAAACCCAGGGGCAGGGACTTATAAAGACCCTGCTGACCCAAAATGGCCACCAGGGGTCACATGGATGCAGCATAGCCAACCGGGAATGCTGCTCCATGGCCCAGGAAACCATAGAGAAACCAGGTTTCCAGAAACTTCCTCTCCAGCTGTGGTACCACTCATTAAGCAACACCTGCAGTGGAAAATGCAGATTGCATCTGCCTACACAAATCCCCGCAACCTCTTTACTTTTTTACATCAGTGTCCTTTGTCTCCCCTTCACATCAAGTTTCCACCCCCCCTACATCAGTTCCTTTCACATCACCCCCTTTCCCTTGTATCTGTCTCCTTCACATCACTGCCCTTTCCTTTATAGCACAAATAATGCTCTCCTTTCCCCCTTACATCACAGTCCACCCTTCATATCACAGTCACACCCTCCCTTCCTCCCTTTATATCACAACACTTCCCCCACTACAAATTAAATCGCTGTTCTCACTTTATATCACAGCCCTTTGGGGGGGTTGGACCCTCTGTCATTTATTTTCTTTTTCTCGCCTTCTCCTCTTTCTCCATTTTTAGAGGAGTGGTGAAGGGTTAGAACTTGTGTGTGTTTTTTTGCTATCTGTTCTTTCCGGTCTTGGTGACAGCTGCACCCCTCCATCCCTGGAGGAGAACTGATGCCCTGCAATCCATATAGTTGGCTACTTTAAACTGGCCAAGTACAATTTGTATGCTGGAAATCTGTTTTTTTTTTTCCCTAATTTTTAGGTTTTTTGTTCTATTTTAGTGGAATAATGTTGGCTAAAACTAAGGCTTTTGACATCTTTTGGAGTGATTTTTTGTTTTGCATTCCGCACAGGCACCGGAGGACTCTCCAACTACTCCCGTGTCCTGTCTGAGTTTGAAGAACGGTTAAGAGAATCAAAAGGCTTCAGCCTGGATGTGGATAAGGCAACAAAGTTTTCCGTTTGGGTTTCATTCTGTGAAATTTATAAGGAGTGCATTTATGATCTTTTGGATCCGGTATCGGGTGACAAATTTTATAAAAGGAAAACTCTAAAGCTTGCTCAGGACATTAAAGGATTCTCTTTTGTTAAAGGTAAGCATGTCTTCTAGCATATGTAAGCACCAATCATGAATATCTCTTCAAGATAGTGGGGGAGGTAATTTGTATTTCTAAAGTCAGCCATACATGGGTCGAATTCTGAAATTTTCTTTCGAAAATCTTTATTTTTTTTAAAGAATTTTTATTTGGATTAGTGGGGCCACAATCAATGATGGGAGAATTGTGTGAGAAATATCAAAGGAATTAGTGTGAGCTGTTAGCTGGAAACAAAAGAAAATTCTTGGCTACAAAAAATTTTTTTTTTTTGTTTTTTTTTTTGTAGCAAGAGGTGAAATTGAAGGCTTGGATGGTCAAATTTTGAAATCAATGGTGGCACCATCGGATTACAAACCGCACAAAATTTCTGATTTTTTTTGTACAGAAAATTCATTCTGAATTCAACCCATTTATGGCCTGCATTATGCTCTTCATGGGAAATGTGCTTGCAAAAAAACAGTTTACATGGAATTTTTTTTTTTTTTAAAGTAATAGTTTGTCTAACGCTTATATAACTACAATAACATTATGTAACTATACAATCATAATGTGAAGTGAAAAAATGCTGCGCTACATGAAACAGTGGCACAATCCATTATATAACCAAACAACAAAGTGAAAAGATAATCTATATATTAGAAGAAAAAACAGTAGGAAAAAATTATATTTTATATTTTTAAGTATGAATCAAGTTCAATCAATATAGTGTTCATTCAGTGAACCCTCCTTTTTGGATAACAAAAAATATGTGCATCTGTTATCAATTCCCGTGCAAAGACATCCTCCATCATATATCTGCTCACCTCACGCAGTGTGACCTCACATTATACAATGTTACAGTCTAACTGCTATTTTGGTCCCATATGGACTCAGATGATCAGCTTGCTGAATGAAGACTCCAAAGTAAGCTCCCTCCTGATGAGCGTCTTTGTATCAGCCGTATTCCTCATTAAAAAGAACTCGACATAGTTCTTTATCCTTATAAACTTTTATTCATCAATTGGACATATGAAATACACTCATGTTCCGGAGGTGTATTTTGCACCAGGTATGATGAAGATTCAGTGATGTACTGATTAACCACAAGATGGCAGTATAATCGCAGCAGAGTCCTGTACATACTCAAAACAGACACCATCCGTAATGCAAGGCCTAGCACGGGCCCACTCAATGAATGCTATTGCCTTCTGTAATGTCATTCCAAGAGCCGTTTGTAGAGTACTACAACCGCTATCCTGATGAATGGCAACGTTGTGATGTCATCCGCACACTCCACCCGACTCGTTTTGTCACTAGTCACGTGACTTTATCAAGGGGATACGATTGGACCGTCCGACAATCAATCAATTTATATAGTAAACCAGCGCCATTTGTTGTGGCCCGGCCTAGCACATGGTGGAAAAGCGATCACCGCCATTTTAACCGCTTGCCTACAGGGCACTTATACCCCCTTCCTGCCCAGGTCAATTTCCAGCTCTCAGCGCTGTCACACTTTGAATGACAGTTGTGCGGTCATGCAACACTGTACCCATATGAAATTTTTATAATTTTTTTGTGACAGAGCTTTATTTTGGTGGTATTTAATCATATCTGCGTTTTTTTATTTTTTCTTAAACCAAAAACCACTGAAAATTTTTCTTAGTTTTTGTTATAAAATTTTGTAAATAAGTGATTTTTCTTCTTCACTGATGTGCGCTAATGAGGCTGCACTGATGGACACTGATAGGTGGCACTGATAAGCAGTGATGAGGAGGCACTGGTAGGTGACACTGATGGGCATTGACAGGCATCACTGATGGGCATTGACAGGCATCACTGGGCACTGCCTGGCAGCACTGATAGCTGGCACTGTTTGGCACTCGGGGGTGACACTAAAATGCAGCTCAGATGGGCACTGATATGTGACATTGATGTGCACTGGTAGGCACTGATATGTGGCATTGATGTGGCACTGATGGGCACTGGCAGGTGGCACTGTTCAGCACTGACAGCTGGCACTGATGGACACTGACAGGTGGCACTTCTGGGGCCACACTAATCATCAGGGCACACTGATCATCAGTGCTCTGATGATCAGTGTACATGTCCCCTCCGCGGAATGCCGATTACCGACTCTCCTCTCAAGCTGTCAGCGTGACAGCTAGAGAGGAGAGAAATGCCGATAACCGGCATTTCCCTGTTTACATGTGATCAGCTGTGATTGGACACAGCTGATCGCATGACCGAGCCGACATCTTAGGCTCTTTCCGTGGATCGGTGATCCGCTGTGTCCGAAGGACACAGCGCACCGCCGATCGCCGCGCTGCCTGAGCCACACATGCGCGGTGAGAATAGGACGTCATATGACGTCCTTTCAGAACGAGAGAACCACCTTGCGCCCGTCATTGGACTATATGGCGGGCGGGAGGTGGTTAATGAATACCAAACAAGGAAAAAAGAAAATGCCAAAAAAACGCTGTTCATTGATCAATAACATGGGATCTGCATTGCATGAGCTGTGGAGATGTCACCCATTCACCATCCACAGCCCTCAGTATATTTCATACGGGATGCTTTATCAAGCAAGCTGCAAAGCCACTTACTAACGATAATATAACCATAATAAAACAAAAAAGAACATAAACATATTGTGAATAAAATCAAAAAATAAAAATTCTGATATAATATAATTACAAATTCAAAATATATATGTATAAAATAGATATAAACCTACTTAAAAATCACTAATGAAGCAGTTAAGATCAAATTCTCTATTTATCCCCTTGGGAAACAGTTAGAAGCTCATGGATCCAATAGGACTCCCTTTTACTAAACTCTTATCTTATTACTACCCCTCCAATTCTTTTTATATACTTCAATGCCCCAAAAGGTCAAACCTGAGCAATCCTTGTTGTGCACAGCCAGAAAATGCCTGGAAACATAATGTTTAGGAAATCCTTTGGTAATATTGCAGACATGTTCTTGGATTCTATCTTTAAGCATTCTTTTGGTGCGTCCAACGTATTGAAGCCTACAAGGGCAGGATAAACCATATACAACTCCCACTGTGTTGCACGATATAAAATCTTTGATCTGATATGACCTGCCTGTTACAAAACTACTAAAACTCTCCCTTCTTTTTTTCGACCACGTCACCCTTGTTTTTATCTTTTCACTTTGTTTTTTGGTCATATAATGGATTGTGCCATTGATTCATGTAGTGCAGCATTTTTTCACTTCACATTATGATTTTATAATTTGCTCCACTGAGACATGGGTTGTGTGCACTAGCGGCTACAGTATTTAATTGTTGTGTTTTTTTTTTTTTTTTTTCTATTTCACCATAGTTAGCGCTTGAGTTATTCAATTTATTTTACATTATGGTACTATGTTCAGTTGGAATATTTATTTGTAATCTTTTCTGCAGATCTCCAGTGGATACAGGTTTCTGATGCGAAAGAGGCATGCAGAATTCTTGCCTTGGGGAAAAAATTCCAGAGTATTGCTTTTACCAAGCTAAATAGTTCCTCCAGCAGAAGGTAGGTAGCTTCTAAATATTTAGGCTTCATTCACACTGGACGTTTTAAAAATGCTCCTCCTCTTGGCAGGAGTGTTTTGGCAGAAAACGCCTGACGCTTGTGGAAGTGTCTAATGCTTGGCATTAAATGTTTGGCTGTTAATTTTATTTAATTGGCCAGATTAATAATTTATTTAAATGGCCAGACTAAATTAACACTCAAGCGCTAAACACGGCTAGCGTTAACACACGTGTAGGTGCGTTTTAGACACATTAAACACTTTTTTTTTCTTCTGCCAAAATGCTGCTTCTAAACGCATTGGCAGTGGGTTTTGGTGTGGTGGTTTTTTTTTTTTTTTTTTTGTTTTTGTTTTTCTTTCTTTATAGCTCCTAAAAGCTTTTAAAAGCCCATGTGCAAGGACCTTTAGGATAACATGGAGGGGCATTTGGAAGCTGTAGTAAAAAAAAAAAAAAACCCGCCTGACGCCCGTAAAACTGACTGCAAAAATGCCCTGTGTGCATGAGGCCTACCGGATGCATTCTGATTCGGGTAGACAGTAATTTGGGTTATCATATTTGAATGTTTTTGGCTTTCAAGATCCCATTTAGATATGGTGTCCACAATGTATGAGTATTACAGGGTTATTCATTAACCAGCAAAGGGTATGCATAGCCAGAAATTGAGAAGAAAAATGCCAGTCCCTACATAAACGTAACGGAGGTAATAGCGTTCTGCTTGTTGAGTGCGGTTTATCAATATGTGTGTTTTTTGCTTTTGTGTGGTTTTTGTGTTTTTTTTTTTTTTTTTTTTTTTGTTTTGTTTTTTTTCTCAAATCCTAACCTTTTTAAACAGATACTCCAGCCCCCATCCCCCCCACCCCCATTCCCCCTCAAAAATGTTAAACCTAGCATATGCACAAAAGGTCATTTGTGCTCCTTTTTCTGCTTTTCACAAGAACAAACATTATAAATCTGCCTAGTTACTCAAGACTAGATTTGTCAGAATCTCTAGTGGCACCTTATGTATCTTCATTATTTGGTCATTTCCTACTACACCCTATTATACACACTATATATAGCAGTGAAAACCCATTCACTGTTTAGTATTGTACTAGGTTTGAAGTAGGTTTGAAACGAGGGATTTTACAGATATAAATACAAATTGCAACTTCCTTTTACTGATCTGACATCACTAAGTCACTGTGTGTTTTTTGTGTGTGTGTTTTTTTTTTTTTTTTTTTTTCCTTTCCTTGCTATCTTCACATATGGTTTCAGAAGTAAAAGGAGATGCCTTAATTCTCAGTTTTTCCTGTCTTTTTGCAGTCACAGTATATTTACTGTTCGCCTGTTAAAAATTGAAGATGCAGAAGTTCCACGAGTGGTCAAAGTCAGTGAGTAAGTATAGAAACAGTAAAAAAGAGTAAAGTTCACAGCACTATTGAATAACAGCAGCCTTGATGATCTGGATAAATCTTCCAATCATCTCAAGACAGACAGAATACAAATAATAGATCAGCTGGTGCTTGCTTTCACCTATAGACTAAAAAAAAAAAAAAATCACAGGTTATGATTCTGTTAGTCCATGCTGAATGCCACTTGTCCTCACAGTGGGATACACTTTTACACAAAAATGGCAGCATAAAATTGTATCCAATGTATTGCAAACCATTTCAGCTTGTGCTACTGGCTGATTGACAGAAACAGTGTTTCAGCTGCAGTTCTTTGATAGCAATCTCCAGCTCTAATGACAGCTCTTAGCCTCTGTTCTCATCCACACATGAACATGTTTTAAACTAAAAGTATAGCCAAAGCTTTTAGTTTAGTGTCAGTGGCAATGTGGATGGTAGTGTGTTTTAGGAAAAAAATAAAAGGTTTTAGATTTAAAGTGATTCTAAAGTGTTAAAAAAAAAAACACAAAAAAAACAAGTCAAACTTGCTTGCTCTGATGTCAGTGTGAGTATCGATGTGCTTAAGTAGGCTGGAAACAAAATTGTGTACTATTGTTTGTTTACCCTACTATGGGTGCACAGAACAAGTATTGCGTTTATTGCTGCGATTGTCAGGAGTAGGATAATCTATTTTGCAGGTGTTTTTTTTTTTTTTTTTTTTAAGTGGTGGGTTGCGGTAATGGCAAATAATAATATACAGCTACATTTTTAAAAAAAACTCTTATTACTATTTTGGGCCAGTTTTCATTTTTATAATATAACAAAGTCAGGATATATCATTAATATTTTCCACCAAATGAAAGCCCAATCTATCCTGAAAAACCAAAGTAAAATCCACCTGGATACCCTAAGTGACATGCGATAGTAAAACTGTACAGATCGTAATTAAAGTTGCAAACTTTTATTTGGACATTAAGGTTTGTTTCTTGGCATTTTTTTCAGTCTTATAACTTTCACAAAATATTTTTTTCTGTAATGCATTTATAGATTGGCATTGTGCGATCTGGCAGGTTCTGAACGATGTACAAAAACTCATAACGAAGGTGAAAGGCTAAAAGAGAGCGGGAATATAAACACTTCATTACTGATTCTTGGCAAATGTATCAATGCACTGAAGAACAGCCAGCAGTCAAAGTATGTTCACAATCTTTCCTTCGCATTTGATCACTCTTTAATTTTCTAAATGTTTCTTCCATTATCTGTTAAAAGTGATCTTAGGGTTTACAAGTCAACATGCTTTAAGTGTATGTTTGTTTGTTTTGTTTTTAATTCTATCATAACATTATTGTTCAGATAGTGTTTTTGTTGCCTTTTTTTTATTTATTTTTTTTTATTGATTTAAGAACATGTCTGTGATACAGGCACATTTCCTCATGCTTTATCCCTTTTTAAAAAAAATACATGATGATTCTGCCAGAAATCCAATGAGCTCCTAAATTCCTTTTGTGAATTGTCAGTGCTGCCTCTGTTGCACTGAAATACCAAGTCCTGTTGTCAGCCACTTGAGTTCTCTACTGCTGAGCTACAGAACCAACCTCTATTCTCATCTCCATTACTCCACTTTGTTTACCTTAAAGTGTTTGTAAACCTCAGACATGAAATATGAACAAAGCATATTCCTCTACAGTGTGTACTTGTCTCAGTCATTTCTCTCTGCTGCCTAATTTCTGCTATCGGCATTAGTTGCTTCTGACACAGTCTTCCTGACACCAAACAGAATAAAAGGTGGCTGGGAAGAGACTTCCAGCACACAGCCAGTGACTGACAGCCTATGTTCTGTTCCTGTGTACTGTGTGAAGGGGGAGTGGGGTCTCCCTTCCCTCCAGTAAGCCCTCACTGAGCTCTGTAGAGTGTAACTTAAGCTCTCCGCCCCTGCTTTTTTGGAAGCCCAGACAAGCTGTATATTGTACATTTTGCACTCTGTACAGATATAGAGAAGAGGGCTGCAGATAAAAAGGTATAACTGGTGTAGGAGGATTTTGTTTCATCTGTGTATCACCTGAGACCAGGCACTTCACTGGGTATATGTAAGGCTTTACAATGTCTTTTAACCCTCAGAGTAGATAATCGGTGGAGAAATGTCAACTGTTTAGCAGCCAGTGGTGTCACAGTTAATGCATGCATGGATGCATACATAATCATACTTTTTTTTTTTTTTTTCTTTTTTCCTTCAATCAAGACTCTTTACATTTCTGCTAAACCTTCGCCTTTGATTTCAGCTCTCAGCTAGGACTGGTCAGCCTATGCATCAGGAGCTTCATCAATTACTTAGGTCAGGGTGCTTTTGTTCCCTTTTCTTGCCAGTTCTTCTGTAGAAGGGGATAACACTGTGGGACAGAGTGCTAACGACGCCTGCTGGGTGGAGTGATACCTTTACCACAATATAGTGTCAAGATAAAATATTTCTGCTGCTGCTCCTGCTTGAAAAATGTAATGTGGATTTTTGACCTGTTCCTGCTGTGTGCTGATTGTTTTCTACAATGACTTTTGTTTTGGCTCTGGCTATCTGACCCTCTCCTACTACCAGCTGTCCAGGTTTTGTAAGCATCTAAAACCTTGCCTTTTACCGTAAAGCTTTTCTAAATTGCTGTACCACCACATGGTATTTCTAGATTTGGAAGAGTCCTTGTATAAAAAGCCTTTGATCTGCATAATCTTTGAATGAGACAGTGTGTCTTCTGACCAGCTCTTGACAACATAATCAAAAATTCTACTGGTGGCATGATCACCCTTCAGAAGAAGAAGCCCAAGGAAAAGGCTGCAAAGTCTTTTCTTCCTTTTTCTGTAATGTTTGTCCAGCCTATGCATTGGGGCCTACCAAGCTTGGTTTTCTGCACACCCACTTTCAAGTGCTGACACTCAAGGCCTACCAAATTTTTTTAGGCTTCCTCTGCATGAAAGTGTGGCCCTACTTTCCAGAGTGGGCAAAATTTGTTGGATTTTGTGGATGCTTGGATAGCTTGTATCTCTGATGCTTTGATGTTGAGCTCAAGGACTTCCTTACAGAACAATATGCTTCTGCCATCCCTGTTTTGGTTTTAGTTCCCCAATTGTTTGGATTGCGGCCAAGTCTTTTCAAGCTTATTATACCTCTGTAATAAACTGGTTAATACAGCCAAAATCAGGGTACCAGCCCTGAATCTTACACCTAAAACAGGTCAGCAGTAGAAACCTCCAGATTCTTTCTCTCATGTGTACATTAAGACAAACCTGTAAAGTAGGTCTTTAGCCCCAAAGCAACACTTACCATTTTTGCTACTTTATGCTCGCTGCTTGTGTATGTAAACCTTAATGGTTCTTTTAATTGTTCCTTTCTGGTCTGTTTAACATACCAACGCATTGTGTTACCTTTTTTTTGATAAGTACAGTTAAATACCTGTTCTGCCAGAACTCTAATGCTGTCTTGCACACTATCCAGTGCTATCTATTGCAGTCCAAGTATCCTCTATGAACTACAAAAAACCTTCCTTTGTGATGGAGATGAGGTGTTTATAGTTCTTAAACACTTCCTGTCCTAGGGTGACAATACTGCTGCTTCCCTGAGACAGTATAGTGGATAGGTGCTCTCATCCTAGGACAGAAAATGTTACAGGCAACATTACCAGTTAAAAACAAAGAAAAAAAGCTTGAAAAAGGAAACTAATTCAGCCACCACATTTAAAGACTGGTTAGCTAAAATATTTTATTTATTTTTGTTCTTGGGATTGGTAAGCGCTGTCTTCTCTGCCCAATGAGCGCTGGGCTGTGGAGGGGGAGGCTGAGCCAGGTGTTGCTCCAGACTCTGGGTGGATCCCAATTTTGAAGTTGGGATCTTTCCCCAGCCTGGACCGGCTGAGTGACGTCAGCCAGCAGCGGATTTCGGTCAGCTGAATACAAGTCACAGGAGTGCAGAACGTACTGCACTTCTGTGATTTACAGGGGAAGTACAACCACAAAATGGTGGATTTTATTATTCTCTGTACTGCAAATATAGTAAAATTTCTGGCCCACGTGTAACTGTGTTGTCCATTATTGTTTGTTTAGGATCCAGCAGCATGTACCTTTCCGGGAAAGCAAACTTACACACTACCTGCAGAGCTTCTTCAGTGGCAAAGGGAAAGTGTGCATGATTGTGAACATCGGTCAGTCAGCCTCTGCCTATGATGAGACTCTTAATGTGCTCAAATTCTCAGCTGTTGCCCAAAAGGTATGTGCAAAGCAGAAACTAATGGCTATAAGCTTCATAGTAAAAAAGAACCCTGAGTGTTTTTCTCTAGTGAATGATGCTTGATTATTAAAGGATAAATACACGTTAAGCCAAAGCGCACTTATACTTTTTGTACTTTACTCCTGACCTAAACCATCCCCCTTACACAGATCCATACTTGCCTCACTCTGATGGCCATGGCTTCCAGTGGTTGTTTACATCCTGGCTGTGCCTTTGCATTACAGCTCCACTGACTTTAATGCTAAGGCATGGCCAGAAGTGTGAGACTTGTGGTGCTGGATGTCAATCACCAGATGCTGCAGCCATCAGATCGAGGTGCGTATGCATCTGTGGGGAGGGTGGGTTAATTCAGATCAAAGCAAAAAGGATAAATGCATTTTCTCCAACATTCTTAAATGCATAAAGGTAGGTGTGTGTGTGTGTGTGTGTGTGTGTGTGTGTGTGTGTGTGTGTGTGTGTGTCCCTCTATTGTTCGTTCATCAAATATGTACTGTGGTGTGCTACTATTTAATAAATCACAACTGAATTTATACTTGCAGTTGATAAATGGACTTATGTTAACTTTGTTTTAAAGGTAATTTTAATCTTTTGATGAATTCAAAAATGGGAGGGGGGGGGGGGAAGCATGTTTTCCTGCCTGGTAAATATTTAAGGCTATTGTAAAAAGCTTTGATTTGATGAGGACAACAGTTGGAGGCAACCCTGAATCTTTGTTTTAAAAAAAAAAAAAAAAAAACAAACCCCAATGAGCTCATATCTGTAATATCCAGATTTAGGCCAATGAAAACATAGTGTGTAGTGTGAAAAAGACAATTATATGATGGTTGGAGCTACTGGCAAGAAGATAAACCGTAACTAAATCAGTATCAGTAACCGTATTGCTTCAACACCAGTAGTTAGCGCTTCACTGGTCATGGGTAAACCAAAGCACAAAACAAGAGCATCTATCATGGATGAAAAGTCTATTGCTGCTGGGTGGACAGTGGGGAGCTCCAGAGACATGTAAAACATAAACACAAATAATCCAGCACACATTCTATAGTATAGTACTTAAGAGCAATGTGTATTAAATAAAAAAAAAAAAAAAAAAAAAAAGATGCACTCGCCAACCTATCAAGAGGGAAGGGCATGTGACTGTATACAGGGAAGCAGGTGAACAGCTCAGGCTGTTGTGTGACAAGCTGGCCCTATAGAAACCTGGCCAGGCTGTAGAAGAGACATGCATTGCTGGACTCAGGAGCACCGAGAGAAACACAACAGCTGTCAGTAGGAGGCCTCATCTTGATAGGCAAGGGACTTGTGCCGAGGGTGGAATTAATTTCAGAAGGTTTTCCCTCTTTTTCTTCAGCCTCTGAACTGAAGATGGTTATGTGGCTCAAAGAAGCATATCTGATTTTGGCTTGGGCAGAACTTCAGGTTATAGTCCCTTCTGCCTCTAAAGGTCACTAAAGAGTTTTAGTATAAGGTATGCTAAGTGGGATAGATGACTGTAGTGGACTTGCCCCTACGAATTGCATCAATCTTGTTGAAATGATTGGCAATATTGTAAGCAGTGAGTGAGTTACTGGGTGGAGGAGGAGAAAGTAGAGAGTTAAAAGTAGAGAAGAGACAACGAAGACTAGATGACAAGGTATTAATAAGAGTGACAAAGTAGGCTTGTTTGACAACATGGAGGGAGGAATTGTATTTTAAGAAAGCAGATTGATATAGGGTGAATGCTTGCTGGGATTTGGTTTTATGCCACAATCGCTCCAGTGCACAACTATGTCTGCTAAGATTTCTGGTTTCATCAGTCTGCCAAGGTTGTAATGGTCGGGGCCTGATACTTGTGTAATTAGAGGAGCAAGCAAGTCTAGTGTGAATGAGAGCGAACTGTTGTAGACAAAAGTGGCCAGGACAAGGGAGAGATTCTGTCTTAGAGGTGGTCATTTGCAGAGTGGAAAAGAGAAGGGTTAAAGTTGTGAAGGTTTCTGCGGGTAATTGTTTGTTGCTTGGAGAGAGAGGTGTTTGAAGACGAGGACACTGTGATGGTGATGAGATTGTGATCAGAGAGAGGAAAGGGGGTGTTTTGTGAGGTTGTAGAGTGCAAAGATGAGAGAAAACAACCTCTAATGTATTCTCATCAGAGTGAGTGGAGGACTGTATCCATTGTGAGATGAGGTTAGGTTGAAGAGTTGGGATGTAGCTGAGTTGTTCACACTAATGGGGATGTTAAAGTCTCCAAGAATGATAGTGGGTATTTGAGGAGAGAAAGTAGGGTAGCCAGGTAGAGAAGTCATCAAGAAAGCGTGACACCGGTCCAGGAGGACAATAGATCACTGCAATCCTCAGAGAAATGGGAGTAAACAGACGGATGCAGTGAGTCTCGAAAGAAGAGAAGGATAGAGAGGGCGGGTTAGGGAGGACTTGAAAGGTGCTCAGTGGGGATAGAAGCAAACCAACTCCACCTCCTTTCCGACCACTGGGTCTGGGTGAGTGAGTCCAGTGGAGGCCTTCATAGGAAAGTGCTGCAGAGAAACAGAATCTGATGCTTGAAGCCATGTTTCTGTAATTGCAAGTAGGTTAAGGAAGTGGGAGACAAAAAGGTCATGGACAGATGTGAGCTTATTAGACAGAGCTGGCTTTCCAGAGTGCACATAAAGGGTAGGGTGGTTTTTAGAAGCCTGGGGATTGAGACTAAATTGAGTGGAATGTGGCTGTTCCTGCAGGAAGGAGGGTGCCTGGTGTGGGGGTGAGATACTGGAGGACCAGGGTTCAGGGAGATATCCCCAGAGGTTAGGAGAAAGAGGGTGAGGAAAGTAAGATGGGAGCGGGATGTATATGAGTACACCTGCCTTCCCGTCCTGGTGTGGAGCAGAAGGGTAAAGAAATGAGATTTTGAGAATAGTAATAGGAAAAGAGGAGTAGAGTTGGCATATTAAAGGTAGATGGAGTGGGAGTCAGACTTGTAGGAGATGTTTCCCAGGGTGTTTTGCTTGCATCTTCTCGTTGCTTTAGTTAAAATGCACTCACGCATGACAATGCTCCATCTGTGACTGTACCCCCAGTCTGTGACCTTCCCCATAAACTGGTCTAAATTTTATAGGAAGATGATCAAATGGGCAATCCTTCTCCACCCCAATTAGGAATTGATAAGGAACACATGAATTTGGGAGGAGATTAGTCAAAGCCAGACCAGTCACAGGCCAAAGTCATAAAAGATGATTGATTCTCTGATCACAAAGAGGCAACAAGGAGGTGAGAATCGATCATCACAAACCGACCAAAAGATCTAGACTAATTATCCTGAGCTTTGCAGAAAGTGCGTTGCAGTGAGGCAGTTTTAGGTGGAGATGGGACAGCAGCATTTACACTGTTTGCAGAAAGTCACTGCGTCCTCATTCAAGCCTTTGACAGGGAAAAGTAGAACCTTGCCCTTGAGATCAAAGTGCACACCACCAGGTCAGACAATACTTTGTAGGCTTTTTCACCAGGCATCTGTTTCTCCAGCTGCCCTCTGGTCTTCTGTTCACATGTTACTTATATTTTACCAGGTGGTGCTGAATCTGGTTGTAAGATTCTTCAGATGGCTCTGTTGAACCTCCCTCTGTTAACTTGTGTTTATTGTGGGTTTGTTAGCCCTTCATTGATGTATGTTGCCCATTCCTCTATTGGGCTGCTTTTAGACATCTTGGTGTAGCTGAATACTTCATCCTATATCTCCCTAATGGTTTTTTTTTATGAAAATGGTTTTATTTACTGTAAGATTCTTGTCTTGGAGTACATTAAGAAACACAGGTCCTTTTCCTTTATTCTTTTGATGCATTCTATTGCTTGCTACAAAAATCAGTCAGGCTGGAAATGGGAAGGCTTATACTGGGCTGTCCTTGCAGCTTTGCCAGTGTCCAGTCTCCTGATGGCAGCAGGACAGAAGGCAGTGTTTAATACTTCATGTGTCCCTGAATGTACTCCAAGAAAAGGATTTTATGGTAAGCAGCAACAAAAAACTATTTCTGTGGATATTGGCTTTCTAAGAAAAAATACCTTTTTACTGAGCAACAAAGACATCGCCATCATGGATTTTCTGACCTATAATTAAAATTTTTTGGTGCAGGGGGTAACCTTTTGGCACCATATCCCCAAAATTGAAAACAAGATGCTATTTGCCTAAAACCCATGCTGATACTTGTACATTAATACATTTTTGGAGCTGCTGACCTGGAGCAAGCTTGCTGCAAATTAAGACAGGGAAGTCAAAATTCCGTATGAGCATGCTTGTTTCAGGGCTTTGACTCAGAACTGAAGTAATCAGGTCAATTATGTAGCTTACAGTGAGAAACCCAGGTGCTGCCACTGACTTCTGAAAAGGCAAGTGTTCCCTTCATTTGTTCTGAAGTGTAATTAAAATGACCTAGCCAATTTTGTTCCATGTACTATCATGGATATGCCTAATATCTGAGCTTCAGGAGGCAGGGTACAGGGATCTGATGTCACACACCGTACAGCAGGGAGCTGATTGTAATCTAGTGTAACCTGAGTGGATGAAAAGGGCCTATCCCTCTCTACAGTCTCATAGGGAAACATGCATAGCTGAAGCTTTCAATCACCTGCTGCGTGCTGTAGAGGGGGCTTTCTCCTGAGATTTCTTTGTTGGGATAAATGATCAGTGGTGCCTTATGGCTATAGAGGGTGGAGAGAGAAAAGCTAGAAATCATGTGAAGTATTTTGGATTGAGGCAGTTAGACACTATAGAACAACGTTTTGTTCATTTTTCATTTTCAGAGGTTTACAACCACTTTAAATCTGTCAGGAGGTTTCCCATATACTATTAGACTGTCATATTTGGGTTGTGGCACAATGTACAGTAAATGAAAGAAACAAAGCTTCTGTGTCTTATACACAGAAAAGTGCAAGATATACCTGCTTTTGAAATCTGAGTTTTAACCATATTCCTCTTCTGTTGAATGTAATAATGCTTTACATCAAAGAACAAGGTACTGGGTTGATATATTGACTTTAATATTTGTTCCCTAGTTGTCCATTAAGATTTTGGCTTTCTTGGGTAGGTTCTTGTACCGGAATCAAGCCAAGCCTCGGAAAACAGTCAGGCAAAGCGTGCTAGAGAAGTTTCCTTCATAATCAATAATGCTGACAACAAGATGTGGTTATCAAGAAGACGTGCAACAGTACAGTGGGATTCCCACTTAAATGATGTTTTCGAGGATGACGATGAAGAGTTTAAGGAAAATGTTGAAGATGATGCTGAGGATGATGAATGTCTTGACTGCACCAATCTAGAGGAACAAGATGATGATGATGAAGAAGAAGAAGAAGAAATTCTCATTAAGAAAGAGACTTATGAGGTAGGTTTATCTAGTTGTGTACCTCATGAAACCTCACTGGAATACACCCAGGATGTTGCTAAGATGTTACTTTTTACATTCACCATCACTGGGAAGAGCACTTTCTCTGATTCAAACCCCCTTTCATGTGCTTTCTCTTCCCTGATGCAGTAGCTCTGAGCTTAGCATTTTGAGAACTAATTTCTATGATGGGTGAACAGTAACGATTGGGCCTCTCTTAGCAACGTTCTAGTTTAAGAGTTCTCCAGTTGGGCTTCATGATGTACATAAATGGAATACACCTATAGCAGGGGCAATATTCGACTTTGGTCAAAGCTGCAGAATTTATCTACAGACGCCCCCTTATCTGCATAGGTAGTTTTTTGATAAAGGTGAACTGATCCTTTTTAAGCGAGAGCTTGTACTTCGAGGGATATCTCCCACTTTGAAAACCACTATTCTGTCTACAAATAAAAAGCATGGAGATCTTCCTTAATACTAAGTTCAATACAGAACTTTTTACAACAATACTTAAAATTCATTCTGTACAATATTTATTTATTTTTTTGATTTAGAAACTTTTGGAACTTGTCCAAGATCTGAAAACTCAGCTGGTTAATGAGAAACGGGATAAACTTGTAATGGAACTTAAAATACGTGAAGAGGTGGCTAAAGAATTTGCCCAGCACTTTATTCAGCGTGAAAATGATTTCAGGTAAATAGTTCATGAGAGAAGTTGGTCTAAATTTTCAGTGTGCTCTCTATTGGCTTTCTTTTATGTATTCAGATGAAGTAATTTGACACTGTATTCGTTTTTCATGTATATCACAAAGCAATCTTTGTAATAAAATGTTGGTATCTGTAACCAACAAAATGCTATTTGCTGTCTATTCATTCTGTGCTTTCTTATTTCGAAAGTGAGCGCTTACAAAAGGAAAAAGAACTTATAGAAGAAAGATGTGATGAAAGAATAGAAATATTCCAGGACTTGGTGAGAAAATGTTCTAATGAAGAAGAGGATGATGAGGATGATGCCAATGAAGCAGAGACAGTGACAGATACAAATGTCCAGGTAGATTGAGATGTTAAAAGAACTCCCCTAAGCTCGGTTTTAAATTTTTCAGCTCCTAGAACCCAGTGCTGCTTATGTATTGTTTCAGTTTTGTTATTTGATCTCCAGACCCTACCTTTTGGTCCAGTCCAAGTGAGGTTCAGATAATGTGGAAGTGCTACAATCCCTGTCAAGTTTGTTGTTTTTTTTTTTTTTTTTTTTTTGTCTGGTTTGATATTAATATAAAACTTATTGCATATGAATACTTTGTGCTTTCTAAAAGTGGAACCTCACCCTCTCTGTCAACACTGACTATTTTAAAATCCTTATGCTGCTAGCAGTGGTAACTAGGTAGGAAAGTATATCTTCTTTACTTTTAATTTACAGTTCTTTTGTTACTTCCTGGCTTCCATGCTTAGGCAAATTGTCATACATTCTAGAAGTCTTCAGGAGGAAAGGAGGGGTTTTCTTAGCTAAGAAGACCCTCCTGCCTGCATGTCTGAGCTAAGGGCTGATGGATACCAGGAAATAAATGCTACATGAATCATATGCCCTTATTCAACATGGTCATGGACAAAAATGCTAGTTGGTGTTTTTGCAATGTAATTTCTTGGCAAAATAAAGTATGGAGATATGGATGGGTGAGTTTGCCTTGAATAAAATGAACTAAACAGTGTTTTTGGTTTGTGGCGCTCAGATGCAGTAAAGTCTGCTTTTTAAAAGATAAGCTCACCTTTTGGACAAAAATAATAAATGCACATTTTTTTAGCAGGTAATAATCTGTTCTTTTCATAAACCTCTCTAGCTCACTCGAGAACACCCGTTTTTCCTTTTTATCAAAGAAGTTTCTGCTACAATGTCTGTCTGCATTCATGGTTGGGCTGTCAGGCATTTTTAGAGGTATCTGACTGCAAGGGTGGCTCTTTTTATCCTCTCCATCTGATTTTCCACTGATTGAACCAGTTTTTCGTAAGGAGGAGGATGGTTCTGATTTTTAAGTTTCAAGCATGGAGATTGCCAAATCTGCCAATTCATTTTGATCCTTATTGAAGCAGCTCACATATGCCTTGCCTTAACAAAGCCTGCGTCTATGAGGAGAAAAGTCACTAGCCTAGGCTCATTGAACTGTCTCTGCCAAGCCTTTCCTGTAAATTTTGTGTTTACAGCTATTGTTTTACAGTGACTGACCTTACCTGGGAAAATCTTTGTCCCTCCATAACGTTTTGTTAAACCGTACCCTATTAAGGAGGATTACCTAAGAAAACCTGCAATTCTGGCCACAGATTCTGCCATTTCCTGCATTAAAAATACCCTAATAATTTACTGCTGGAGATGACTAAGCCTTCTAGGACCCTGTGAAGAAGTGTTCCCTTTTTACCCTAGAAAAACAAGTCCAAAATGACTTCAGGTAAGCCCTAGGCTTCAGAGATTAAGAAGTTCTTTCCTTTTTAGGGTCCAAGCCAGGCATTCACATCCCATTTTCTCACCAAAGTGTCTTATCAGAAAAATCTATTTTTCACATTTTAAAGCAGTGGTGCACAACTTTATCAATTTGTTGCTTTTCCCTTTGGCCTGCCTATGGTTCCTTGGGTCTTCACCAGGGTGTTAACGCTGCCCTTGTTCTGCATCTTCCTGGGACATTCCCTTTTTGTGGGTTGCCTGAACTCTCCTGCTAAATGAACAATGGGTCCAAACTATGTTGACCAGTGCCTAACTGGACAATGCAGGCCCTGCAGAGATTCAGACCTATAATCTCCAGAATTCAACACTAGATTAGACTCTCTGCTCAGTCTATGTGGACCTAATCTTGGTTACACCCCTGTCCAGGAGCTACTTGAATCCCATCAGACCTTCTCTCCCAGGGGATGGTTTATCATCCATCCTGCTTATGGTAACTGGCTTTAATGGCCTCCGTCACCCCCTAATACTGCTGAAAGGTAGAAAATCAACTTCTCAGTTGCACCTGCAAGTCCTATTGTGTTTGGTGCAAGACTTGGAAATTACACCCCTGAAAGCACTTTGAGGGCTGAATCCTGTCTTTCCTTAAGTCTGGTCTAGATCAGTGCTTAGCCATAAGTATCCTTGAGGGTCAAAGTTCTGTCCTTTCCATTCTTTCTAGAAACTGTTTGCCTTGCGCTCCTTGGTGAAAGCCTTTGTGCAAGGTGTTGCACACATTGTTTTTCCTGTGTGCTCTCCAGTGACTCTGTGAGACTTTAATTTTGTTTTTTTTTTCAGAAACCTTCCTTTTCGAGCCTATATGATAAAAAAAAAAAACAGAATATTTTTTTTTTTTTATACTGAGATTCATTCCTTTTGGCGGTCTTAAGTGCCTGTTAGCTGCCTTATACACTCAAGAGCCCTTCCTAATTGTACTATCCTATGAAAAACTTTAATATTTTTTTTGTAAAAATTATTTTTCATAAAGTGGTGCACTTAAAGCTGTTTAGCAGAAAAGGCTGCATAGAGTGCTCGGCATACATGAGTACACCCTTTTGAAAAGTAAGATTTTTAATATCTCAATGAACACCAGAACAATTTCCAAAATTTTGACAAAATTTAGATTTATAGGACATTTGTTTAGCTCATTAAATGAAAGTAAGGTTAATATAACTTGGGTTGCAAAATCTTTAGTTTTTTAGTCAAATTAGTTGATGCAAAAATGAATACACCCCATAACGAAAACCACTCCATGTAGTATTTTGTATGACCTCCATGATTTGTAAAGACAGCACCACCTTGGTTCATTGTAGACACCATTCATTTTTCTTTGTACTCCTCACCTTTTACGCTTCCATACAGTTTTGAGGCCATTAGTTCCAAAAATATTTATCTTGGTCTCATCACTCCAGAGCACAGAGTCCCAGTAGTCATCTTCTTTTTCAGCATGGGCCCTAGAAAATTCTAGGTTGGCTTTTTTGTGCATGGGCTTTAGGAAAGGCTTCCTTTGTGGACAACACCCATGCATGCCATTCTTCTGTAGTGTACGCTGTATTGTGTCATGGGAAACAATTACCCCATTTTGGCTTTCTACTACTTTAGCTAACTGCAGTCAACTTGCATGGCGATTTTTTTTTTTTTTTTTTTTTTTTTTTTTTTTTTTTTTTTTTTCTTTCCCCCCCCTTCCCCCTACCAATCCTTATCAGAAGATGCTTGAGGTAATAATGTCTGTGGACATCTCTGTGAGATTGTTGCAGCTCCATCTTTGTTAAATTTTTAATTTTTGTATCACTTCTGCTACAGTATTCTGACTAAGTAAAACTTTTTTCTGATCTTGTAGCCTTCACCTTTCTTGTGTAAAGAAATTATTTTCTTTCTCAGGCCTTGTGACACCTCTCTTCCATTTTGGTGCCATTGCTGACAGCATGAAATGGGAAGAGGCTTTCTTTGTTTAACCACTTTCCTGCTGCCCTAGAGTAGAACTACTGCTGCAGGGCTGCGCAAAATCAGGTGTGTGTGTATATATACATGATTTGCATTTTCTGGTAGGGAGTGCGCACGACTAGGAATGTCAATCACAGAGTCCTGGCTTGAGATTTTCCGCCGGCAATCATCAGGGAAAGCTGGCAGGGGAAAGACCTGTGTGTAAACACAGGTCTCTCTCCTGCCAGCAAGAACATGCTGCTTTGTATTTCTCTGCATATCAGAGAAATACAAAGCAGCGTGTCTCCCTAGTAAAACGCACACTGTTAACCCTTTTGATCGCCCCAGATGTTAACCCCTTCCTGCCCAGTGTCATTGTACAGTGTCGGTGCTTTATTATTAGCACTGTATTATTAGGGTGGCAGTCAGTGCCCACCCAGTGTCAGAATGCCCGCCGCAGTCCCGCTAGAAGTTGCTGATTGCTGCCGTTTCTAGTATAAAAGAAATAATAAAAATTCCAGTATCTATACCACCATTTGTAGACACTATAACTTTCACGTAAACCAACTAATTTACACGTATTGGGATCTTTCTTTGCGAAAACATGTAGCAGAATACATTTTGGCCTAAATTTATGAAGAAATTGTAATTATTTTACTGGATATGATATAGAATATTTTTTTTTTTTTTTTTTCAAGTGTCATCTTTTTTGTTTTATAGTGCAAAAAAAAACACGCAGAGGTGATCATATACCACCGAAAGAAAGCTCATTGTGGGGGGGGGGGGGAAAGGACATAAATTTAATTTATGTAAAGCATTGAATGAGTATGCAGTTGTCTAAGTAATACAGTGCTGTATCGCAAAAACTGTCCTGGTCAGGAAGGGGGGTAAATCCTCTGGAGGGCAAGTGGTTAAGTAACACCCTTTTTATAATCAACTGTCTGCTGGACACCTGTTTTAATGAATAATTAGAGTCACCTGTAATTGAATACTTGTTGATTAGGATTTTGTCTAAAATTTAGCGTTGCTCCTAATGCAGGCCATAGATGGGTCGAAAATCGGCCGAAAATAAAATCGGCCGATTTTCGGATCGTTAGTGGGTGATTTGGTCGGCCGTTTTTCGGTATTTTGGCCGGTTTTTTTTTTTCTGTAAAGTTGGAAAAAAATCGGCCGATTTTGCCGATCGGCCGATTTTCGCGGCAATTAGTGGGCAAATCGGCCGATTTTTTACCGATAAAAAATCTGCGCATGAGCAGTGACCTGCAAGAGGAAGACAAAAAGAAGAGGATGAGGATGAAGAAGAGGATGAGGATGAAGAAGAGGATGAGGATGAAGAAGAGGATGAGGATGAAGAAGAGGATGAGGATGAAGAAGAGGATGAGGATGAAGAAGAGGATGAGGATGAAGAAGAGGATGAGGATGAAGAAGAGGATGAGGATGAAGAAGAGGATGAGGATGAAGAAGAGGATGAGGATGAAGAAGAGGATGAGGATGAAGAAGAGGATGAGGATGAAGAAGAGGATGAGGAGGAGGAGGATGAAGAAGAGGAGGAGGAGGAGGAGGATGAAGAAGAGGAGGAGGAGGATGAAGAGGATGAAGAAGAGGAGGAGGAGGAGGATGAAGAAGAGGAGGAGGAGGAGGATGAAGAAGAAGAAGAGGAGGATGAAGAAGAAGAAGAAGAGGAGGAGGAGGAGGATGAAGAAGAAGAAGAAGAGGAGGAGGAGGATGAAGAAGAAGAAGAAGAGGAGGAGGAGGAGGATGAAGAAGAAGAAGAGGAGGAGGAGGAGGAGGATGAAGAAGAAGAAGAAGAATTCCAGTCCAGCAAAAAGTGTCTCTGCAGAGAGCTCCGCTATTTCTGACAGTTCCTTGACATTTACAGCGGTTGAAACATTGTATCTATTTGTTTCCGAATAAAAACATCTGTATCCTAAATGGAAACAAATAGATACATTGTTGCAACTTCTATAAATGTCAAGGAACTGTCAGAGAACTGTCAAAGAAATAGCAGAGCTCTCTGCAGGGACACTTTTTGCCGGCTCTAGACGGGTAGAAAATCGGCCGTTTTTTTTTTTTTTTTTTTTTTTTTTTTTTACCATTGATGGTAACGTCGGCCACTTGAACAACCGATTTTTCGTTTTTTAAAAGAAAAATCTGCAGTTTTTCTCCCCATCTATGGCCTGCATTAGGCTGGCCATACATTATACAATTATCTGGAGATTTTTGGTTTAGATTTACCAAAAACCATATAATAGGAGGACAAACCTAAACAACACTTTCAGTTATATCCAATTAGGCAGGCCCTTGCACTACACAGTTGAAGGTAAATCTAAAGGAAATTGGGCAGAAAATTGGAAGATAATTGTATAATGTATGGCCAGCCTAAGACTTTCATTGGGGTGTATTCATTTTTGCAACATGGACTTTAATGAATTTGTTAGGGAAAAATACTTTTTTGTGTGTGCAAAATAACAAATCTTGTTTGCAATCAATGGTCCACATTTGTTGGAGTATTTTGTAGTAGAGTGTCCCATAGAAAATGTTGATTCTGAAAGGAAAGGTTTTCTGATAAATCTGTTGTACAGTGCTCAGCATAAATGAGTACACCCCATCTAAAATAAAACATTGCAAACAATTGCAAAGAATGTGCCAGCCATGCAGGGCCCACAAGTTGAAAAAATATAAAGTATGAGCCTGTGAATTCAAAAGCTGCTCCCCACAAAAGGTAATCATTGCAGAGATGGAATCCCAGAGCCAACATAGAAGATCAGTTGTTTGATATTTAGGGGTTTATTTACTAAAGCTGGAGAGTCCAAAATCAGACTCCCTTCTGCATAGAAACCAATCAGCTTCCAGGTTTCATTGCCAAAGCTTCATTGAACAAGCTGAGGTTAGAAGCTGATTGGTTTCTATGCAGAAGGGAGTCTGATTTTGGACTCTCCAGCTTTAGTAAATAAACCCCTTAGGGTCCATGCACACTGGCTTAAAAAAAAAATGCTGCTTGTATGGGAGTTTTGTGTTTTGCCTGTAGAGGCAGCTCAGTGTTATACAGGATTTATATAGTGAGAACAGTTTGTTCAGCGATTTACAAAATAAAGGTAGACATTAGTTACAATACAATTTGGTACAAGTGGAAACCGAGGGCCCTGCTTGTTAGGATTAGGACAGTTAGAAACATATTTTAGAGGCAGGAAAAAAAAACCTTCTGGTTTGCATTTTTGATTGGATCATTCTGGCAAAAAAAAAAGCCAGTTCCCTTTTCTAAGTCCACTGTGCATGGAGCCTAACAGGGAGATCATACCCATCCTCAAGAACTTTGAAACATTAGACTAGTTGAATAAACATAAATAGATCTCCTCGGGCAAAAGGCATAGAAGGTTTGCTAAATTGATGTGCCACATAAACCACATCCATAAAACAATAGTACCAGCCAGTGTTCCATGGCTCCATACTAGTCAGGCATTGGTAGAGGTAGTGGACATCCAGTACTGCCAAACCTTCTAAAAATGTTTTGGGCATCCTCTTCTCAAGTATGCGGCTTTATAGAATGGTATCATCTTATTCACCAAGCCTTTACAAAAGGTTTGATTCGGTACAGCTGCTTATTTCTAGTGAAGGGTTAAGGCTTTGCTTGCACAGAATAAAAGGGGGCTAAGCAATATCCTTGAGGCCTTTTAGTGGGTGCAAACCCCTCCACCAATCCACCAGAGGAGCATACCAAACTTATCAACAAAAGTGGTAGGGTCAGGAGGTCAGCAATGCACTGACACCTCTAACCAGTACCCCTGGACTACAGAGCAGTACCAGAAATTATGGCCAAAGGTGGTCAGAGCATGGGGACATTGCCAGCACTCAGTAAATATTAGCTTGATTTGGCAGGAATAAGGTAAATCCTATGCAGGAATTTGAAGTGAAGTAGTTGGTTCCTGGCTGAAGCCAGTTGACTAAAAAGGGTATTCCTATGTATATCTTCCCAGCATTGGGTCACTGAGGGAGGCCTTACCAAAAGCATTTTTTGTATACTCTGCATAAGGGCTTTTTTTTTTTTTTTGGCAAATTATTCAACAGGAGAATTTCCATTACAGAAGGCAGCGTTTGTCTGATGTGAGCCGAATTGGGAGGTGAATGCATGGTGTAATGGATTAAACCTATAAAAGAAATAGTGATTAGGAAGGGCAAACTTTTTTTACTTTCAGTTTGTCAAATGCTAACAGTCTATCTTTCCGCGTTGTCTCCCAGGGCTTTGACACCTTTTTTTTGGCCCACAGAGGTGGGGCTGGAAGAGTAGCAAATTGGAATAGATTGGGGTTTAGGGAGAAGCAGGGGAAACACTGGTTGATTAGGAATGAAAAAGATTGTGACTCTGGTCCCTGACTCTAATGCAGGCCATAGATGGGGAGAAAAACGGCAGATTTTCGGCCGATTAACGAACTATCGGTCGGTCTAAAAAACTTACCTGACCACCAATTATTACGAAAATCGGCCGATTAATGAGTAACCTATAACGGGAAATGATGTCATTTTGTGACCTTTGTGATCCTTTTTCGGAAAACGATCGTTCGTTTTTGACCATCAATGAGGATAAAGTCGGGCGTTTTTCGAAAATTTTCCAACATCACCGATAATCTGAAAGTCCAAAATACACGAAAAACGGCCGACAAAATCGTCCACTAACGATAAGATAATCGGCCGGTTTTATTTTCGGACGAAAAATCGGCCGTTTTTCTCCCCATCTATGGCCTGCATAAGAGTAGCTCTCATAGAGCCTATAAGGTAGAAAGCCGTGCAGTTCCCCCATAGTAATAGTAGTAATTTTAAACTTAATACCGAGTAAAGCAGCTTCCAGTACCGTGGCTGAATCCCCATCATCCCTCAGGAGTCATCACCCCGTGAAAAACATTTTGGCCCCCCAGATAGTATTTGTGGAGATCAGGCAGGGCAAGAGTTTTAGTTTGATAGTGGGACCCACACTTGGGCATTTTGTATAAAGTATAGAAAAACAAGTAGGACTTTCATTTTTATGAAGGTTTATCCTACCTAGCAGATGCGTGGCAGAACATACCACTTTCCCTATCTTTCTCTATAAGAATCCTGACAGAGCCATGAGCTTCCAGGCTATGTAGTCTTACACTATAGCAGTGATTTTCACCCCAAGATAGATTAACTGTGAGACGCATTGGAGCTGAAGATCACTCTCTGCTGTGTTTCTAGTTCCATTGTCACCATTCGATGGGAAATCCATCCAGGCCTGGGAATTTATGCGGTGGAAAGGAGTTAATGGAAGCCACAATCTGCAGGTCTGTGATGTCTGTCTCAAGGAGGGCCTTATCACCATCTTTTAAGGAGGGCATAGGGAGACCAGAAGGGAGTGTTACCCAGGCCTCTCTATTATATGATGGAATATGAGGAGTAATATTGAACAAAGGTATCTAAGATAAGTGAGGGATCAGTTAATATCTCTTCAGTGATAGTTTGGATATACAGGATTTTCGTTTGTATCCATTGGTCAGCTACCAACATGGCAAGAAGTTTTTGTCACCCCTCTCAAATAGAAACTCGGCCTTTCATAGGCAGTAGGTAGGAGTGAGATCAGTTACGTGCAGAGACAGCTGACGTCTTGCTTCCAACAGAGCCTGGTAAGCGTCCTCTGTAGGAGTAGAAGCATATGCCTCCTTACACCACCTTTCCTCAGCCTGTAATGCCTGCTATAACACACTGTGCTCTTTTCTTGCAGCTTTGTTAGCTAAAATGTACTCCCCTCACATCACTGCATTGAATGTGTCCCACACATAATGCTCTTCAATAGAGTGAAGACTAGTCAACCACAGACTAGTTTTAAGTTTTTCAACTTTTTTTAGACATCCGTTACAATCGCAGCCATTCCAGAGCCAATCTCCATGCAGTTCCCCCAGAATGGAAGGGATTGGATACCCCCTTGCATAGGAAGAGAATGTAGAATGGACCACCCTTTTGGATCCATGGGCCCTTTAATGCTAGCACCTTGCTCCCATCTAATCATGGCTAAGCAGAGCAACCTTCCACTATACAGCTTATACCCAGGACAGTTAAATAATTAGGGACAGAACCAAAATACATAGTCTTCTCTATACCCTTCCTGTTTTTAAAAAGGGATGAGATTGTCCTGTGGACTGAGGCTACTTATTACTTTTTTGTTTTTCTCTTCCAAAGGTGGGTTCTTTCTTCAACTTTGCCATAAATTTGTGCTTCTTTACCTTCTCTGTAAAATTCCAGGGAACTTTCTTATCACTATCTGGGTGTGGCATGCACTGTCCGAGTTTACTTGGCTTCCTTTAGCCTAGCAGATTCTTTGTGTTTGAGGGTCCATGTAGGGGGCATCCTGTCTCTTGTTGCACCAACACCATGTAGATTAAACAAGTTATCTCTTAAGCCTACAGCCTACAACTGTGTCCTGGCGCATGGTCACCTGCCAGCTCACCCACCATTGGCAGGGCTGCCATCAGGGAGGGGGGGGACAGTCAATACACAAGTAGAGGGCCCGGGTGGAGGGTTAAGTGGTGGGCAGATCCCAGGTGTGTGCAGGGAGCTGTCAGGGCCTGCTGTCAGGCAGGCTCCAGTCAGGAATAACAGTGTACGGTGGGGAGGGTGAGGCCAGGGAGGTACAAGTGCAGGGCCGAGCGGAGTAGCCACCCTGCTCTTTGTTGCAGCTGCTGCTGGAGGTCCTGGTGGATATGGGGCACAGGCTCAGCTACCCCTCTCCAGATCCTCTCCAGTGACAACATCTGGAGGAGCTGCTGCTGGACGGGTAAGCTGCAAGGATTGGTGCTTCCCAAGGTGTGTGTGACACTGCCCCCCTTCTGTGATGTTGCCCCCCCCCCCCCCCAACCTGGCTCTTAGGTTCAAAGCAAATTTGTCAAGCCCTTGTCTAAAAGATAGGATTCCCACCCTTTCTGTTAAAGCACTCTTGACCAGCTCTGTCTCTGCTTCATGTGTCATGCAGCATCATTCATCAAATTTGCAAGGCTGCCACCTGATCTTCTGTTCCCACATTTCTGATGCTAGTTTTGGGTGGGAGGTGCTTCAGGTTGCCCTCTGAGCTTTAGAGCCATCAGCTTTTTTGTTTCATGGGCCTGTCATGTCCGTAGCTGCTACCTTCAGGTGATTGGACAATGGCAAGCAAAGCTGTAAGGACAGCCCTAGCATAACCAATCACAGTCCCAGCAAGCCTCAGATCAATAGCAAGCAATTAGGAATGAATCATAGGAACAGAGGAGAGGGACCTGTGTTCTTTAATGTACTCAAAGTATGGGATTTTACTGGTAAAAAAATCCTATTTGTCTTCCTTGTCTCTGCTGTATGTACATCCAATACAGGTAAACTGCCACCATAAGACTTCTAGGAATGGTTCTAGTTCTGAGGTTGTGCTAATAAGTGCAGCTTCACATACAAGGACATGCCATGGTTTAAGCAAGTTAGAGGTTGTTTGGCAGGCTCCCTTCCTAACTGTTCTCTGTTCTGTAAAAGTAAAACATCTACACATTCATACAAGCTCCTGACTCCTTTATCTTCTGTATGTGGAAAACAACATGCAGATGGATTGAGTGCAGAGTGAAAAAGGACTTTTCATGTTGAAGTGCTTTTTATTTTTAAATGAACCTGTGGGAGACAAATATTGCTTTCTCCTCACCAGGTTGATGAACCCAGCATGCCACTTCAAGGGCTCTTCTCTTCTATGCAGAATGACCTGGTAGCAATCAAAAAGCAAGCAGAAGAGGCTCATCATCATATCGCAGCTATCCACGATGAACCAGAGACCATTACTCAGCTGGAAAACAAATTACATCAAGTGACATCTGAACTTACTAAAACACAAGAGGAGCTCAAAAGAAAATCTCTTGGTAAGTTAAAGTGGGCCTTTTGGTCCCAAAAGATTTTTCTTCTCTGCAACCCCCATCCTCCCCCAGCTGTTTTTTACTTTTGCTTGTTTACAAGCAAAGATACATTGCCAAGGCACAATGTTTTCCTCTGATGTTATCGAATACCTCTTCCTACTGATATCACAAGGAAACATGATGGTGTGGGATTCGGGCTGCAGCACCTCAACATCACACTGCAGCAGGACAACACTGCATCCTCTGGGCAGATGATTATCTAAGTACATTGCACATAATGGGTGATTAAAAAAAAAGTGGGTTTGGTGGGGGTAGGGGAAGGAGGAAAATTTCGGAGTGGGCGGAACTGTAGTTCCTTTTTTAAGCCAATGTTTGTAAGTTGGCTATACAATCTAATCGTTATACAAGGAACGGTGTTTTAGACTCACTCTTGATTAATTTGACAGTGTGGCACTATAACATTCAATTTCAAAGCTGCCATGTTTACATTTATAGATATCCGAGTCTGCGATACTGGTTCTAGCGTCATACAATTAAAGTTCATGTGCTGGGCAGCCTGGTCTCGCTCTGTACATTAAGTTTTTTTTTTTCCAAAAAACGTTTTATTGAAGTATGAAAGGTAAACAAATGATAGACAGATACGGATTGCAGTCCGTGCAAAATTTCTTTTACGTTCTCCCGTAACGCAGACGGGATGTCTCTACATTAAGTTAATGAAGTTAACCTTAATTATTTTGGGAAACCTTTCTACTGATTTGGCCAACTGAAACCTTTTTAGGCTCAATATAATCTTCTGTTTACATATTCTTCATAGTAAAAAGTTAATTTCCAGCAATCCCAATAAATTTTTTTTTTTTTTTAAGAAAAGTGAACTTCTTTAAGTAGGAGACTGTAAAGTATTGCACAAGTGATCAGCAGATCGCTGATGCCATGCAGGACTCCTGCAGACTATCTGCTTATACATCCCATACGGGAAAGCTGGTACTTCTGACAGGAGAACTCAATAAACTACTGCCGTGCTCACAGCATCCTGGTAGTTCATTGAGAACTTCAAGCTGACAGCCACTAAGGCTGTTGGGACTTGTAGACCATTCATCATTCATTCACAGAACACTGAGTGATGCAGCCATGTCATAAGTGATCGCTACCATAGGGAACTACTCCCTGTTCACAGCATATTGGGGGGGAGTTGGAATCTGGCAGTGGCTGCAGGATCAAGAACATGTTGCATGTTTCACCCTAAAAACAGGTGTAACATGTTCCCAAAGGTGAACCTATTCTTTAAAGTGGCAATACATGATAACCTTGTTTTTCAAGAATAATCCATACATATTCACTATTTCATGGCCCTGTAATCTATCAAGATTTAATTGAAATCTATTTTGTTACAGTATTTTGCTGTCGCCTTGTAACGTCCTTTTGTAAGCTCCCAAATCTCTCCCTTTCCCACTCTTCTGTTTTGTTTGTAACAAGCAGTGCACAATGGTTGTGGTAATTGGCACTACTTTATGCACACTGCAAATCCCATAGTTCTTCTTTTGGGTGTGCGCAAGAGGGGATGGCTAATTTCCCACGTACAGTGGGACCATGGAGAATGTAAGTAGCCACACTCTAGCACAGGGGTCTCCAAACCTTTTAAACAAAAGGCCACTTTACTGTACATCAGCCCTTAGGGGTGCCAGTCTTTGGACAGCAGGAGCAAAAAATTATTTGTCATCAGTGGACAATGCCTCAGGCTTGGTGGTCACTGGGAGTAAACAAGTTATAGCATCTCTGGTCAGTAGGAGGAGGAATCGTGCCTCATTATTAGTGTCAGTTTAAGAAATAGTGTGCCACTGTTGGTGTCATGAAAAGGAATGCTGCCTCATAGTTTGTCAGTAGGAGATATTATGCCCCATTGTTTGAGGTCAGTAGAAGTAATGCCACCCCATTGTTAGGATCAGTGAAAGGAATGGCGCCCCATTGTTGAGATCAGTGGAAGGAATGGTGTCCCAGGGGCTGGATAAAGGCTAGCACAGAGCCACATCTGCCCCCCTGGGCCACAGTTTGCTCTAGCAGAAACATGGATTACAGCAGCAAAAAAAAAGAACTTTGAGATGTATGTAGGAGGCTAGTAGAACAACTTTTTTGCGTGTCACTTTAATGTTTACCAAGGAAGACTGATCGTGTTCCAAACTCAAATAGTAAACTTATATTCTGTAGGATTTATCTAATTCTTTGCAGTCAAGATCAGCAAACCTGAATGTGCAGCCACCTGTCACATGATTCTGCACACTATCCATTCACTCTTGAGAAGATTAAAAAAGTTTTGTGTTGAGACTACTTAGCCTGCATTGTCCTTTTTGTAGCCTTTGTTGTTCCTGGAACACCTGATTACCTTAAAATACATGCATTTGATGCACTGCAGTTGTCTAAAAGGAAATCGAAGCCTTCAGAATTCCCCAGATTGTAGTGCCTGGACCCGAGGGAATGGTCGCTTCTCCTGGTGAAATACATGAGACTGGACCGATTTATTGTTCAGGCATACGGTTCCTGTGACAGCAGCGGATGGTGGCTCAGTGGGACCAATACACACTGACCTATTCGTTTTCTCCAGTAAAATAATTTTTTGTTATCTGCCGTGCAGGATCATGGTGGAAGGCATCTAGTGATCCTTATTGATTCAGACTAGCCTAGGCAAATATGGTAAAACTCATACCAGACTCTGTGGGCATTGCCAGATCGTCAGAATCTTCCTCTCCCAAGGACCAATTTGGCATTCTGTTTCACTGTTGCTGGCTTTAACTGGCATGGCGGTCAAGGCCCAGATTCTGAGGGACAAGGGCATTTTAGCTTCTGAGATTCCTATGATACAAAAAGCAGACAATGCCAGAAAGATGCGTTTTTTTTTTTTTTTTTTGTTTTGTACTTTTCGTCCAATTTTTTCTATTTTTTTTTTTGTATTCTTTTGAGTGACACAGGTCCCCATCTCTCTGTGTTTATGATCATGCTCCTTCAGTTCTACTTTGCTGCCTGGCTGAGACATGCTGGCAGTTTTGTATCCTGGGCTGACCCGGCCTACAATTTTTTTTTTTTTCTCACTGTCCAGTCCTCCTGTTGTTGGTGGCATTCAAAAATGTAGTTCCTGTGTTAGTGTAACTGTATCAGAAGGACATGTAAGGACCTTTCATACAGGACCACAAACCACTAGAAAAACACTTCTAGTAAAGTAGGGGAAGGCTAGAACCTCGGCCAGCCTTTGTTTGCCCTTTCTGCCCTAGTTTGGCGACTTCCCCCTACTTCCTGTCTTGACATAAACTCGTTCAAGTTTTTTTTTACCTGAAATAAATTTATTTTGTACCTCATGCTTAAACCATATGAAGCAGGCATTCAGTAGCTGAATTCTGTATTTCAGAAGCAAGAGTTAATTAGAGGCTCTTACAGTAATATAGAGGGTTCAGTTGGGCTTTAAATCCCTTACTCTTAGACCTCATGCTCACTGTTGCTCCTAAACTTTTTGAAGCTTTTGATGTTTTTTGCCAAAGCCCCTGAACTCTGCTCAATAAAAGCCTCTGTGTCCATGCACACATAGTCTTTTACCAGAGGTTAGGAGCAGCAGAGTTTAGATGCAGTAAAACGCTCCTCTCCTGAACGCAGAAGAATTATGTTCAGGATAGGAGTGTTTTGGCAGAAAATGGCAAAAGTGCATGTAAACAGGCATTAATGTAAGGTGCATATAGCACGTGGACTTTTTTGTGTGTTTTCATTTCATTGGGTAGAACCCATTATTATTCTGGCCAATGAAATGAATGAATGCCCAGAAGATTAATGTGGGTATACGCAGTTGCCAACATCAACTGTTTGTTTGTGTGTGTGTGTGTGTTGTGTGTTTTTTTCTTTTGTTTTTTTTTTTTCTGCCAGGAGAGAGGCATCCAAGGCAGTTGATTTAACGAATACCCTAACTTAATGCCCAATAGCCACTTTATTTGAAAAAGGCATTGGTGTTCAACTTTTTTTTTTTTTTCTCTGCTCTTATTTTACTTTGTTTTAGTTGTAACTGGTCATACGCTACATATTTTTTTTCTTTGATATATAATGCAGTATATAAATCTAGTACCTACTTTTTTTTTTTTTTTTTTTTTTTTTGTTTTAGAATTGGAAAACCATATTGAGAAGTCCACAGGAAGGGATCGTCAACTGGAAGAAGCTGACAAAGTAAGCCCTTAAATTTTTCTATTTCCTGGTTTCGTTGCTGGAGATAATGTATTCAAAGCTGGTCCTCATACCAGTTTGCTCTGTTGTTACCAATTATGCCAAGTGGTTTTTAGTCAATTTAAATTGCTTAATGGTTCACTTAAAAGAGAAGTATGGGATTGTGGTTTTTTTTTTTTAAATCATGCTTACCTAGGTGGTATTGGATTGATGCTGCATTTGTCCCCCGTCTGCTCTACGGGTGAGAACTGAGTGATCAACACCACAGATCATTCAGTTCTCCCTGCCACTCTGAGCAGAGAGCGCTGACTGTCAGCTTTGTCTGCACACCCACTGGAGTGCTGGGATGTGGAGAGACTGGCTCACTGAGAGGCTGAGCCAGGTGCTGGTCCAGATATCTGCATGGATCCCGACTTTAAAGTCTGAGTCTTTTTCCAGTCTGTACCAGCTGAGTGATGCCAGCCGGCAGCAGACTGTAGCCCGCTGTCTGCTGAAAATGGGTCACAGGAGTGCTGAGAAAACTGCACTCCTGTGATCCACAGGAAGAGTACAGCCAAACAAGCTTTAAGCAAATGTCTCTGGATAAACTATTGTCATCTGACAACTCCAAATTGGTCTCCAAATACTATAGGGAGCTCCTGACTAAGTCTTGAACAGTCCATTTTGTACTCTAAATAGCATAATCCTTTTCAGTAGCACAGTAGACTTTATCCATGCACTCTACTCCTGCCATAAAATACAGTACTTTTGGACAGAAATTGTTACTTTTTATTGAAATGCTTTTGTACTTCCTAACATACAGTATGCCTCTTGGGTCTAATGGGGGGACTTCCCATTACCACCTATGCTAAAGGAAAAAAAAAAAATTCTACTTGCATGAAAAATACATCTCCCTTCTGCTTTGAGTGGGACAAATTGATTTTCTTTGCCGCTCCCTCATTACCAGCTCACATACACCAATGAAAGCTCTCTAAAACATTTTGATTTGGAGCCCTTGGACTTGTTTTTCTTTAACAGTATGATCACTCAGTAGTTTGCAAGAGGCCACATTACTGATTACGTTCCTGTATTGGATACATTTTCACGCATTGTCACCAACACATATGCACTAGTTCATGAACATATGTATACTTGGTGAGGCGTTTTTGTATTTTATATGTGGTGGGTTTTTTTTTTTCCTTACCTCTCTTTTTTCACTCTGCACTTGCATTTGTCATTGTACTTGTAATTTTATTTGTTTTTTTTTTTTTTTTTACGTGTGAAAACAGTAAACCACATATTAAAGTATTCAAAATAAGATTTTATTTTGTGTAGAAAGTGTCATCACAAAGGCAGCAGATTGACAAACTGATGGACATGGTTCAAGAAAAGGATACAGCCATTGAGAAGCTTAAAGACCTTATAGCTCACTGGGAGGCCAAATGTGAAGATTACGTAAGCACAACTTTTACTATATTTGGAATTGTGTACAGTATTCAGATGTGTTTTGAAGTGTAAACCACTGCAGTAATCAACACCATATGGAATAAAGGAAGTTGCTGCATATGTTAGAACTATGGTTACAATGAGATTCTAGAGGAATTATTTACTATTGTATGTTGCGGGCGTGAACAGGAATATATACAGTGTGTAATTTTTATTTATATATATATATATTACAGTTGTGCTCAAAAGTTTGCATACCCTGGCAGAAATTGTGAAATTCTGGTGTTGATATTGAAAATATGACTGATCATGCCAAAAAATGCTTTTATTGAAGGATGATGATCATATGAAGCCATTTGTTATCAAATAGTCATTTTAGCTACTTTTTAAATCATAATAACAGAAATCACCTGGATCAAAAGTTTACCTACCGTGGAATGTTTGGCCTTGGTACAGACACACAGGTTAAAATGGCAAATAAGCACTCATTTCTCACATCTGTGGCTTTTTAAATTGCAATTAGTGTCAGTATATAAATAGCCAATGAGTTTGTTAGCTCTTACATGGAAGCACTGACTAGGCTAGATACTGAGCCATGGGGATCAGAAAAGGACTGTCAAAAGTCCTGTGTAACAAGGTAATGAAACTTTATAAAGATGGAAAATGACATAAAAACATGTCCAAAGCCTTGACTATGCCAATCAGTACTGTTAAATCACCTATTAAGAAGTGAAAATTCAGGGACCTCTTGATACCAAGCCAAGTACAGGTAGACCAACAAAAGATTGCAGCCACAACTGCCAGAAGAATTGTTTGGGATACAAAGGGAAACCCATAGGTAACCACAAGAAAAATACAGGCTGCTCTGGAAAAAGACAGTGTGGTTGTTTTGAAGGAGCAGAATATGACGACACTTGAAAAAAAATGAGCTGCATGGTCGAAGTGCCAGAAAGAAGCCTTTCTTCTGTCAGTTGTGGCTGCAATCTTTCTTGGTCTACCTGACCTTGGCTTGGTATCAAGAGATCCCTGAACTTTCCACTTCTTAATAGGTGATTTAACTGTACTGATTGGCATATTCAAGGCTTAGGAAGTTTTTTTTAATTGCTTGCAATTTAAAAAGTCACAGATGTGGGACATTAACCTCTAATTGGCATTTTAACCCGTGTGTGTCACCTTGTGTGTCTGTACCAAGGCCAAACATTCCAGGGTATGTAAACTTTTGATCATGGCCATTTGGGTGATTTCTGTTATTATGATTTAAAAAGGAGCCAAATTACTATTTGATAATAAATGGCTTCATATGATCATCATCCTTCAATAGAAGAGCATTTTTTGGCATGATCAGTCATATTTTCAATATCCATGCCAAAATTTTACAATTCCTGCCAGGGTATGCTAACTTTTGTGAGCACAACTGTGTGTGTGTGTGTGTGTGTACAGGTGAAACTCGAAAAATTATAATATCGTGCAAAAGTTCATTTATTTCAGTAATGCAACTTAAAAGGTGAAACTAATATATGAAATAGACTCATTACATGCAAAGCAAGATAATTCAAGCTGTGATTTGTCATAATTGTGATAATTATGGTTTACAGCTCATGAAAACCCCAAATCCACAATCTCAGAAAGTTAGAATATTGTGAAAAGGTGCAATATTCTAGGCTCAAAGTGTCCCACTCTAATCAGCTAATTAAGCCATAACAACTGCAAAGGGTTCCTGAGCCTTTAAAAGGTCTCTCAGTCTGGTTCAGTAGGGATCACAATCATGGGAAAGACTGCTGACCTGACAGTTGTGCAGAAAACCATCATTGCCACCCTCCATAAGGAGGGAAAGCCTCAAAAGGTAATTGCAAAAGAAGTTGGATGTTCCCAAAGTGCTGTATCAAAGCACATTTAATAGAAAGTTATGTGGACAGGAAAAGTGTGGAAGAAAAAGGTGCACAAGCAGCAGGGATGACCGCAGCCTGGAGAGGATTGTCAGGAAAAGGCCATTCAAAAGTGTTGGGGACTTTCAAAAGGAGTGGACTGAGGCTGGAGTCAGTGCATCAAGAGCCACCACACACAGACGGATCCTGGACATGGGCTTCAAATGTTGTATTCCTCTTGTCAAGCCGCTCCTGAACAACAAACAACGTCAGAAATGTCTTACCTGGGCTACAGAAAAACAGACCTGGTCTGTTGCTCAGTGGTCCAAAGTCCTCTTTTCTTATGAGAGCAACTTTTGCATCTCATTTGGAAACCAAGGACCCAGAGTATGGAGGAAGAATGGAGAGGCACACACTGCAAGATGCTTGAAGTCCAGTGTGACGTTTCCACAGTCTGTGTTGATTTGGGGAGCCATGTCATCTGCTGGTGTTGACCCTGGACTTAATGAAGCACAGTGGACCAACGCAGCCGTCTACCAGGAGATTTTGGAGCACTTCATGCTTCCTTCCACAGATGAGCTTTATGGGGATGCTGACTTCATTTTCCAGCAGGACTTGGCACCTACCCACACTGCCAAAAGCACCAAAACCTGGTTCAATGACCATGGGATTACTGTGCTTGATTGGCCAGCAAACTCTCCTAACCTGAACCCCATAGAGAATCTATGGAGCATTACCAAGAGAAAGATGAGACATGAGACCGAACAATGCAGAAGAGCTGAAGGCCGCTATTGAAGCATCCTGGTCTTCCATAACACCTTAGCAGTGCCACAGGCTGATGGCTTCCATGCCACGCCGCACTGAGGCAGTAATTGCTGCAAAAGAGGCCCAAACCAAGTACTGAGTACATATGCATGCTTATACTTTTCAGAGGTCCGATATTATTCTATGTAAAATCCTTGTTTTATTGATTGCATGTAATATTCTAATTTTCTAAGATAGCAGATTTGGGGTTTTCATGAGCTGTAAGCCATAATCATCACAATTATGACAAATCACGGATTGAACTATCTTACTTTGCATGTAATGAGTCTATCTCATATATTAGTTTCACCTTTTAAGTTTCATTACTGAAATAAATGAACTTCTGCACAATATTCTAATTTTTCGAGTTTCACGTGTGTGTGTTTCCCTCTATTGGGGAGGGTGTGTGTGTGTGTGTGTGTGTGTGTGTGTGTAAAGCTGTTATAGAGCAGCTGGAAAGTGGGTAATTTACACACTTGCAAACCCGTATATATGTGTAAGTGTACTTAGATGCAGATTCTGTGTTGCAGATCCAAATGCAGTGCATGTTTACACACCTGTGTGACCGGCTCCGTTGAAAACAATGCAGCTGTGTTCAGATCCCTAATTTTTAAATAAAAAAAAAAAAATTGTATATGCATTTTTGTTTTTACGGCCACATGAATGACGCCCTATAAAGAAATAGATGCAAATAAATGTTGGCTTTAATGACACTGTATTTCTCTGCATATTGAGGATTACTGGTGTTATGGGGGCTTAAATAGATGGATGTGTGTAGTAAATTATACATGGTGTGTTGGTAAGGAAACCTTTTAAAGACTTGTTTACATGTGTACCAATACCATGTGTTTGTGGCATTTATTCAGCAATTTGTAAAGCTTCATAACCACCCTTGAATGCCTGCCATGACTATTACAATGGCCACCACACAGGGCGGTACACAAAGGAGTGGCAGTGTTGTGGTAAAATTAAGCAGCATGTTGCTTTCAGTAGGTGCATCGATGCTTGTAGGTCACTGCCATTAATTTCATGGGTAATGTGACATAACCACACCTATAGCATTTTATTGTGTGTTAGTGAAGCTTTTATGAAGTGTTAGCTGGGTGCTGTGGGAGAGGCAGTGGAGCTTCCTGTATCCCAGAATGCTTTGGGAAATAATAAAGAACTAGGACAAAGCAGCTCGGACCATGTCCTGTTTGAGCAGAGCAGCCGCGTGGTAACAATTTGTGGTAGAGAGTATGGCAAAACCCATTGGGAATTCTCTGTGAGACTATGCGATGCACCTAATACTGGTGTAACACCCTCCTTTTTTTCCGCTGGGCCATTTTTTCCATGATCATCTTGAGTTTGACCAAACCAAGTGTCAGATCTCTCTGCAAAATGGATTTGTATACTTTGATCTCTAAGAAATGCCTGCTATCACACCATAACCTAACCACACCTCAAAGTAGATCTTCTCTACATCACTTCCCCTTTAAGCACTTTGACATTTAACAAGAATCCTTCAAGCTTTTTCAATGCTTTCCCATGGTCACTGTCGTTGGCAACTGAGACATTTTAAGGCCAGGTTACTGGTCACCCACCATGACTTTTTTTTTTTTTTTTGTAAAGAGTAAAATTTGTGCGGGATATTTGCCTTAGATCTCCTTATACCTGTTAATCTTTGGACCTTTGTCTAATTGGTTCTTGTTGTCACTGTGTTGTCAGACTGGAATGGGGAGGGTTCAATATCTACTGCAGCCTTGAAAAGAGTCAGGCCCCGTACACATGGGCCGAATATTGGCATGTTTAACAGAAACTGGCCGACATCCAGCCTATCCGACAGAAGTCGGTCGAACGGCATGCTGGAAAACCAGCTTCTGATCAGTACTAGCAGCCAATGGCTTCAAGTGCAGACCGGTGTGTTCTGGCAGTGGGCCAGTCCCCCTGTCAGAAAACAATAGCTCAGTGGGAAGATCACTGTACTAACATTAGATGGTTAGTACAGCAAAGTCTTCCAGAGCTCTTCAGTTGTGGTGCTTTTTTGTGTTACATCCAGCCCGCTGGGTTGAATGGAAAAAAAAAACAAAAACAAAACTGATAGTGTGTACCAGGCATAAGTTGAATTAAGTGCCAAGCTCAATGTTATCAGGCTGCTAAAAATGACCCCCTATTGCCTGCCTTATTGGTGTCTTTCACGGTCTGTGAATGGTACATATAAAAGCTATAAATGGATTTTCTGTTTTAGCCAAGGATCTGCTATATACCCTGTTCTCATCTGGTGTCATTCTGACAATCATTGGCACATAAAATCAAAAGTAAGAGGTTTTTGTTTTTTGTTTTTTTAATGGATAACCCTTTTTGAAAATAATTTTTTTTTAATAAGCACTTTGTAATACAGGAGAAAACTATAAATGGCATTCGAGGAGAAATGACCAAATGCAGCAGCATAGATGGCGGCTCTACAAGTCGGAAAAGGCTGCCCGAGGATCACCACCATTCCCAGGGACAGCCTCCAGCAAAGAAAGGTATCTGTTTAGATGGGCAAACTGCCAGAAATCCATTTTCCTATGTCTCAATGCAAAGGCAGAATGCTGCAAATCGCAGGCTTTATCGTCTGAAAAGAAGAAAGTCTGGCTTTTCCAGTGAAACAAAATGGAGATGATTTAAACTGATGGAACAAGAAAGTGTAGAACTTTTTGAGTACAAAAATTATCTTTACCAAAATCTTGGCTAAAATGTACATAACTGTATAAATTAGATTATAAATGGCTAGGGCTAGTGCTTATCCGTTTACATACTTCTTATATCCTCTGTATGTATACTTTCATATCATTCATGTATCATTTCATATTCCTGTATCATTTCATATCATTCATGTATCATTCTACAAATATTGCTACTCTTATCAACTACATTGAATTCAATATGCAATATACTGTAGAGAAATCAGCTAATGTATTCTCAACATGTTTCATGAACCAGATGCCTGCTACTTCAGGAGAATGCAGAAGACCAGGCTGCCGCCTGTGCAGGGCACTGCAGCTTGGTGGGTTGGTCATGTGGTACGCAGCAGGGATATATAGGGAGATGGCGCCCTTTCTCAGGGAGCCATACAGGAGACTATTACTTTTGAACTTGCACGAGTAAGTGAGTCCTTGCCTTTACTGTTATCTTGGACTTTTGTAATGTGATAATTTGACTAGCAATAAAAAAAAAAAAATCTTTTTTCAGAATTTTGGAGAATATTTTATGCAGCCATCTGCTGGGACATATTGGAGGAAATGTTTTTTCTTCCTTTTTTCTAAGTGTGATCCTAAAAGTATAATTTTTTCATAACTTTTCTTAGAAGCAGTTTTGATGTATTATATTGGGAGTTAATAAAATAACAGATCTCATAATAGGTGGTAGAGTTCTTTCCAAGACCTTGTGACAGCCTCTATTTCAAAACATTTGAGACTGATCCTGCTGAGATTTAGCAAGTACATTTTTTTTTTTTCTCTCAATCAACTGGGTAGCTTTAGAGAAATGATTTGATATTACACGCAACCCTTTTGTATTAGATTTAATGGATTGTAACATCTTTACAGATTCAGTTTGAGTTCAGGAGGAGATTGACTTATGTCACCTGTGACCACCTCTCTCCAGGCAATTGGAGTTTCACACCTATAAGTGGCATTTTATAATTTTAAGACCTCATGCACACTGGGCATATTTAAATATAGGAGTGACTTGGCAATATACATATGTTAATGTTTGTAAGCTTTATAGATCATTGTCCACTGCCTTTTCCTAAAGAAGCAAACCCTTGGTGTTGAGAATCAAATGCCCATCATTGATTTCTTTTGCATATATCAATGTAGTTGACTGTAATAGCCATGTAGAACGATGGGTTATACATACAGAGGATATATTAAGCATTTTTATGCATCAGCGCCTGGCTTTTTATGGTTTTAATTTGATTTATTAATCTAAATATATACATATACAGAGTCACATTAGTGGTGACTTTGGTAAAAACATTTTTTGTATCAAACTCCCATAGTTTTTTTTTTTTTTTTTTGTTCTGTCTTAATCTACATATTTGGATGTTGCTACATCACCTACCTTGTGGGAATTCTATGAAGTGTCCCTGAAAAATGTAACTGTCTATGTATAATGACCTAAACTATACCTTCAGGTTGCTGGACTTTCAGTTGATGCTTATGTCTGTTAATTTAAAATAAAACTCTTAACTTTTTGTACATGCTGCTTCTCTTCATTCAGTTCTTCTGTGGTTGTGAACTAACTGCATGTTCTTCATAATAACATAACTGATCGTCACCTCCTGCTGTAAAGGCAACTAACACTTAGATCGTCTTTGTAGCCTCTCTTGCAATTCTGTTTCTGTGCAGCAATGTTTAGACTTAAAATATGCAACTGAAAATGTTCGATTTTGGAATCTTTTGCCCAGAAAGTTCCAAAATTCAATTCCAGTCAAAGCTTTCTTAATGGTACATCGCAGGACACAGAAGATGTAATATTCATTACTACTTAGGTTATGCTGCAACCTTCAGGTGAAAGGACACTTCTCCCCCAAAAAATGGAAACCTGAGTGTAACTTCTTCCAGCTCAGCTAAGCCTCAGTTTTTAGCTAGAGTGTTTTGGTAACAGATGTGCCTACACATGTTTCTCTGAACCTCTTCTTTCTGGGCTTTGTCCTTTTTTAATGCTGTCCTATTCTATTCTACACACCCCTGCTGGGATAGAGAAGGGCCTCATACAAATTGTTAGCTACAGTCAGCAGGCCAAAGGGGATTGTACCAGGAATCTCCATGCAAGAGCAGGAACAGCCTGTACTGATACCAGTCAGTGCTAGATGCTGTGTGTGGCAATCTCCTGGTTACTTTGTACTAGCTGACCTTGCTGGCGGGGTGCTCCACAGGTCCAGGGCAGTGATCCTTCTGCAGGAAAACTGAGTTTCTGAAGGTTGTGTGGAGTGTGCTCACAGTGATCGGTGAAGATTCAGCCAACTAGCCCTGCAGAATGGACTGGTGAGTGTCTCTTTATATGGTAATTTTGGGGGGCGCTTACGAGATGAGTGATATACAGCTGTAGTTGTGTTTTAGAAGGGGTGTGCACGGGCACAATTTCGCCATTGCCCTCCATACAGTAAAATGGGCAAGCACTGGGCCTCCACAGCAGAAATCTCGCAGCTAGAAGACTAATATACCTCAGCCCCTGCACAGTTGCCTACAGTGCTACTCTGCCAATGGCACAGCAAGTATCTGAGATTCCTCTCAGCTGGGTGGCCGCTACAAAAAGGCTTCATATCATCAGCAAGCCATGGCCTTGTGCAGTCAGAGAGGTAGGGGAAAGGACTATGGTGGGATCCCAAATCCCTCAAAGGTAGTAAGGACACCCCTGTACGGTTACCCCTGTAATTGCTTCCTTCAGGGTTAGTTTTGATTTTGAACCCCCGCCCTTTTCTGGTATTTCCACCACCGCAAGGACACAATCCTCAGGTTTCTTTTTGTGTCAAGGGAGGAATTTTCTGCAGCCCTATTTGGGCTGCGTGATCAGCGTCCAGGCATTCTTGCTAGTTTATACAGTGGGTAAAACAAGTATTGAACACTTCACCATTTTTCTTGGTAAATCTATTTCTAAAGGTGTTATTGGCATGGAAATTTTCACCACACATCAGTAACAACCCATGCAATCCATATATACAAAGAAATCAAAACAAATGAGTTAAGAAAAATTAAGTTGTAATAAAATGTAATGACACGGGGAAAAATTATCTTCCTCTAAAGTCACTATATTTGGATCCTGGTACTTGCCAAAACATTCCAAGTCCTTCCCATAGCACTCTCCTTTACAAGTGATATGTGCCACTAAAGCATTTTTGTTCACAGTACACCCTGGAGAGGGAATTATACAAGAAATGGGGATCCCCGGCTGTTGATCCTTCTATTTCCTATCTAAGTAAGACCCTGACTGTCCTTGTGGAAAAGGCGTTCTCTAAGGCGTCCTCTCTCTCATGGGAGCAGCTTTGAAGACGAAACAAAGCCGCTTTCACAGTGGGCACTGTCTGTCCACATGAGAAAGATCCTATGGCTCAAGTGTTAGCAGATCTTCTATGCAAGGCTCAAATTGAGAGGCTGTTCTTTTGAGGGTAAACTCTCGTTTGAACCATCCTTGAATGCCTTCATCTAGAAGGTGACTATGGGGAAGAGCATGCTCTTAGATCTTAATGATTGTAAAGGCAATTTTATTGAAATTAAAAAGAGCGTATACTTGCTTTCATCCAACACTTAAGAGGAAGAGCCTGGTTGGCTGCCTGTTGAGAGGGTCAGCCTTGCAACGTTTACTTTTCTCCCATCAGAAGATAAATACTTTCATGTGAGAGAGCAGGAGATCCAAGGCTCCAGTGGAGGCTAATTGTAATCAGACCCACTGGTGGTTTACATAATGTTTCTTTAACTCTGTCAGGCTACCTCAATAGTTTTCTGTTCTTTATTATATTTTCTTATTCTTGTCTGCTACTGTTGGTTGCTTAACTCGTTTTTCCATTTTACCAGGAGTGTCAGTGCTTCCTGCGCCATTCTGCATCAAGCTTCTGTTCAAATCTGTAAGGCTTCTATCTAGTCACCTTTGCATATTTACTTTGTTCTACCAAGTAGATGTTTCTGCCTCTGTGGATTCCAGCTTTGGATAAAAGGTCTTGCAGGTGGTTTTGTAGTGGGGTTCTTATCTGTTAGGTTTTGTTTTGGGTGTGTTGGCCACCCCTCAGGTTCAGTGCAGTAATTCCTGCTCAGGCATAACCCCAGTTCATCCAAGCCTCAATTTTGTAGCAAAAATTGTGGAGAGGGATCTCTTTTCTCTGTGATGTACTCCAAATTTGCTACAAAGCTTAAACTTGAATGAGTTGGAGTTATGTCTGAGCATGAACTGTTGCCTTTATTTATTTTAGTTAAGCTGCTGTCTATTCACATGAAGGTGGCAGCATAACCCAAGTATTCATGAATGTTAAGTCATCTGTGTCCTGTGATGTACCCCAAGAAAAAGCGGGATTTTTACAGGTAGCCTGATTTTTAAGGGGGTGAAGAAGGAACAGGAACTCTCCCCAATTATGGCTCTTAGTATTAAAATGCAACTCCAACCAATCCCCCTTTTTGTCTTTTTTTTTTTTTTTACATAGTTTAAGAAAGGTTAGAACCTTTTAATTGCGAGCTGTGTCCCCATTGAAGTAACACCACTTTTACCCGTGGGAGCCATTCACTTAGAGCAGGGGTCTTGAATTAAAATGTACGGCGTTCCAGTCAGCAAAATTTCCTTCAAGCAGAGGTCCGACTCTCGTTAGCGATAGAACACATCAGTCTCCTGGTACATTATGATCTTTAGTGTACTTTTCACACTGTAGTCCCCTCTACATCACAGTCCTGTTTAAAGAAGCCCCACAGTGTTCTATTTTCCCTTCACATCACAGCGTCTCCTAACACAGCACCTTTTAACACAACACAGCGCCCCTTAACACAACAGAGAGCCCCTTTTAATGCAAGCCTTCCCATGTACAGTCTTATGGTACCTTTTAGACAGAGCAGAGACACATCCTTCTGGGGTGTCCTCTCCTGGACCTCTGGCCCACCACCGGTGTCGTCCTCATGGTGGGCAGGGTGTGGGGGGCAGGCAGGTGGGCGATTGCCTGGCTTGCTGGTGTTGGGGGGGGCTCCCGCTTTCTGTCTCTAGCTGCAGAGAACAGAGGTCTTTGCATGTTGACTGGCCGGATGGTTGCTGGCTCCTGCCCCTTGGTCCCGATCTGCAGCTCCTCATACTCCGCCAACCGAGTGCCTGTCCTCTCCAGACTGCGGCCGGGCCGCTGCTGCAGCTGGGTGTCCTCATACGGGCCTCTTGCCCAGCCGCCGGTGTCATCCTTGCAGTGGGCGGAATTTGGGGGGCTGTGGGTTGGGACTGGGGGGGGCGTGAGCTGGTGATTGCCCGGCTTGTTGGTGTGTGGGGACTTCCACTCTCTGAGGGTGGGGGGTGGGAGTCTTTTCATGCTGGCTGGGCGGTCGCCCACTTGTTGGCATGGTAACTTGGGTAGCTCCCGCCCCTTGGTCCTGATCTGCAGCTCCTCGCCCGCTGTGTGGATAATGTCGGTGGCTGGGTGGGGGGCCCGGGGGAGGACACGTGGCGGTGGTATGGCTGCGGTCCGGACGGGACTCTCCCTCGGTTCGGTTCCAGACCACAGTCCGCCATTTAGTGACCACTGACTTGGAGAATGTGAGGGGTTTTCAGAATGTTAAAGCTGGCACTGGAACTGAGGAGGAACATGTTCTATAAAGGACACGGCAGCGAGAACTGTCAGAGATAGAATTTCTCTTCAGTTTGGGGAGATATTTACAATACATACAATGACTGAATTTGTTAGGTGATTGCTGTCATTAGCTGGATGGATACACAGAGCTTGCACCCAGCCAATCTGAGGGGCTGTGTATCATTCAATCACTGTGATTGGTCATCACATGGTACTTTTTACAATGCTCATTCCTCCCCTTACAACATGAGGAGAGAGAGCAAGTGTTTTATATCTAGGCACAGAGGGAGCTGATGCTTTTTAAAGTCTTTCCTGCCCCCCTCCTCTTACACATACTGTATCTAATACTATCTCCCTTATCCTGCCCATCTGAATCTGAACATTAACCCCCTTACCTCCATCTTGCCACTGTATGTGACAAGTACATTAACCCCTTCACTTCTTTATTTCTGTGTATGACCTGTGTATTAACCACTTCTGCAAACGTAAAAAAAAAAAAAAAATCTTCATTTTTGGCTTTAAAATGACCTCCCCAGAAGATGATATATTCTCTGAAACGCAGAGGCCCTGAAGAATGAAAAGATAGCAGATGTAATATTTGTGTCATGCACTGTTTGCACAATAGTTTATCAAATGCACATTTTGAGGAAAAAATATTTCAAAAGGCACTTTAGTGAAAACACACAATATAATACTGCAGCCATCAGCTGCTTGTGCTGATCTATCTAGTACACCATTCTCAAGCTTTATATTTTTTACTACCCCCCCCCCCCCTCCCACCTCAGTACTGGCATGTTTCTTCATTTCCAAACATTTATGGTGAATGTGATCGCCTTGGGGTGTCTGCTTTTCAGATAGAGGTCATTTTGACGGCTTTCATACTATTTTTTGCAATTTTTATTTTAACAAAGTAAGAGAGACAGTTTTTGGACTTTTTTTTTTTTTTTTTCTCTTTTTATAGTGAAAATAAAAAAAAAAAGTAGTACTTATTAAAATACCACCAAAAGAAAGCTCCATCTGTCTCACTTAAAACTCCATTTTGGTAAAGTGTTGTAAGATAGCGTTATTGTTGGTTAAACTATCACGCTGGGAACTGAAAAGTGGCCTGTAACCAAGGGGGTAGAACAGGCTGGTACTTAAAGCAAAACTTCACTCTCACTAAAAAAACAATGACTATTTTTAATCCTAATGCTGCTAACATTAGTAAATAGGTAGGAAAGTATATCCTATTTATTTGTTTTAAACTTTTTTTTTTTTTGTACATTTCTTTAGTTAACTTCCTGGTTTCTGGTCTAGGCAAATAATGTCATACATCAAGGAGTCTTCGGGAGGGAAGGAGGGCTTTTTTCCGCTATGCCTATCCTGCCTGCATGCCTATGCTAAAGGCAGATGGATTCCAGGAAGTAAACGCTACATGAGTCATCTGACCTTAACAAAGATGGCCACAGCTAGAAAAGCTAGGGGGTGTTTTTCAAAGTGATTTCTCAGCAAAATAAAGCATGGAGACATGGATGGGTGTGTTTGCTTTGAATAATAAAAATTATTGAAATGGTGTTTTTGGTTTGTGTTGCTCGGTTTCAGTGTAGTTCCGCCTTAAGTGGTTAAATTTTAATGAGAACTAACATTGTTTGCAAGCAACCTCCCATGTTCCTCTTTGGTTTTTTTTGGGTTTTTTTCTTGTTTAACCACTTCTTGAACATGTCAGTTTACTGTATGTGGGTCTTGATGTTAAAAGGGTGGTCTGCAAGTACTGGAACTGCCTGCTGCAAATGCCTCAAGTGAGGAGTTCTGTAATCCTTTCTGCCCCTTGTCTCGCACTAACCACTTTATCATTACTTTCACTGATCCTTCACTCTTTTCTGTAGGGTAGGCAAGCAAGGAGATGTTCCTGTCAAGCGATATTCCAGCATATTAGAAACATGGACAGCTCTGTAGGAAAGGTTTAACAGCATGAAAACTGTTTCATTTACTTGCCTTTCATTGAGATATTGATGGGCATATTTAGCGTTACCTTTCCAGAGAGAAGCACAGGCCTTGCATTTACTGACCCATTTTATTTAATGCTCCAAGTGCATGGTAGTCCTAATAATCAATGGCTTTGATACTGAGTTGCTGACTTGTAACAAACTTTCTAATCTGTCACTCACTTTCATGCTTTTTCCAGGTTCGTGGTTTAGTATGTATTGTAGTTAGAGGATCAGCATGGCCGCCAGGCTGCCTTTAATTTCAGAATGTGGCTTGCAATGACAGCCTCACTAATATTACATGTATCCTTTAAGGCAGACCATACACGGAGCAAGTTTCTTTCCTTCAACCACAGTCCATGTTTACAGGGAAATACCTCCTGCCAAGACATTGTGTTCTCCTGGTGGGGGAAGCCATCCCCGCCAGGAGAACACGGTGATTATTGCCAGCGGCTATACCAGCCACTAGTGATAATTGTATGTAAAATCTGGCAGGCTGCTTGTACTCAAGTTGTGGGTACATTCAGCCTTGCCCATACATGGTTCTGATCTTGGTCAGTTCCTGCTGAGTCGGCTGAAATTTGAACTGCATATGGCTGACATAAGTGCCAGTTCTGATCTTCCACAACCTCAAACACTTGTACCAGCAATTCTGGACTTTCTGATATCTGGTTGAAAAAAAACAGATAAAACCTCCCTAACTGTAGAAATTAGTTTTTAAAGCTCATCTGCAGCCAAAACATTGTAGGTTTTTTTTTTTCTTGGGGTTTTTTTCGATTATAGGGTAAGAGTTAATGGTATAGTGATTTATTTATTCAAATTAATTTTTTTTTTTTTTTCTCTTTTCTCCTCACGAGTGTTTTCTTGCATGGTATCACAATATTTTATTGTTGTTAAAAGTTAATGCACTATATTTAGTTTTTCTTTTGAGGTTTCTTGGATTTGAAGTGATGAATGGGACAATTTTCAACGCTTGAAGACCTAATAATGGTGTGGACTTGTGGTGGACTATTTTGAATTGATTTAGGTTATTTTGTATTTAAGGAATGGGATTAAGTAGTTTGAAGAAAAGGTTTTCTATATAATGGTATAGTGTTGTGGGTTTTTTGCGGGAGGGATTCCCTGTCCACGCTGACAGTGTTGATGAGGGCATCAAGTGATTTTCCTTTCCTGCAACCATGACATAATTTATGGCCTGCTTAAGACCGCTTTCATACCAACACCCACCCCTTCCCTTCTTTGAAAAGTGATCACTTTATCAAAGGACAGTGAAGGGAGGTTTGCAGGCTTTGTCTGAAAGTGCATTTAGTCCTTAAAATGCAATTGAGCTGAATGTTCTAAAACAAATTGCAATTCTTTGCATCTTTGCCGAGCCATTGTAAGTCATGTCTTGCCTAAGTCACTTTAGAGGACAATCTCTTCTTTCCATTTCACTGCTTTAGAAAGACATTCGTATATTTAATCCTAAATAATGCTGCCAATGTCTTTACATGGCCACAGATGGTCCAGTACACTTTAAAGTGTGTTTCCACCTTTGCAACCAAATAGTGATAACACCCACTTTATATTTGTTACATGCTACAGTCACATAGCATAACTTCAAGTGGAGCGCCAGTATCCTGTGAAAAAAGTCAGCAGCTACAAAAACTAGAGGGCGGGGGGCCTTCCACTTCTTCTGTTCACCTAGGTCAGTGTTTCTCAACTCCAGTTCTCATGGACCCCCAACAGGTCATGTTTTCAGGATTTCCCTCAGATGAAACAGCTGTGGTAATTACTAAGGCAGTGAAACTGATCAAATCACCTGTGCAAAATAATGGAAATCCTGAAAACATGACCTGTTGGGGGTCCATGAGGACTGGAGTTGAGAAACACTGACCTAGGTGTAGGGATCGGGTACCTTCTTAAAGCGAAACTTCCCTTTTTGGGTGGAGCTCCAGTTTAAATAACTGGTTTTCGATGCTCTATTCTGGACCCTCCAGCAAAGAAAACCATCCTAGGTAGTTGTTTAGTCTTGTTTATGAGAAGGTTGAGCAGCTGTTTACCATAATTAACTCTGTCTAAACTATACAGGCAGATCTTCAATATCAATTATAACTAGATTTGAACACTCTGTCCTAACAAAGGTGTTGAGGGTGGGCTTTTTGCGTTGTATGTAACGAGGTCAGACCTGAGGCAGGCTCACTCTAAAACCTTACTGTCAGTCATGACACCTTTTTCCTGGGATACATCCAAAAAGTAAGAAATATTTTAGCCAGGGTGTGTGAAGGGGAACACACGACGAACATATAATATTGATTTCTCACATTTGACTGCAAAATATGCTTTGAGTGCTGTTTTTTGCAGAAGTAGGAGTTTTTCTATTTATTTTTCTTCTAATATCTTTCATTTTTAGGTTTTTAAACTTTATTGATGTGTTGCTGAGCATCAGTTTTTAGCCCAAGCTTGTGGGTTGTGAAGGATACCGTTGCCATATATAAATTGAAAGATTTATGGTCTTGCATCCTATGTTGTCTCCTGTGGCTTTATGTGCACCATCAACCTGATGCTGTATAAGGTCTGCGCCTATGATTTGTTGCACATTTTCTTAAGACATGAAGTAACAAAGCTGAAATACCCTTTTATCCTGTCAGATGCATAATGAGAGGTCTAGCACACAGACTTTACTCCTTTGCCCCAGCTAGCTCACCCTATTAGTTTCTTGCAAGGCACAGCAGTATTTTGGGCCATATGTCTTTTCTAGGGTTGTGTTAACAGAGTTTAAATTGATCTTGTGACAGGTGAATGCTGGCCTTGAATGTAGGAGAAAAAAAAAAATAATCAAAGGACGGCATCATATCCTGTGATTAAAGTGTCACACTACAGTTATCTGTCAGGAAGAAACATACTACTTACCCTGACAGATAACACTGTCTAGACATGGCTGAATCCAAGACCTCATATGAGCTGCATGAAGAAAGGTGAAATCTCTGTTTTATATCTGAACCCCAAGCAAGCAGCTTACACAGTTAAAATTAATGTATCAAAATGTATCTCTCCTTTTTAGATCGACAAAAAACACTGCAATCTATTAGCCAATAAATGGTATCGCCGTAGATCCACATCTGCCTCATCTTATGTCAAGGGCTGACACAATACAACACTCTGCTACTGTCTTATAATTTTGTGTAGTTTAGTTGGTCAGCTTGGTCACACCAGCCTTTTGATAGTGGAGGAGAATGGAAAATGGTTGAAAAATGCTTATGAGTGTTGCTGTTCAGGGAGATACAGGGAGTCCTGATAGTAAGATAAATTTATGTACTTACTGTAGTAATATAGATACTGTTTCATGACTTTTTATTTATTCGCACATTAATTGGTCTTTTTTGTAAATGCCCTAAATTTAGTATTAGAGTATACGCAAACAAAGCATATGAACACCAGATCTTCACGCCTGGGTTTACGAGGGTCACCGCCGAGAACATGCTATAAAGCACTAATACTATAAATGGCAATGTTACTATATAAAGTTGAGGATGATAATCGGTTGATAATAAGATGATAATAGTAATTGTAGAAATTTGTTCAAAGAAGTAGTTACAAATTATTTGTTGCATTTCATACAATGCCCCTTGTACTATATTTAAAGTATAACTAAAGGCAAAACTTTTTTTTTTTTTAGATTTGGATAGATTGGAGGTGGATTAGAACCCATGTACGTTTTTATTGCTGTCTGTGTGCCTATTAATAAGGAGAACCCCCCCCCCCCCCCCCCCCCTGTCATGTTTACCATTATCAGTGAAAGTAAAGGTAAACCCAACATTTTTGGTTGTCCCCAAAAAAGTAATATAGGGGAAATCTTCCAATGGGGACAGTAGTTCTGATGACCTGGGGGTCTACAGGGAATTCCCTTGATTTGCAGGGATTTCTTCTCATTTCCTGTTTTTGGATATGGGACAGGAAGTGAAGGGAAATCTCTGCAATGGGACACAGATGGCGAAAAAATCTGTCGGGGCTTATAACCATCCCTTGCTTTAACCACAATTAGAAAATACAGTTTTGCCCATAGTTCTACTTTAGTTCCACTTTAGTTAAACTGCTTGGTCAAGTAGAGTTAAAGGCAAAACTTTTTTCCCCATATTGGATAGAGCAAGGGAGGGTTATAACCCCTGTCAGGTTTTTTTTGCCATCTGTTTCTCATAAGGGAGATTTCCCTTCACTTCCTGTCTCATAGCCAAAACAGGACGTGCAAGGAAATGTCTCCTGCATCACCAGAACTAGTGTCCCCATTGGATGACTTCGCCTCTTTTACTGTTCTGTGGTCAAAATTTGGGATTTTCTTTTACTTTCACCTTCAGTAATAATGGTAAACAGGACAAATAGAGGGGGTGAATCTCTCACACAGGGACAAACAATAATATAAAAAACTGACAGGTGTTCTAATCCCTCTCAACTATATCCAACAGTTTAAGAAAAATAATATTTTGCCTTTAGTGCACTTTAAAGTGTCTCTAATCCCAAGAACAAAAATAGTATACGGTACATTGTGTTCTGTAATTACAGTATACATTATACAATATTTCTTTTTGTGATTAGAAACACTTTAAAGTGTAACTGAAAGCAATTTTTTTTGTAGGTTTTGTCTAGAGCAGGGGTCTCCAAACTTTTCATTCAAAGGGCCAGTTTTCTGTACCTCAGACTAGAGTGGGGCCAGATTGTGGTCAGAGGTAGAAAATGTCCCAGACCCAGCATCAGTGAGAATAAACATGGCCACAGGGTTGGTGGTCAGTAAAAAGTATTGCCTCATCATTGGTAATTGTTGGTGTCAGTGGAAGGAATCGTGCCTTATATCATTGGAAGGAATAGTGCCGCATCGTTGGTATCAGTGGAAGAAATAATGCACCATTGTTAGTGTCATTAGGAAGAACAATGCCTTGTATCATTCAGAGGAATAGTGCCCCAAGGGCCAGTTAAAGGCTGGCGAAGGGCTGCATCCAGCCCTGGGCCACAGTTTGGAGACCTCTGGTCTAGACTGAAGAGTGATTACAACACCTGCCAGTTTTTAATAGTAGGTACGTAGATGTGGTGGCTGGATTAAAGTTTTTTCCAGACTTTTTTCACTATATTTTCAGTCCTGAAAATACCCCTTCAATAGGCCAGTAATTCTCACAATTTAACAGTGGCTTGATTGCTCTGTTGAGTATTTATTGTACAGCTTGTCTTGACATTTAAGTTCAGCATATACTGCAAATTTTAACACAGATATAAATTTGTAGGGGTTGGTAACAGAAATTGGGGGGGAAAAAAGGGAAATATATATTTTCTGACTTGACAAGACACAATCACAACAAAATGTAAAAGTTTTATACATATTTTTATTACACCATTGGAGTAAATAAAAGCATACAAAATGCGGAGTGCATTGTTCCAAAATTGCCTCCCTTTACAAGTTACCTGCAAGGGCAGAAACCCCAGTATCAAGCAATATCATCTAATTATGTGTGATAAGATGACTTCAAAAAGTGCTGGGGATGTTCTCACTGCAGATAACACCTCAATGCTTTTTGTGGGAAACTCCGCTTCTTCAGGAGGGATAGGGAAGCAGTGCTGGCAGACTGAAAGTAATGAAAAAACATTTCAAATATCGAACGCTATAACCATTGTACATAATCACAAAACTAATGTGAAGGCTCACCAAACCATCTGGAGAGCCATATAACCAAAGTAAGGGGAGGTCTGGTCAGAGTAATGCAAAGTCTTCCTCTGTGGCAGGTGTTGAAGCAGATTTTAACGGTATTTTAAAGAACTCTGAAATACAATGAATAGTAATAAACATTGTTATAAATGTATACATTTATGGCCCCTATTGCCAGACTACACCATAAGGTGCATCTAAAAGATGTGGTTTACACACCTGGACACAGTGGACGCAATTTTGGAAAAAAAAGCACTCTGTAGTTTGCATGCTTTTATAAATTTAATGATTTCAATGGTGTAATGTGCCTTGGCACCTCAAAAATCTTTTTTTTTTTCTTTTTTTTTCTTTTTCAGTTTACAGCAAAGCTATTGTACTCCAGCTTTACTGCTGACTGCTTGATTCAGTGCCTACCTGTTAAAATGCTAATACGGAACCTGCTACTAGCTGTCCAGTTTTTGTTAGTACTTGAGGCCTTGCCTCTTACCCTGAGCTTATACATTGTTTTACCTCCATGTGGTCGCAGCTTTTCTTATAGACATGGGAAAAGGGGGAAGGACTGCGCCCAGAACATGTTCTGTTAACGGTTTACAGGTATTGGCCCCAGGACTATCCCTAATGCTGTCTCCTGGCACCTTCATTTGGGATGTTAAGATTACTTCCTATTGAGGGGAGTGGTCAAAGTGAGATGTGGCAAAGACTATCCAGACCAGCCTTTCTCAACGGTTTCAACACAGAGGAACCCTTGAAATAACTTTCTGGTCTCAGGGAAACTCTCATAAAATTTTCATATCTACAACTTATACATTAGTGTGATGGTCACTGGGAAGAATGCTCCTTACACTTATCATTGGGAAGAATTGTCCCGTTACAGATGGCTAAAAAGATTAATGGTGACAGGCAGAAATTGCTCATTGCTGAAGGAACCCTAGCAAGCTCTGGAGGAACCTTACGGTTCCATGGAACCCTTGGTTGAGAAACCCTAATCCAGACAATGCAGTGATTCAAATGGATTCTGAACCTTCAGAAATAATCACTGGAATCCACTGATTGTGTGCGGTATCTTGGTCTAGTCCTGGACATGGCCAAGGCCAGTTTCTTTCCCAGGATAAGCTTCAGACAATCCAGTCTTACAGTAGTTTCTAAAGCAGCCCATACATTAATCATTTTTGATTTGCTGGTTGAACGGGAAAAAAAAAATCCAATTCCCCCATCCTCCTCCTATTGGATGTGGATAGGGGAATCACTCCTGCTGAGCCACAGTATTCTGACATTCCCTCCAGAATGCAATGATCAGTGCTACCAGCTATAGCTGGTGACACCGATCATTTGGGAAAGACCCAACAGGCTCATTCATTTCATACAAATAAATCAACTTGTATGCATCCATCCTGCCCATACATGGATTAAAATTCACCTGGTCCCTGCTGAATTGGATGAATTTCGATCCATGTATGGCTGCTTTAGGTCTCCAGTCCAGGAGCTGTCTAACTCTCCTCTTTTGTATGAGAGTTGTGGGTATGATGGTAGTCTCTTTTGATGCAATTCAGTTTGCTCAGTTTCATGCCAGACTTCTGCAGTGCAACAGTGTGTCTTCGTGTGACAAATTGTTCCAGTCTCCGAACAGACCTTTTCCTGCCCTGTCACTCAGAAATCCAGTTCTGGAATCAGGGAAGTCCTTGCTTTCCTGCCTTTTGTATGATCCTCACAATGGACACCAGACTGGTGGGCTGGGGAGGCCCCTAAATGTGCTGGAGACTTGGTTGTCAGAGGAGTCTCTTAATTCGATCAACATCCTTGAATTTCAGGTGATTTTGAGTGTCCCTGCATTAGATCCATCTTACTAGAGGGTCATTTGAACCAGGTTCAGTCAAACCATACCATTGCTGTAGCGTATATCAATCATGGAGGAGCCGCAAATCTTGCCACAGCAGGAGAGGTGGATTGGATCCTGTCCTGAGCAAAACTTAAATTCCAGCCTTATCAGCTGTAGCATAGACATTTGATAGGCAGGCATACTCGGCCGGCAGCACCTGGACCCAATGAAGTGGTCTTCACACCCACAGACGTTCCAGGGCCTGTTTCACAAGGGGGAGGGGATGATGTTGGTCTCAAGGTTCAAAAACAAACTGAAAGGTTTGTCTCCAGGCAAAGGGATCCTCTATGGGAAGCAGTGGATACTCTGGTGGCTCCAGGGGATCAGCATGCCTTTATTTATGCCTTCCCCCCCCCCCCCCCCCGAAACATCTTCTGTACCTGCTTCACAGGATCAAGTTTAAGGGCATTTCAGTGATCCTCATTGCTCTGAACTGACCTAGGCAGATGTGTTATGTTGACCTTGCAGTCCGTTGGATTGTAGGCTCTCACGAGCAGGGCCCACCATAGTCTCTTGTTTGGCTTTCTATTGTGACTGTCCCGTCTCCATTTATTTTGTAAAGTGCTGTGCAAACTGTTGATCCTATGTAAATTGTGCACAACAATAATGCTCTGGATCTTCTGTCTCCGTGACCAATTTAATATCCTGCTTACAGGTTGTTGGCTTTAGCAGCATGACTTTTAGCAGCATGAAGTTCTGAGGGATAGGGGCATCTGAGTCTGTTATTCCTACAATGATAAAAGGTACACTCGCTATAAAATCCTTTCCTTGGACTTGGTTTTGCTGTACGTACTGATTTGCTTAAATACTGAGTTAAGATGTTAGTAGGGGGGGTTATCCTATCGGTTTTTTTTTTTCCCTTTCTTTCCTGTAGTTGACTATATAGCTTGAAGGTTAATGACTTCATGTGTTCAACAGGCTCCAGGGAAAGGATTTTAGAGCGAGTGCAAAAATCCAATTCTTAATCGTTATCATCATCACCATTTTCTTTTAGTTATCTCTAACACTTTTTATTGTATGATCTTATGTTATTGGGAACTTGTTTGTGTAGTTTGTGGCTTTTGTAAACTTTTTCTATGCTTAATTAAGGTTTAATTTTGTATTTTTTTGTTTTTAGAACTTGTGGAAAGTAATGATTCTAGCATAGAAAGCAATTGCAAGCAAAAAGACTCCTTGGGCAACATAAACAATATGGACACTTGCCACAAATTAGAAGAGCTTAGAGCTGAAAATGAACAGTACAAAGTTCAAGTACTCCACCTAAATCAGACTATTGTTGAATTAAAAGAGAAACTAGCTAGCTGTGAAGAACAGGTTACGGATTTGGATTCCAAAAATAAAACCATGGCTTGTGATCTGCAGGATACAAAACATCTTGTTTCCACTCTGGAAGAGACTGTTGAGATGTTAAAGCAGGAAATATATCACAGCAAAGAAAGTACTGCCAGTAAGGTTGCCCAGATCAAAACTATTCAGAGTAAGCTGGATGATTTTAATAAAAATGAGGCAAAGCAAGACTTTGAGGCAGAATGTCTTAATCTAAGTGATTCAGTTCAGAGCTCATTACAGAAATATCTAACATCTGGTGGAAGTGACAGTCTAGTGGAGAAAATTGGATCAGGAAGAGAGAGTGCATTTTACAACGCTATAGAAGGTTTATGGAGGAAGTGTCAAGAAGTTCTTCAGGAATCTGCCAAAAAGAACACACAGATCCAACATCTCAAAAAAGAGCTTGAAGACCTAAAGAACAATATGGCTGAAATTCAGAAGGGAAAAGACACCTTACAAGTCCATCTCCAGGAGGCTCTTTCTCAAGGCTCCATTCTAAGGGAGAATGACCAACTTGTTACTGAGCTTCGAAAACAGTTGTCAAAAGCTTCCAATGATTTGGAGAGACTTCAAAAGCAAGAACTGGATTATAAAAATGAGGCAATGTTAAATGGCCAACAGATAAATGATTTGAGGCTACTTGCAGATTCTTACAAAGAAAAATGTGAAAAGCTTAGCAGCTTGGAAGACAAGAATAAAGAAAAATCTGCTGCCTTCCTGTTGCTGGAAAAGCAGTTGGCAGATATCCAAGCAGAACATGCGAATTGTGAACATAACCACCAGAAATTAGCTGTTGAAAAGGGTGCATTAGAACTGAAGATTAAAAAGGTGGTGGAAGAGCTTTCAGGTGCTCAGAATGCCAAAAATGAGAGTGAAAAGCAAATCACAGAGACAACAAAAGAAATTGAGCTGTAAGTTTAATGCAGAATAAACTGTATTGTAACTGGAACCAGATCTTATGCATGAGGGCAGAAATCCGAGTGCGAAAAATGTACCTTTTTAATTTTAAATGTATTGATTTTTTTTTTTTTTAGCTTGATGTACTTCAGTCATTTAAGACATTATTTTTTTTTTTTTATATATAGGTAAATGGCTTTTACAGAGTTGTTGGTAAAAGTTTTTTGTTTTGCAACAATGTGTTTTTCTGCTTCCGAAGAGATGGGTGCCACTTGGTGTATGACTGTGAAATACAGTAATTTTCCTTTTATTTTTCCATTATGTTGTTAAGGTTAAAGAAAGATCTTTCACAACATAACAGTCAAATAAAAACAGCACAGCTGGAGCTTCAGAGAAGGGAAGAGGAATATGCAGAGTTGAAAGAGAAATTAGCTGATGCTAAAAAGCAAATGCAACAGGTTGAAAAAGAGGTTAGTGCATTTATATCTTCCTTTCTATAACAAAAAATACACTTCTGCCCATCTCTCAACATCCGTAGTATGAACATTTCTGAACTTTTTTTTGTTCTGATGTTAAATTATGTTTTAATATATTCTGAATTGTATACCAGGTATCTGTTTTTGATGTTAACCTTCTTGCAAACCCTTCACAAGTATGACAAGTGTAATAAAAGCGCCACACCCTTAATACTTTAAAGCAGCAATTCCACCTCAAAGAAACCAAATAAATTTCTTAGTGCTATAACTTAAATCAAGGAATGCGCTAAAACCACAAACTATTCCTAATTTAGTGTAGAAACATTAGTGCAAAAGATATATATATCTATTATCAATTAATATCAAAAAATATCAAAATTATGTGCAAAACATAAGTAATTTAAATAATTAAGTTTGTGAATATAAAAAAAACAAAAATGTCCAATTCTGAATTTCTTCAAATGTCCAAATAAATCCTTTCCAAATTCAGGTGCTCTCAAAGAAATTGTGCCAAAATCCACCACCAAAAGTAAAGTTGGGTAACTCACCAGAGCTCCATGCTGATCAATCTCTAGATCAGCAAAAAACGCTTTTTGCTCTGGGAGCAGATGAAATGAATCAACTTCTCAGGTGTGATGATCAATAGCTACACATTCATCCATAAGGTAGGTATCCACCACTCAATATAATGGTTCCAGGAGCATTATATCACTCTCTCTTTTTATATCTCTCCACCGAGGTCATGTTTGGGAATGAAAGAGAAAAATCATGGTGCAGCCAGTTTTTTTATAAAAGTATCCAACAATTTAATAAAGATTTACACTCACAAAAAGGGTGTCTTTTTGTGAGTGTAAATCTTTATTAAATTGTTGGATACTTTTATAAAAAAACTGGCTGCACCATGATTTTTCTCTTTCATTCCCAAACATGACCTCGGTGGAGAGATATAAAAAGAGAGAGTGATATAATGCTCCTGGAACCATTATATTGAGTGGTGGATACCTACCTTATGGATGAATGTGTAGCTATTGATCATCACACCTGAGAAGTTGATTCATTTCATCTGCTCCCAGAGCAAAAAGCGTTTTTTGCTGATCTAGAGATTGATCAGCATGGAGCTCTGGTGAGTTACCCAACTTTACTTTTGGTGGTGGATTTTGGCACAATTTCTTTGAGAGCACCTGAATTTGGAAAGGATTTATTTGGACATTTGAAGAAATTCAGAATTGGACATTTTTGTTTTTTTTATATTCACAAACTTAATTATTTAAATTACTTATGTTTTGCACATAATTTTGATATTTTTTGATATTAATTGATAATAGATATATATATCTTTTGCACTAATGTTCCTTCACAAGTATGGTTGGCTTATGATGTGATTGTCTGGACTTGTCCAATCTGGAAGCATTAGATGTTCTAGAGCTGTAAAAATCAATCCCAGTCAGGACTTGACTAGATAGTATTAACCATACCAATGAGTTTTCCTGGATAATTTGATAATCTAACACCCTAGTGCCCAACGTGTGGTCCAACGGCTGCATGTGGCCCTCTGGTATATGATGTGCCACCCTCAGACCTCAGTAGTCTGTAGTGGGAACATTGATTAGGGTAATGGCATTGATCCCAACTAGCCTCATATAACATGTTCCCAGTTTCGTATTGTCTTCTGCTGCATATCCCCAGGCAAAAAGGTGACTTGTCCAAATTCTCTGACCTTCATTTCATCTAATAGGTCTGCAGTTTGACAGTCTTGTCAAGCATTATATATATTGAACGTTATGTGTGACCCTTTGATGTCAGGGGCCACATTTAAGGCCCACTTTAGCTCATATGTTGACAACCACTGATCTAACATCTTAATTGTAGCCACTCTACAGTCCACTTGGTTTACTTGTTTCAGATATCTGCTATGCGTGAAGAGAAGAAAACCCTAACCAACAAAATTAATGATTATGAGAAACAGAAGAAGCAGATGTCTAGTGAACTAGAAATGAAACAGAGGACTATTCAACAACTTAGTAAGGTAATCATAATGTGTGTGTGTGTGTGTCTCTCTCTCCCTCTTCCGCTCATTGGATTCAGGTGTTCCAATCACCTCCATGGCCACAAATGTATAAAATCAAGCACCTAGGCATGCAGACTACTTCTGCAAACATTTGTTAAAGAATAGGTCACTCTAAGGAGCTCAGTGAATTCAAGCGTTGTACCGTGATGGGTTGCCACCTGTGCAATAAGGCCATCCATGAAATTTCCTTGCTTCCACTTTGTTATAAAACCACTAACAGTTGACCGTGGAATATTTAGCAGAAACTGGGAAGAACAGCTACTCAGCCACGAAGTGGTAGGCCACTTAAAATGACAGTGGGGTCAATGCATGCTGTAGCGCGCAGAAGTCATCAACTGTCTGCAGAGTCAATAGCTAAAGACCTTCAAAACTTGGTGTTGCCTTCAGATTAGCACAACAGTGCGTAGAGAGCTTCATGGAATAGGTTTCCATAGCCAAGCAGTTCCATCCAAGCCTTACATCACCAAGTGCAATGCAAAGCGTTGGATGCAGTGGTGTAAAGAACTGAGCAATCAAACACCACTGATTGCTTTGCTTTGTCTTTTAGCCTATCAGGATAGGGTGGTACCTTTCATATCTGAGTTTCCCATCTGTGGGCTACTACTGTAGTATCAAACTCAGGCATGGATGCTGTTTCTGAGCCAATCGCATCTCGGTTTCTTCTAGAATGTTGTACTCTGCCATGAAACTTCGCACACTGTCCAGAAATCAGGCATGGGAAGCCTTTCCTATTGTAGGGGCGTACGCAAATGCAATAGGTAATGGCTTTTACTACAAACCATTTTTAATATTCCTCTGATACAATTTTGTCATGTATGTGCTAATTAGGTTATCTGAAGACAGATTGGTCGTCACTTAAATCTTCTAGCCAAGCAAATGAGTTATAATAATCTACTGTTGCTTATTATGAATTTGATAAGCCTATGGGAAAGTCTTGGATGATCTTTTAAAATTATTCCCCTGCACCGTTATAAATGCAAAAAAAATAAATTTCTACTATAATAAAGCTGCAAAAGAAATTATTACAAGGTAAAAATAGGAGTTGTCGTTTATTTGGTGTTACATAATAATAATAGAATTCGAGCTTTCTCAGCTCGGTGAAATAACAGACCTTAATAATAACAAAGCCTGCCTGTTAAAAGGCTGTAGTAACATTTTCTCATTTCATTCTTGTTTACAGATTACACATAGTGGCTTCATAACTAGGGCATCTGCTTAAATCAAGCTGGTTAATCATTCTGACATGGAAAGACTACATAGTGATCAGTGTATGATTTATGTTCTCATAAAATTTGCTGTGGCATAGCTGATATTCATACACTTCTTCTTATATAGGAACAGCGCGGTAATGAGAAAAATGGAGACACAATGCAGCTGTACCAAAAAGCATGTCAAGGTAATGAGTTCCATATATTATCTACACACCTGAAGACATGTATGTGATATTTACATTAGCAACATAAAATATTGTACTCTAAATCTGGACTATGTGTCTGCATCAAGAATGGCAACAAGAATGGTAAACGACTGTATACATTCCTTGTCAAATAATTGAGTCACTGCTCTTCATAAAGACTCATCTATTCTTTTCTTGGTGCTGTGTAGGCATGAATTAAATGAAGCTGTGTTCACTATAACTCTCCCTAGCCAAACTCAGTAAAGTAAAACATAAATTGGACCTTTTTGTGACTCGAAGTGGTTCTAAAGGCAGAAGGTTTTTTTTTTTTTTACATTAATTCATTATATGCATTAAGGTAAAGAACCTTCTTTGTGCAGCTCCCCCTTCAGCCCCCCTTATACTTACCTGAGCCCCATCTTGATCCAGTGATGTGCATGAGAGCCGCTGCTCTCCTGGGTCTCTCTCCCCTCATTGGCTCACATAGCAGTGGGAGCCATTGGCTCCTGCTACTATCAAGCACAGCCACTGAACCAGTGAGCAGAGAGTGGGGGAGGGTTAATGAATGTCCATTCATAGGAGTGCGGCTCAGGAGCAAGCCTACCCTAGTGTCCCCATAGCAAGAGGGGAAGAGCCAGGACTGCTGGCGCAGATCACAAAAAAAAGAGGATCAGGCCTGCTCTGTGCAAAACCATTACACAGAGCAGGTAACTATATAACATGTTTGTTATATTTTTTTTTTTTCACATTACAACCTTTAAAGTTACTTTTAAATCTACAGAAACACATTGCTTGTAAATTTCTGACAAGTTACATAAATATACAGTAATATCACTTGGTGTACCTTTTTATCAATAAAAAGCCATTATTGAGTTGCATCCTATCAGTCGCTTCATCCCTAGTGATCAACAGTGTAATTTTGTCAACAAGTCACAAGGTGAGAGGCTGCAGCGGAGGCTGATCTATGTCAGACATTTGTGAACACTGCTACAAACTGCAAGGTACCAGGAATTACATGATTGTTCTCTCCGAGATGGCACCTCCAAGTAGGCAATGTGGATGTGTTTCACTTACACATTATATAGCATGTAATAGATCTGACCCCAGCTTCACTTTCAGAAACCTGTACACAGTCTGAGGAGGTTAAAGGCCTTGTAGATTAAAAATAACCCGATAAATAATATATTTTCTATTAAATCAAACCTTTGCTTGTACGAAAATACTGTTTGCTCAAAGGTAACACTGAAAGCAGATTGTTTCCTGATAGAGAACTGGATTTGTCAGCATGGAGCAGATGGGTGGAATCTCCATATCTCGGGAAAATTTAGGCTCCAACATTCTTTGTTAATGGAGTCTCTTGGTTTTTTTTTTTCTTATAGTATTTGAGGACTGGTGCTCCAGACTACCTTTTTAGTTTGTTGGGGGTTTTTTCTCCCCTGCTTTCCTGTACATAAACACTGCACAACCAGGCACATGCACAGCTTTGCCAGGTAGATATCTTTGTACCAACTTTTTATTGTGCATATAATGTCATTCTTTTTCAGTTTTGAGTGCACCCGGGGTTGAATCTCCCTCTGGTTTCTCTCTTGTATTGCAATGGAATCACACTTTTCCTTTGTATAGTATACAGGGGTTAGACAAAAAATGGAAACACTACATGATTTCAGGTGTGAAAGTGAAGACATGTTTCGCATTGAAAGTGGAAGTGATGTATTATTCTTTTGCTTCCGCTGTCTGATGAGACCCCAAGCTAACAGGTGGGGAGCCTCACTTTCGTAGTTCACTGCATGCGCTGCTAGTAATAAAGAGTCATGTCAGTGCTTACTGAGCTTCAAAGAGGTCCAGTTGTTGCTTCCCATTTAGATGGCATCTTTGTGACTGAAGCTGCCAATGTATTTGCCGTGTCAGTATCAAATGACTGCATTTACAGTTTCCGGGAAAACGTCTGATAAGCATAGGAGCAGTCGACATGGTCAACTGACCAAAAAAGACAAAAGGAAATTGCGCATGATTGTGACCTGGAATAAGAAAATTGCTGCAAAAGTGACTGCAGAACTCAATCTCAGTCTTCACGGGACAATCCTGCACACTTCCTTTTGTCTTTCGGTCACTTCCGCATGCTGTCACTTTCCCCCCCTGCAAATCTTGTCCTGTTTCTATTTTTTTGTCTGAGCCCCGTATGTGTAAGTGCAGACCAACAGATTGAGAACCCTTCATAATGAACTGGGGAGTGCTAGCTATTGGATAGAATCATGTAGAAGGTACTGTATAACCTTATTCATTTTAAATCATAGATGTGGCTTAATGTATTTCCATGTAATGTTGTATCACTCCTGAATGTGGACTGTCCCTTCTATGAGCTTCTGTTCTGTAACATGGTAATGTGTTTTTGTTATGTTGGTGTATATTCCAAAATCTGCGCATTACAGATACTGTGATAGACTGTCAAATGATTTTACTGAAGTGCTTTAGCTGTGAAAAAGTGTGCTAACCTAATTGTTGCAAGAAGATATGGGAAGGGTGAAAGCTGAGGATTCTTGTATCGGTCTGTCTCAGATGTGAAGGTAAAGGAAAAGATCATTGAAGACATGAAGCTTACACTCATAGAGCAGGAACAGACTCAGGAAGAACAAGAGCAGGCACTTGAGGCCAAAGTGGAAGAAGCAGAAAAATTGGCTGGAGGTATGTTGCCTTGAAAGTAATCATTTTGAAAGTATTTTTTTTCTTTTACTGCTTTACAGTACACCATGTGTCATCCTTATCAGCTTAAGCTTTTATATACCATTTGTTATATTAAAATGTATCCATAATGAATTACTGAAAAGTCCATTCCTATTACTATGGCAGCCTATGCAAATGCTACATTGGTAAGTTACAGTGTGTGTTTGCGACTACTTACCTGTCGTTGTATTATTCATTTTTACAGCTCAGGGAAATAGGGAAAATTTTAAAAAGATTTATATAGTGCCCCTGATTTGGAATTGGCCCATTGATGCCAAGACCTCAGCAACTGTGGTTCTAATGAGAAATATAAACTATTTACATTCGCCAGTGTTCCCTTTGTATTATATTCTACTGCAGTTTGTGCACAGCTCTGATTACTATAAGGGAAAGAAGCCTAACATTTTTTACCTAAATGCGCTCTCTGCATTAAGATAAAAAATGTTCCAGTACCTGTATTGCCTCTTCACCCTTCCTTATACTTACCCAGGTCCTCACGCAATCCATTGCTGTGCCCATCTGCGGCGGCTCTCCCCTCTCTCACAGGCTTTGCTGAGGTAGTGGGAGACATTGGGTTCCGCTACTGTCAGTCAAATTCTTTGAAGGGGATGGGGCCCAGCCCAGTTCTGTCTGCTTATAGACGCAGGCAGCGTGGCTCAGAATCTAGCCCAGAAGTGTGTCTAGGACGTGGCTTCCTTTGGTGGCATACCAAGAAGAGGAGGAGCCGAGGGTGTTGGCGGGGTCCCCAGAAGAGGAGGATCAGAGCCACTCTGTGCATTTCTATTGCACAGAGCAGGTAAGTAGAACTTGTTTGTTATAAAAAAAAAAATTTGACTTTACAATCACTTTAATGTGCTCACTTTTTGCAATTTGAATGCAACAAGTCAGCATTGTTATGCTAGCTTTTTATTCTGTATGTGATGCACTGTTTTTTCTTTTTGTAGAATTGGAATTGTGGAAACAAAAGTACAGAGAACTTGAAAAGATTCCTAGTAATGAAATCCTAACAAAGTTAAGCTGTGAGACTAATAATAACATAAAGACTGTCAACACAGAGGTAACCAAGCTACAGAAAGAGCTAAAAGTAAGTTTGTAACTGTTGTGCCAGACATATATTTTATTAGCTGCTGTGCTGATCTAATTCTGCAATAAAGACCTTTGATTCTGCTAATTACAGCACATTTTTTGGGTAATTCCCCTCCTTTTTTTCTGTGGTTTTCCATTTATCTTTCCAATTAAGATTTTAGTCTTTTACAGACAGAAAGCGGCTTGTGGAAAGGTTCACTTATCAGTTTGGGTAGTTTTATATTGCTGTCTGTATTCAGGAAGTTCACTTCTTGATATGAAGTAGGACAACAATGGTACTTTGTGTTGCTGTTTTGCATAAAGAGCGACTTGCTGTCACTATGGACAGACAGAACTAATAGGGGATGTAAAGTTCTGCCCTTACTTCAAGCTGCTAACAAATGTTTTTCATGACAACTACTGGTTCTGATTTATTGCAATATTGTCTTTGGGCTGTAAGCCGTGAAAGGATAATTTTTCTTCTCTATAGAACGAAGGACTGTTTTTCTATTGTTTTACAAGACCTGGGTTCCAGCTGTACCATATCCCATAGCCTACGCAGCTGTAGCTTGCATGCAGTGCTCAGATTTGCTGCCTATTGTTATAGCCATCTTACGCCATATTATAAGAAGTTATGCCTGCCTACAGAGCCTTGATGTGTTCTAATGTTATAACATCCCTGCTCCACTTCTGTTGGAAGATTCATAATCCGTGACACTGTCTTACATGGATAATCAAATCATAAATGGAAATTCGTAAATGAACCCCAAAGTATCCTACAAAACTAGAGTTGAGGTATGCTTCAGCTTAAAAATGCTGATTGCGTGTGATGTGTGCAGTTGTAATTCACTTTTACTTGTTTGTAGGAGTTTGAGGAGAAATATAGCAGTGACAGAAAGAAATGGCTAGAGGAGAAAAAGACTCTCATAACCCAGGCTAAAGAGTCAGAAACCCATAGAAACAAAGAAATGAGAAAATTTGCTGAAGATCGCGAGCGTTACATAAAGCAGCAGAGTGACATGGTAAGAACATGTAATGTTTGCTGTTTGTAATCTCTTGGTAGCTTTCATGAGTGATGTACTCATGCCAATGATGACAGATGGTTGGATAGTACTGATAGCAAAGTGTATAATAAAGTTAAGCCTAGTGGACTTAGGGCTCATTTAGACTTGCTTTGACTTTAACACACAATAAAGCGCTTACCGCTTCAACATGCTTTTATGATATGTTTTTGATGCTTCGGTGGTGCTTTTTTTTATGTTTTAATTAAGCTTGCCAAATTCCGTGTGTGTTGATTTTTTATTTGTTTTAAAGGGGCCCAGTAGAACCCCAGCTGAGTGGTACCCCCACTCAGTCGATCCTCAACTCATTGGTACATTCGTTCAGCAAATCCCATGCTCGGTAGTACCTCCCAGCTCTGCTGATTCCCCACTCTGTAAAAACCCCCAGCTCTGCTGATTCCCCACTCTGTAATAACCCCCAGCTCTGCTCATTCCCCACTCTGTAAAAACCCCCAGCTCTGCTGATTCCCCACTCTGTAATAACCCCCAGCTCTGCTCATTCCCCACTCTGTAAAAACCCCCAGCTCTGCTCATTCCCCACTCTGTAATAACCCCCAGCTCTGCTCATTCCCCACTCTGTAATAACCCCCAGCTCTGCTCATTCCCCACTCTGTAATAACCCCCAGCTCTGCTCATTCCCCACTCTGTAATAACCCCCAGCTCTGCTCATTCCCCACTCTGTAATAACCCCCAGCTCTGCTCATTCCCCACTCTGTAATAACCCCCAGCTCTGCTCATTCCCCACTCTGTAATAACCCCCAGCTCTGCTCATTCCCCACTCTGTAATAACCCCCAGCTCTGCTCATTCCCCACTCTGTAATAACCCCCAGCTCTGCTCATTCCCCACTCTGTAATAACCCCCAGCTCTGCTCATTCCCCACTCTGTAATAACCCCCAGCTCTGCTCATTCCCCACTCTGTAATAACCTCCAGCTCTGCTGATCTCCCCCACTCAGTAGTAACCCCCATCTCTGCTGATCCTCCTTTTTGGTCACCGCTCACCTCCCACTATATTTCTCTCCTGCTCCGGTTCCCCAGCTCTGTCGATCCTCTGCAGCTCAGTCCTCTCTCTCCGGTCATAGCTCACCTTCCACTTTAGCTCACTTTCCTGCTGCTCCTTGTTGTACACCAGATTAGAGTCCAGTACTGAGTATTAAACCTTAGACATTACTATATGTGGGTGGCGGTTAATTTTATACCTGGCAGTATGTAAAGGAATTGGGAGGCCCTGTCCAATAAGTTGCAGGTTATAACAAATGAAAGCATAAATCAGTACATGTAAATATACAAACAAAAACGTGACTGATAGTCCCAAAAAGATGATGAAACAAAAAATAAATGCAATTCTTCCAAAATATCCAAATAAGTGAAAAATCTTCCTGCTGGTGATTGCACTCAAAATCCCAGTGCTGTAAATCTTCAATACATGTGAATCACTACAGTGAACATAGACTTCTAGGTGGACTCTCACCTTCTTGCATGGACCTGTATGTGGACACAGGTCAAACAAATCATCTCCCCTATTAGTGGGGGTAACACAACTTGCTCTTCTGTGCACTCTTCCCCTTATGAATCATCACTGGACCTTCACAAATGGCACCCGATTTCAGTACAGCCAACAATGTGGATAAAGCTCAACAACCACACAGTAGACCATAGTGCAGCAGGCTTCTTTAAAAGGTATGTATTTATTAAAGCATATGAACTCACATGATAATAGTGTTAAAACTGCATAAAGCAGCGGTCAGAATCAAACAATGGAGAGCAAGACCCTGCCTGTCAGAACAATGTAGGTGCCCTGACATCACCTGACCTCCTCACGTGTATCGTCACACACCATGTGACTTCATCAGAGGTAGCTACTAAAAGAAAAAAGGTTTGGCTATAGATGTGCTTAAATTATGAGCCTTAGAATTGTTGGTTCAGAAAGTGATCTCTCTTGACACATTTTCAGTGCTGTTAGAACTTGGTATGGTAAATATGACTTTGGTCTTGTTCACATCATCTTTTCTTTCTAAAGACCAATCCACCTGGGATCACTTTTAAGAGAGCGTTTGACAGGTGGTGAGGAGGAGTTGTATTGTCTCCTCACTACCTGCATTAACCCCTTGAACCCCGCACTAGCCCCTCATAACTTCGTCCAGTAGAATAGGTGATGTTCGGCAGGCAGTAGCACCCTCCAAAAGTGACTAGATAATATTCCTGCTGCAAAGCAGAGTACACCCTCAACTGCTTCCTCTGCAGCTAAAGCTGGTAGCTGTTTTGGAGCAGTAAATGTGCAGCTCAACCGCTAAAGTGAATTATTATTATTATACAGTATTTATATAGCGCCAACAATTCGCTCAGCGCTGTACATTGCAATGGGGGACAATACATGAGACAGTACAATAACAATACAGTGCAAAACACAAGAGGTTCGAGGGCCCTGCTCCTTGGCGCGTACAATCTAGGAGGGAGGGGATAGTGGTACGGGAGGAAATGCTGTGGGGGATGGAGTGGTAGGAAGAGTGGAGGAGATCGGCAGTTAGCAGAGGGTGGGGTAGGCTTCCCTGAAGAGGTGGGTTTTTAGGGTGCGCCTAAAGGAGAGGAGAGTAGGTGATAGTCTGATGTATTGGGGTAGGGAGTTCCAGAGGATGGGTGATGTCCTGGAGGCGGGCATGGGAGGAGGAGATCAGAGAACTAGAGAGAAGGAAGTCTTGTGATGAGCGGAGAGTGTGTTTTGGGTTGTATTTGGATATTCGGTCGGTGATGTAGTTTGGGGCAAAATTATGGACAGCTTTGTATGTCAGTGTTGGCAGTTTGAATTTGATCCGTTGGGCAATCGGAAGCCAGTGGAGGGATTGGCAGAGGGGGGTGGCGGAAACGGAGAGGTTGGTAAGGTGGATGAGTCTGGCCGCCGTATTCAGGATTGACTGAAATGGGGATAGCCTGTGGTGAGGCAGGCCAGTGAGGAGGGAGTTGCAGTAATCGAGTCGTGATATGATGAGGGAGTGGATGAGTTGCTTAGTAGTTTCTGGGGTTAGGAATGGGTGTATTTTGGTGATGTTGCGGAGGTGGAGTCTGCATGAGTTTGTTAGCGATTGGACTTGGGGCTGGAAGGATCGATTGGAGTCTATTATGACACCAAGTACTCTGGCTTGCGGGGTGGGCTTGATGGTGGCATGGTTGGATGTGGTGGAGAAGTCAGTGGGGGGGGGGGGGGGGTGCGCAGGCTGGGGGGAAGACTAGGAGCTTGGTTTTGGAGAGGTTCAGTTTAAGGAAGTGGAGCAACATCCAATCTATGTCGTTCAGTAGGCTGAATGAGCCCTTTAGGGAGAAAAGGTTTCAACTGTTTTGTTTTTGGGATAAAAAAAAATTGGAAGTTTTCGAACGTTCTCACCTAGATATAGCTAAATGGGACCAAAATGGCTTCTTGGAATCGAGAGCAATGGCTAGAGGACCCCAGAAGAGGAGGATTGGGGCTGCTCTGTGCAAAATTATGTTTTACGGCTGTAATTGCACATTCACTGGTACAGTAAAAAGGATGGCGCATCCTGGTTCATCACATAGTAAGTAGATACAGTATTATACTTAAACGTCAAAAAAACATGGGCTGTGGTTCTAACCCTACACCATCTAAACCTCAAAAAAGCATTTTGCCCTTAGATACACATAGAATCCCCTCCACTGGCCATAACTGCTCTGTTTACTTGCAGAGAATCCACAGGAGGCAAGTTGACAAGCAATGTATTTTATATTGAGTTGAATTCTGAAATAGAAACTTTGGTTTTGAAGGTATTTTTTTTTTTTTTTTTTTTCCAATTCATAAAATATTGCATTTTTTTCTTTTCTTCCAGGAGCAACTCTCAACTCAGTTGGCTGAGAAGGATAGTACTCTTCAGAACTGGCGCAACGAGAGGGACACACTTGTTTCAGCACTTGAAATCCAGCTTAAAAACCTGCTGTCCAGCAATGCTGAAAAAGAGCGAGAAATCGAAAATTTAAAAAAATCTAACCATGCACAAAACCGTGAGGTGAGATTAGTAAAGACAGAATTTCAGAATTTGTCTTCTCTTTCACTGCTTCATTCTATACAATTCTTGGAGTCCAGTCAAAATAGAAATAATTTAATTTGTGGACTCTTGGTTAATTGGAGAGGTTTAATAGCACTGATTCACAGTTGGTAGGTGATGCAAACATCACATTTCATTCTAGAGATGATTTGACCTCTGGCTATGTGCATGGTACAGGGAAAGAGCATATAACTCAGAACAGAAAGAATTGCAATACTTGGAAACCCTAACAATAAATTGTAATCTGCTTCCAATAGCACAATTATAGGAAAAGCATGGTGAGCTCTAGATTGAAAAGGAAATGCTTTATCTTGTCCACTGAGGGACACAGAAATTCATAAATTGTTGGGGTCATACTGCCACCTACAGGGGGATTGGACACTGACCAACAAACCAGTATAACACCTCCTGTTTCCAACATGTTTCAGATTTTTTTTCTTCAAGTGTGCTAGGATGGTTGTCTTTTCTCTGCTGTGCTGAGAATCCTCTAACCTTTTTGTTAGCTGACTTTTTTCTTTAATCAAGATTCATGATACATCCCACTGAGCTGACCTCTTCTCTGTTCTTCCCACCTACAGTGATTTGATTACCTTCCCCCCCCTAACTTTCTTCTACTACCCAACAACTGGGTTTGTTTATTTGAAGTCTAGGCTTGTACCCCGAGCTACATTGTTTCCTCCTTGCAGAGCAACATATAAGATCCTAGATGCACTGGGGACAGTCCCACCTTCCTGGGTGCTTCACTCTCGAGTAGCGTTTCTGGTGCTGCCTACTGTGTTCCCCTGAGGTCCCTGACACTGATGCCCCAGAATTTTGTCCTCTACTTGAGCCTATGCAATCTTTTGAGTCTTTACTGTGGTGTGGCCCCTTCCTTTGGTTTATCCCAGGATTTCAACTCCGTCTTGCAGGATTTCATGAACCAAATGGTAATTATATTGCTGGCTCTGACTACAAAACCCACAAGCATTCCCTACAGAATCCTTATGTGACCTACATGCAGAATTAGCAGCCTCTGACCCTTCAGCCACCAAGGCTGGGGATGAATTTCTTCAGTCCTTAATGGATGATCCAACACGTGAGAAGTTGCACGATTTTGCTATTACTCACAAACCTAGAGATTGCCTTGACTCTCATTGATGCAGTATGCACCACCTCAAAGATCAAGGATCTGCCCGTAGCTTCTACCAGTGCTGTCCCCAGTCTTTGGGTAATCAAGCCTGCTAAGGCTGTTGCACCCTCTGTTCGCAATCTTCCTTCTTGGAGACTGGTGGAAACCTGACAAGTTGTTTTCCCTTCCCAAACCGCTATCAGCTCTGTACTCATTTGAAGAGGAATTTGTTAAATGGTGGACTGCCCCCACTGTGGATCTGGCAGCATCCAATCTTGACAGGAGGATGTATCTGTGTTTAAGGACACATTTGACAAGGAACTAGAGGACCGTCATAGAACTTTATTCTTTTGCTTAGGCTCTGTACTGCAAACTACCTTAGCCATGATTTTAGTCTGCCAGTCCCTAGCGGATTGGACTAAGGCCCTCAAAGGGATCTGCTAACTATGGCAGTTGATCATAATAACACATTTGGGGCTCACATCCACACTATAGATGGGTTGTTAGTGGTCTGCCATCTTATTTTTCAAATGAATTCATGAATCTCTTACCAGTTAAAATGAGGAGGACTGTTTGGCTTAATTGTTTCTGCTTTTTCCACCATTTCTGGGTGGCTCAGACAGGTAGTCATGCAAAATGATGGTCTCAAAAATCGTATTCACCCTTTCTTGTGAAGATGCACTCTACTGGATCTGTGAGTGCTTCTTGAGCTTTTTTGGTGTCAAGCAACGGTTTCCCAGATTTGCAAGACATGTCATCTGGTCTTCTGTTTACATGACTTTGAAGTTTTCCCAGGTGGATGGTCAAACCTGTTCTGATGCCCATACTTTAAGCAAAAAGTCCTTCAAGTGGGGTTCCATGAGCTGCAGGCAGTCCCTAGAGCTATTGTTTTTTTTATTGTTTTAGTGGTCTGATTCTCAACCTATAGTTGGATTGCTTTTAAACATCCTGGCAGTTTCTGAATTCCTGTGTCCCTTAGGCTCCATTCACACTTTTTACTTGTCATGCTACTTTGGACACTTGAAGTCGCATGACAAGTTTCAGCACATGTATTTCAGTGGAAGTCATTAAAATCTATGTGACCTAAAATTGCAGCAACTTTAACCACTTGCCTACCTGGCACTTTCACGCCCTTCCTGCCTAGGCCAATTTTCAGTTTTCAGCGCTGTTACAATTGCACGATCATGCAATACTGCACCCATATGAAATGTTTATCATTTTTTTGAGACAGAGCTTTCTTTTGGTGGTATTTAATCACCTCTGGGTTTTTTTTATTTTTTGATAAACCTAAAACAACTGAAAATTTAGGGGAAAAAAAAGTTTTTTTTTTTAGTTTGTTAAAACATTTTGTGAATGAGTAATTTTTCTCCTTCGCTGATGTGCGCTAATGAGGCTGCACTGATGGGCACTGGTAGGCTGCACTGATAAGGGGGCACTGGTAGGCGGCACTGATGGGCATTCACAGACATCACTGATGGGCACTGAAAGGCAGCACTCATATATGGCACTGACTGGCACTGATAGTTGGCACTGAAAGACAGCTCAGATGGGCACTGACAGATAGCACTGATGGGTCTACACTGATCATCAGGGCACTGATCATCAGTGCCCTGATGATCAGTGTAGATGTCCCCTCTGAGGAACGCCAGTTACCGGCTCTCCTCGCGATCTGTTTGGCGTGACAGCTCGTGAGGAGAGAAATGCCGATAGCTGGCATTTCCCTTTTTACATGCAATCAGCTGTGATTGGACACAGCTGATCACATGACAGAGCCGAAGTTATCGGCTATTTCCGCTGATCGGTGATCACTCCACCGATTGCTCACTGCGCGCCCCTGGGGGTGTACACGCGCGGTTACAGTGGGAGGACGTCATATGACGTCCTCCCAGAATGAGAGAACCGCCTTGCGCCCATCATTTCCTTATATGGCGGGTGGGAGGCGGTTAAAAAGGTTCCTGCATTACTTTGATGCAAATTTCATGCAACTTGAGTGCCATAAACTACTATGTAAAGTCACATCTTAATGTTAGCAATTTGACAGCTATGCAACAGTCAACAGCCACTTCCAAGTCGCACCCAGCCAAAGTTGCATAAAAGTTGTAATGTAAAGTCCCAATGGAAAATCACACAACTTTGGATCACACAAGTGTGAATGGAGCCTTAATGGAAAAGAAAATCAGATTTTTGTGCTTTTCTTGAAGTCTATTGAGAGACACGACCTCTGTGTATTGTCTTGCTCTTGGTACTGCTTGTCACGAAAGTGTGGCATGCTTGGATTAAGCTGGGCTGGCCCACAATTATTTTTTTGCCGTTGTCCAGTCCTCCTGTAGGTGTCAGTATAAGGCTTCATTCACACGGCCTTTAAAAAAAGCACTTTTATACAAGTGCTTTTTGATTATGGATCAGAATGCAACTGCTTTGTTTTTACTGGAGCCATTCATACAGGTGCATAAACATGAGCTGCTTTCTGATCCATAACACAGAATCCAAAAATCTGCATCTACAAACATGCGTTTTACCCATTTGCGCATTTAAACGTATGTATACACATTCGTAAATGCATAAATTGGGTCTAAGCAAAGGGGAAAATAAATTATCATAAAAGCAATACACGCATTAAAACACATCTATAAGCAAGTGATTTACTGATCATTACACTGGATCTTTTCTGCTAGAAAACACTTGTAATAACATCAGTAACATTTTTACGGTCGCGTGAATGAGGCCTAACCCTGCCACTTTCTGAATTTGTGTCCCTCAATGGACTCAAGAAATTTTACATCAAGTATAAATTTTTTTTAATATTAGAATATTGAATGATTTGCGTGACAGTATGAACTAGTATTACTTATATATAAGCTTTAAAAAGGTAATAAACATAAAAATACAATTTTAGTATGTGGCTGCAACCATTTCCCTAAAGGTCCTTTTGACGTGGGCTTTATCAGTTCAGTCACATCTTTTTTGCTAAGAAAAACTGTTGAATACTGATTCAGGTTGCATCAGTGTACATCAGATTGCACATTTGTCTTCAGTTCAGTTTGCATCTTTTTTTTTTTTTTTTTTTTTTTTTTTTTTTTTTTTTTTAGGTGTTGAAGAATCTAATTATAGGTGACAAAAGTATGAATGAAAAATGATTCTTGCCTAAAAACTAACACGAGGGGTCGTAAATGGACAGCATTTGTTTACATCCGTTCAGACCCATCTAAATGGAAAAGGATTCATTCTGGTTCTGTGTAAAAAAAAAAAAAAAAAAATATGGACCTGAGCAGACACAGATGTAGGCAGCAGTCAGCCTCTGAGTTTAACAAGCTACTGGCAGTGGGGATTAATGTGCACCTGTGCCTTCTGCCCGCCACCCTAATACTTACCTGAGCCCAATCTCAGTTCAACGCTGTGCATGGAAACTCTGCGCTCCAGGATCCCTCTCTCCTCATTGGCTGAGACACAGCAGCTCCCATTGCTTTCAATCACAGCCAGTGAGGATAGGGGGTGGGCTAAGCTGCACAGGGCTTGGGAATGGCAGTGGATCCAAGAAGAGGAGGATTGGGGCTGCTCTGTGCAAAACCACTGCACAAAGCAGGTAAGTATAACATGTTTTTTTGTTTCTATAAAGGATAAGTTCACTTCTCCTTACATGTTACACCCATATTCAGGGTGTAACATGTTATGAATGCACCGGCCACCGCTCCCCTGCTTTGACAGCTAGCTGGGACCTTCTTTTTTAAAAAAAAAAACGTAGCCATGAGGGGCTCTGGCTGCATCACTTATTCATTTTGAATATGAAATGGCAAGTCCCGACAGCATTAGCGGCTGTTGGCTTGTGGTTCTCAGTAGACTACCACGGCACTGTGGAGCGCTGTGGTAGTGCACTGGGTCTTTCTGACAGTATATCTGCTTGCCCTTACATCCCGTAGGGGCAAGCATATATACGGACAGATCTGCAGGAGACATGCATGCTTTAGAGGCTCCTGCGACAAAAAATAATAAATGCACATTTTTTTACCTGCAAAAAAAGTGCATTTATTATTTTTGTTATAAAGATGAACTTTCAACTGATACTTGAAGGCTTTGTCTCACTGTACTAAAAAAAAGTTTAAAAAAAAAAAAAAAGCATCCCTCCTTTGCTTGTGTGGGAAGTGTGTACTGCTATGATGGTGGGTAAAGGGTTCACTTTTTCTATCAATACAAAAAGCATTTGTTTCAAGACTACTTGGTTGACTAGCCAAATTCTACTATAGGATTTTACACTTCTGGAAGAAATGAAGAGGCAGCTGGCTGCTAGTGAAGACACCATCAAAGAGCTGCAGAAGAAACTCTTAGAAGTGGAACATAAACCATCCTCATCTGCCACTACAGTGGAAATGGTAAGTACTGATAAAACTAATAATGCACTGCAGAGATGTGATTTTATGTGAACGTGCAGAAAATGTATTTTTATTTTAGTAAGAAAAAAGGAAAACTGGTGAGAGAGACTTCCAATGAGAAGAGGGATTTGTAACATGTAAAAAGTAACGGTGACAACAAAAAGTTGCAGTGTGGTCCCTATTTGTTATACAATATTTGTTACTGATCTGATTGCAGTAATTTGAAGTTTAATTGCCATTGTTTACTGGTCTTTGGACATTATCTTTGAACTGCCACTTCCAGTTTTAGTGGCTAGTGCTTCCTTTCTGTAGAAAACATCATGAAATATGCCCCCCCACACACACATTGGAAGCTAATAATGTGCAGGGGTACCTTACTCTAGCCTTGATTTAGAAGCATTTGAAACCCCTCTGGGCTTTTTGGTAACTTTCATGATGTGAAATGATCATCTTTGTATGGTCGATTTTTGAAGTGAGCCTTTGCGTTACCTGTGCAAGGAAAATCAACCATGTTCACTTACACCAGCTTTGTGCTATTTATACTTTTCATTTGTTTTCCTGCTGCTTCATTTGCCCATTGGATTTTATATAAGAAGCCCTAGGTAAACTGTTGATCTAATCAGAGATTTTGTATGGTTTAGGACTCTCTCCCCACTCCTATGTGACAGGTATGGCGATTGACTCTGCAGGCACCCAGCTCTGTATCAAGGGTGGAAGAGGAGTGGGATATCTGTACTCTGATAAAAGAGTACAAGGAGTTAGTCTTTCTAGCAGCTGAACAGAGCAGGAGGAGAATTACAGGAAGCATATTTGGATGATGGCAGTTGATTATTAACAGAACCCTCTACCACATGCCTCCTTGTTTTGTTTAGTAGGTACAATCTGATAATGTGCTGTAACTATTGTATTTGAATGGTTGCACAAAAGTCTATCAAGTGGTATAGACAACAGACATGCATACTACTTCTGGCATTTAGTAAAATAATGATCAATCTACAGCACTGATCTTTGTTTAATATACAGGTGGAGAAGGTACAAATGCAGACCACTGAACAACCTAAATCAGCCAATTTGTTAAGCAGAGATAACAGGAAGGGTTATTCTTCTGTAAGAAGTGATGTCTCCACGAGTAACAGTCAGGTTAGTAACTGAATAGGAAATATATATGGGAAAAACAATTACAGTGTACATATACTTGCAGTGTTATTTTTAAAAAGATGAAAGGGAGAATCCTTTCAGAGGAGAGTGTTCTCAAGAGGGGGCCATTTCAGTGCAGCATAATACATAAGCTTGTATGGAAACATCCCACGTAAAAGAGTCCAAGCAGTTGCTCTTAATTTCTCTGCCCTCTTTGTTCAACTGTACAGTTGAGTTCAGCCAGAGAGAGTCTGAAGGTTAACATCTTATGCTATGCTCATTGTAGAAAAAATAGTGCTCTGTAATTCCTATGTTATGAGGGTGCATCCTTTATTAAGTGTTTATTCCTAAAATAAAGTTTTTGAACTTGTTAAAATAAACATATATTCTTAGAATCTAAACATATACCCTTAAAAATAATGACTTCAAATTCATTATAGTTACCCTTTAAGGGACTACCCTGCTGGATTACTTGTTGAATCTGGTAGGCCTGTTCTCATACATGCCATTGCCTGCTCCTAGGCTTTCTTTTTTACCATGTAGAAATGTAGGCTTCACTGTAAGTATGTTATTCCCCCTATACAGACTGCATACAAAAAGTAATCAAGAACCCAGGTTTAGAAGACCCTGTCTTATTCTGAATAACCACTTATTTTGTTCGACAGATGTGGCTTCACTTGTCTATTGTAGATTATTTGTACAAGATATTGCTTAAATAGCATAAATTACATAAAATTAACACAGTGCCTTATACCTCACCAATATAAAAAACCGCAAAAGTGTATAAAACACCACCCATACAAACTGCGTCCACATGTCTTATCTTGGTCTGGCTGTGACACTGCTGGGACTAATAAGTACAAGAGGGTCTATTGACCTTAACAAATGCCCACATCCACACGCCTCTACCTGTTCAAGTCCCCATAGCCTGAGGGTTGTAAGGAGCTTGCAAATTTTTATACTAGGGTGGGGAAACCATCAACGCTCAATGAGCCATCGGTTCTCTACTGCTTATAATCAATATTATCAGCATCTGTAACAGTTCCTCTTTAGAAAATTTATCATAAAGATTATTAATGTAGTTCAGTCTCTTGTTAATAGATGACACATAGCCTGAAGTTGCTGCGATAGTTATTCCTCCAAACAGGACAGATAGCTAGCAAAGCGGCAGGAGAGTTAGCAGAAGTGTATCAAAGTAGGCAGCAAGGAGAGTTATACAGAAGCCAAGCAAGCTTAAGCAGACGCCATGATCTGTCATACTGTTTAAGAGATGTGCAGACTGAGAAGCAGCCACCCCACACACACACACTTCCTGGCAGAACTACTATACCCAGTGCTGTGGGAAACATGTACATTTAGAGTACTGCTTTAACTTCTACGAAATGGATACTAGCTTTTATCATACATTAGTCTAACTCTAGTTTTATCTTCCTTCTTTTCTTATTGTGATACAGTATGTGGTTTTGCTTAAAGCGGAGCTCCACCCAAAAGAGGAAGTTCCACTTTAAAGACTGTTCCCTCGCTCCCTATTAAGGATCTGCACCTTTGTGGAGGAGCAGGAGGGGAAGCCTAGGCGATCAGAAGCGTAAGTTGTACTCCACAACACCCCCTTCCTCCTCCGTGTAGTCTTCTGGGACACGTGACAGGTCCCGGAAGACTACGAGACCATTCAGAAAGCACAGCGCTACTTGTGCATGCACAGTGTGCACCCGGATGTGAAGCTGCAAGGTGTCACAGCCGGGTGCCCACACTGAAGATGTCGGTGCTGGGAACACCAGATGGCTGGTGAAACGGGCTGTGGGGAAGGACACCGCGGGATTGAGGGACAGGTGAGTAGCTGTTTTTTAGGTCAGCAGATACAGTTTTTGTTGCTGCTGACTTTTATTTTTTACAGTGTGACTGGAACTCCGCTTTAAGCTACATCCTGCAGTTGAGGGTCACTGTGACCCAAAGATATATAGTTTTGAGTATTAGCACACATTGTACAGAATGTTGATTTCTCAATCTATCGAATAGCATAATCAATGTTGAGGGGTATTAAATGTTTAATTAAAAAAATCCTCCTGCAAGGTAATATATCGCGCTAGTGTGCATCACATACTAGCACATTGTAAAAGACTTGCCTTAAAATGAAGCTCTCCAGTGGCTTGCTGACGGGGCTTCCATCTTTACAGTCTTCCTTCTGGATTTGTGGTTCCGGCTGTTTCAATGGCTGAGCCGCTATGACGTTACTCTTGCGCATGAGAGTAATAGTCACCGAGTTCTGAAGAGGCAGTATGAGTATGCTATATCTAATGAATCAGCTTCAGTTAGAGGTGGACGCGGCAAAGATTACTGTTCAATAGCTGTAACCCCAGTCATTGATACTTGGGCAAACCTTAAAAATTAAATTTTTTTTTCTTGTTGCAGGATGGTTCAGAAACTGTTTTGGACTCCTCTATGATTTCAACTGAAAATGGGAAAACTAGTAGGTTCCCTAAACCACAGATGGAGATTAGATTTAGCCCAGTAAAGCCAAACAAAATGGAAGTTAAACATCACGGTGACAACTTGCCAATAACTGTGAGAATTACTAGAACATCAAGAAAGAGAAAGAGTGGTGAAATGGAGCAGGTAATTTCATTTAGTCCTAATGCCTATTTCCAAAATTGTTCATATGTAACGCATAAGGCAAATACCATGTGGCTTCAAGTGGTATTTTTCAAAAAGTAGCTAAACTGATTAGGCATGTCCTAGATAAAGATGTACAATATTGTGAATTGGTGAGATCACTGAGAAACTTGTGAAATGACTCTTGCAGTCTGCAATCAGGCATGTTTTTCCATACACTATTAAATAAGAAAAATGTCCAGTCACTGACTCAAGTGACTGTATTATGTGGAATTGTATCCTTACTGGACACCATACTTCTCAGACTTTTGACAGAATGCTGTTGCTTGTTCAGCTTTGAAGCTTCGACAAAGAAAGCAAGATTTCCACTGTTTCACTTTTAGGGTTTTAAACTGGGAAACACCATCCTCTGTTCTTAGTGGGGAAATTGCAGGCACAGCAGGCTACATAAAGAATCAGCAGTTAAATAACATGGCCTTACAATAGTACATTCAGTACAAACACTTGCTTCCTACCAGGAGTTTGTTACAGTGCCAAAAATCTGTAAAAATTAAAATTGCACATCTGCTTGGTGGTTTTTGCCATAGCGCATAAAGCGGAGCACCACCCAAAAGGTGAAGTTCCACTTTAAGCCTTTGTCCCCTGCTCCCCATTAAGGATTGGCACCTTTGGGGAGCGGGTACCCAAATTTGACAGGTACCCGCTCCCACTTCTGCTGAGATCACCTAGGCGATCGGAAGCGGAGGTTGTTCTCCCCCATACCCCCCCCCTTTACTACAGGGCCATTCACAAAGCAGAGCGCTTCTTGCGCATGCGCAGTGGGCACCCTTCTGTGAAGCCGCAAGCTGTCACAGCCGGGTACCCACACTGAAGATGCCGGCGCCAGGGAGAGAAGACGGCTGGTGAAACCAGCCATGGTGAGCACACCACTGGACCAAAGGACAGGTAATTGGCTGTTTTTTAAAAGTCAGCAACTACAGTTTTTGTAGCTGCTGACTTTCTTTCATTTATTTATTTTTATTTTTTGAGGTGGAACCCTGCTTTAACTAGTTGTTTAATTTTTTATGGTTTTATTATTGGAAAATGTGTTCCCATTCTAGAACAGACAAGATTGGGCTATTACAAACATCTAAAATAGCTAAAATACAACTTTCTTTCTTGTCTAGTGAGGGATTACAGTGTCTTTCTCCTTTGGGTTATACTGCCCCTTACAGCAGGATTGGGCACTACAAACAAACTGTAGTCCAGCCCAGGATGAACCCTTCTGCTATGAGCATGTTTGTGTTTTGCTAATGCCCTTGGAGGATGGAAGTTAGACTTTTCAAAGCAGAGCTGAAAATAATTTAAAAAAAACATTTTTGCATGCATTTTTCTTATGTTTGTGATCAGTTGGAGGTTGCAGCCCTATCCAGTGCCAGCTTCTGTTGTTGGTCCTTAAGGCGTCTCTTGAACTGTAGTTATTCCCCAGTTTCTCTTGTTAGGCCTGTTAGCAGTTCTTTGCTTTTGCCCTCTCTCCATTTGGACTGCTTTTAGTCATCCCGAAGGTTAGAGACTTCTTGTATCCCTCAGTGAACAAGAAATATGATAGAATGTTTGTACTCAATGGTAAAATCCTTTTCTTTATTCTATTGAGGGACACAGTAATTCAGAATTTGTTGGGCTATACTGACACCTACAGGGGGATATGACACTGCTGTGCACTGTCAATCAGTCAATGAATGGAGCCTTATGCTTCAGGTGTGATGGCTTGTTACAAGCATCAAAACTTATGTCCCACATTGGGTTTGATGTCCATGCGAGTGTGCAGAGTAGTGTGGTTAAGATGCTAGGACACAGATGTCATAACTAAAGAGCATCTGACTTGCTTGACCTTTGGGGGGTGTCTAAACACCAGCCAGTTTTCACCAGAGCTTCTGATGGTGAAGATGGATTTTGATACATGATGGTACCAGGTCACGGCATTAGGATCACCCCACCTAGGGGTGAATGGGAGCAAGGTGGCTATGGATTGGCGATAGGAGACCAGAGCAAAGTTGCAATCAAGCAAAGGGTTGAGGCAGGCTGCTGGAAGTGACAGTAATCTATGTCCAGGCAAAGGGTCAAGGCAGACAACAAGCAAGAGAATGGTTAAAGTAAATTCCCAGCTTCATTTCAATGTACGTCTGGAAGTCCTGGCAGGGATTCTGTAAGTACCAATGGCAGTCCTGGCAGGGTTTCTGCAAGTCCTGTTGAAGTACTGGCAGGAATTGTGAGAGCAGGACTTTTACAAATCCTGACAGGGATTCTAAGAGCAATCCATACCATTGACTGAATCCCACCCTTCTTCATCTACTTTGCTGTTAGTGCTTCAGAGCCTGATTCTGACAACCCATGGGGCTCAAAGACAGACTGCCTAAACCCTCTGAAAAGCCTCCCACATGCAAATGTATCCCCACATCAAGTGAGGGACTGATTGCGTAGCCTGGTGGGTTGTTTGGTAGTTTGCCTATCTGGCATTCAGGTGCAGAGAATGCCACTTTAGGCTCACTGGCTAATCCCTTGCCTCTGACACTTCCTTCAGCTTGTCTTTCTAATCTCTCCTGCTATACAGATTAATGCTGCTTGGGTTCCTCCCATGCCTGGGACCCCTTTCTTCAGCCAAACCATCTGGGCAACCACTATTTTCTTCAAGGAAATCCTCTGTCCATAGCCTGCATACTCTCAAATCTCTTGTCATTGGGCATAGGAGGAAGTTCTTTCTATGTTGACCCACCTCTCTTATTTTGTCCCTGGTGTGATCCTTCAATCACCTATAGGAGCTGTGAGTTAGTTTCTTCTTCCCACACCTGAGGGGCTTCACTCACTGGTGAACTGCCATACACAGGACAGGCATATTCAGGACCTGGGACCTATCTACCTGTGGATGGGTCCTTCCATGTATAATCTGCAACCTCTTGCGGGGGATTTTTTTTTAGATGCCTGGATGCTGTCCTCTGTTCTGTACTTAATGATGCAACTGCTCTTGGTGGTACTGCCAAGATTCATGCTCCTTGCTCCAAGGCAACCAATGCTCTGCTGGTTTTGGGGAATAAGAAGCTTCAAGGCCTATAGTTGAGGTTGGGGTTCGGTAGGCCATTTCATCAGTGGGTTTATTCTAGAATGTCCCTGTGGTATTACTGACGTGCTTGGGAGGATGCCTTGACTTCATCCTCACCTTTATCTGGTGGCTCTATCTCACAAGTCTGGGAATAGGCCTTGCCTTCATTCCTGCCTTCCCTTGTGGGTTGCATCCCATGCACCTTACCACCTCAATCCCATTGACTTTGTGGGTTCAAACCCCTGCGTTTTCAGGGAAACTCAGGACTTCACACTGATTGTGTTGCTTTTGCTGATACAAGGTCTTTCCTGACTGGGGTCATATTTGGATTGTATTCACTATAGTGTAAACTTTTCTAAAATGTACCACTAAGAGCTTAATCTCAGGTGCATGACCAGGTTGAACATTCTAAAGCCCTCATAGGATACTCAAATGCTTTCTCCTGCCTTATCCCCACAAGGATTTGCTACAGGGACAGTTTACAATTGTGTTGCTGCATTCTCTTTACACATGTACCCTTATATTCCTCACCCTTCTCCATGAGTTCCCCAAAAGACGAATACCCTCACATATAGCAGAGACCAGGCAAAAGGGAGCCATTGTAAAATATGCAGGGGAACTTCCATTCCACCAACGGCCCACACAACACTCAATCTCAGAGTGATGATGCGTCCCTTGCACTGGGGCAGGAGCCAGTTCTAACACCAATCTCTGCATCTGATTCTAGCTCTATTTCAAGCACACAACAAGCGGCCTATTTGACAAAAGCAGAATTTTCTGCATCTGCAGTAGGTTAGTAATAGCATTCTTTGTATTTCCTTTAAGTGGTGTTCTTCATGCATTTTCCTTAGATGCAAAATGGGATTTGAAATGCACTTTGGGTTAGATTGTGTTTTTAAAGGTTTTTCTGCAGTGTAATTTTAACCAGTCATGGCTGAAATGCTTTTGTGGTACTCTGAAGAAATAAATGACATAACAAAGTCAAACAATTTTGCAGTAATAATTATCTGTTTCTCTAATTGATTTCCTTTTAAGCATACAATGCTCTCAAGCTGCTGGAAAATTAGATGTAAAGAGTCAGATGACACTAGGAACATTTGTCAGGTATTGAGTTCCCTTCATAGTGTGGGTGAATTAATAACCCGGAAATCATTCTGTAGACTCACATTATATGTTTCCTATGTTTATTAAAGCGTCTGTGGCATATTTCTGAAGCCAAATGCAAGCTTTTTTATTTTCTTTTACTGTAAATATGTGAAATGCATTGAAGATTACAGCAGAAGGATCTAAGTGGCACATTGGCTGCAACCAATTTATGAATCACAAGATATATACCAAAGAGTACATCTATTCTCAGGCATATGGAGGAATTTTGAGTGGTTGGTGCACTTTTTTGGAGTCAGTGCCTTAAAGAACAATTCCACTTTAAGCCATAGACCTATAGATCTAGTAATTCTCTTATAGCTATGGCCACAGATGTATTCTTGGCACACAAACCTTGGAGGGAAAGACCAACCAGGTGCATTTGATCATTTTGTATAATCACTGTTCTCTTGTGTAAGCCAGCACTAGAACCTGCATTCTAGGTAGCCATATGCAGTGTGATCTCTTTGGGAAAGGAAAAGGAGAACATTTATTGAAAATCTCATATCTACCAAATCTATTGCATTGATGGCAATCTCCCACAGAATGAAATACTCCATCAGAATAATTGAAATTGTTACACCACAAAAGTTTGTATTTTGCAGCAGTCTCTGTTTTTGTATGCCATCATCATGTGCCGTGACTGACTGGTGATTTTGTTGCAGAAATTGTTAGCACTTACCATATTCCCATCAATTTTTAGGTAGCTACTATACATATCTGAAAATTACTGGGGAGATGTTCATAGATTGGGTTGTGGGGGAAGCATAGCCAGCACTTTATGGCACTTGAAAATTGAATGACGCTGGCATTTTGATATTTAACGTAAACTATCAGAGGTGAATTCTGTTGTGACCAAGCCATAGAGTTACAATGTCATCATTCCATGGACTGCAGTTTTTTTTTCTTCTTGGCAGATAAACACTCTGCCAAAATAAATTAGTTCCAAAAGGTCCATGTAAATTATGTTTGCACCTGATACACCCCTGGAGAGATTTAGCATGACCAGCGTTTTGGACTGACTGCCTATTCTTATATATACAGTAGGTGCCAGACTCAGGAGTAGACAACTGCTGAACTTTTAGTCCAAGAATCGGAAGGACAAACAAGAATTTAATCCAGACATGGAAAAACTGCGGCACCAGGGCTACATCCAGCTCTGTCGTTGTCCCTATCTGGCCCTCGATGCCTCCACTGTCAGCATTTCTCTCTGAGCCTGTCAGCTTCCTCTGTGTTTTTCAGAGGGTATTTAACAGACAGTGAGGAGGTGTATATCGCCTCCACACCACCTGAGTTAACCATATAATACCACACTACAATTATATGCATTGCACGAGGTTGCAGTATAGCCCTATTGAACTCCAATAGATGAGTTTGACAAGCGGTGCCGCTTGTCAAACTCTGCTGCCCAGTTAAAGATTTTGTGGCAGCTTCATGCATGTGAACAGCCCCATCCTGCTGTTATTTTTCAATTTGGGTGGGTGACCACCCCCGACCACCCATCTGAAAGAGACCTTTTTCGTGGGCAGTTGTACCTAATTATTCCTAGCTCAAGGTGTTTGCTTCCTATTCTTCTGTACTTACAGACCTTCCCAAGTCTGAAATAAATATTGAGCAGAATTAAGTTTGGCCTTCCACAACTGTCCCAATTGCTCATGTGGCCCCTTGTGAAAATTAATTGCCCACCCCTTTTTAATCCAAACACTTTTAACAGTCCAAAATTGCACCGCTCAGGGCTGAAACATAGTTGCTGCCATTGTGGACTCCAGTTCTGTAATATTCACTTGTAAGTCACTGACCTGCAGCAGGCAATTACCTACGGGTGACCTGACATCTGATAATACACATACTTGTTCTTGGTCAGTGACTTCTGAAATTGTAAAGGAAAGATAAGAATGGCAGAGATGAAAATGAACACGATGGACCATGTGCTTGATAAAACAAATTAACTGTAGCAGCTGCCATATTTCCTTCCAGAAAGGTTCTTTTCACTGCCTTGTAAAGTCTACAATAATTTTCCACATTTAGAGTTGGCTCATGGCACATAGAGAAGACATAACTTTCCATTTAAATTGCACAATTTATAATATAAGCATGTTAACAAAAATATCAAAATGCATTGCCCATGTTTTTTATGGCCTTAGTCACAGAGCAGTTTGCACGTTGGGTGAAGCGGCAATCATAAACACATTCCAAGTGCAATGCAAGAGCTTGTACTAGAGTAATGCAAATGGTCACAACAAACTCGGCGGGAAGACTGTCCAAGTGGAAACACTCAGGGATCCCAAAAATGAATAAAAAGCAGGTTTCAGCCGAACTGACAGTGCCTTTGATGATGATGATGAGGGGAGGGGGCACAGGGGCAGAGTGCAGCGTGACCATCTCACACCCAAGCAGAAAGATGTTCAGAGAAGTTTTTATGCTTTCCTTCCTTGTCAGGAACCTTTCCCTGTCACTAGTTCTGTCCCTAATAGGTATGTGGTACGTGATCCTGCTCTACCCACTCACAAATGCCTACCAGAACCTGGACTTATAAAGCCACTGCTGACCCAAGATGGCCACCAAAGGTCACCTAGATGCAGCACAGCCAACTGGAACACTGCCTTCAGGGACCAGGAAACCATAGAGAAACTAGGCTTCTCCTGATTTCTTCTCCAGGCTGTGGTACCTCTTGGGACCAATGTCACCTACAGTGGACACAGCAAACTACACCTGCCTACAAGTTTACCTTTCATCACCGTAGAGCAGTAAATCTAATGAATGAGGATAGTTTTTGTGTGAAAAGCAATGTATCTTATACACATCTTTTTGCCATGATTAGGAAACCCAGCAGAGATTAGTGGAAACTGTCCATGGTATGATGTCACTCCTGGTTCCAGGTTAAAATAGTCAGGATGTGACTTACTCCTGTATTTTGGCAATCGGTGTCAGTAGACCCTGACTCTGTATACTGCTTGACATTATACTGTATCTCAAGCTGTTTGATTTCAGAAATATTTGCTTCATCTGATTTTAGTTTAATTTTGCATTAAACTTTACCTTGCATAATAGCCTTTAATAAACATTGTCTGTGTTCTTGTTGGGATGGGTGCTCTTTGTGAACTGTTATCAACTTTCATACTGTTACTAACTATATCATAAGCCACCTTTTCATCCATAAAACACACCTTTGGAACTGATCTATAAAAACTGCTGCTTGATATCCGCATTAATGATTACCATAAAAGGAAGTTTGTGTCTGTTAGGAGAAATATGTGCTGCATTCAGAATGCATCTTTAAAGGATCACCCATGGTTTTGCTTAATCATAATGTTTAATTATGAGTACTTGTGGAGATTAAGTAGAACAGGTCCTTTTGTAGTGCTGTTCTGAAATCTCTTATGGATTACCATGTTTTAGTTCAGACCAGAAGCAGGATCAATCAAAATAGGGAAAAATGTGCTTCATTCTCCATGCTATTTTGAATATTGAGGGTAATGTGAGCACAATGAAAACTTTGTTTTATCTCTTATGGATTGTGTACACCAGGGGTCTCCAAACTTCTTTAAGCATAGGACTTTGGGGTGGCCAGATGTTTGCGTCAGTGGGAGGAAATGTACCCCATTGTTGGTGTCATTGGGAAGAATAGTACCTCATGGTTGGTGTAAGTGGGAGAAATAGTACCCTATCATTGGCAGTGTGAGGAATAGTACCCCATCATTGGTGTCAGTAGGAAGAATAATACCCCATCATTGGTGTCAGTAGGAAGAATAATACCCCATCATTGGCATCAGTAGGAAGAATAGTGCCCCATCATTGGCGTCAGTGGAAGGAATGGGACCCCATCATTGGTGTCGGTAGAAGGAATAGGGTCCCATTATTGGTGTCAACAGAATAATACCCAATTATTGTTGTCAGTAGGAAGAATGGTTCCCCGTCGTTGGTGCCAGTAGGAAGAATGGTGCCCCGTCGTTGGTGTCAGTAGGAAGAATGGTGCCCCGTCGTTGGTGTCAGTAGGAAGAATGGTGCCCCGTCGTTGGTGTCAGTAGGAAGAATGGTGCCCCGTCGTTGGTGTCAGTAGGAAGAATGGTTCCCCGTCGTTGGTGTCAGTAGGAAGAATGGTTCCCCATCATTGGTATCAGTAGGAAGAATAGTGCTCCATCATTGGTGTCAGTAGGAAGAATAGTGTCTCATATCAATGAGGAACAGTACCTCAAGTGCCGGATAAAGACAAGCGAAGGGCTGCATCTAGCCCCCCCAGGCCTCAGTTGGAGGACCACTGGTATACACTGAAGACCAACTCCAGCCAAAATACAGAAGTACTGGAAGGTTTAAAATGCTGTGGTGAGAGTCTAGTTAACCCCTTCTTAATAGTAGGCATCTTTTTTTACCCGTTTAAAAGACTTGTACAAGTAAAATCAGATTGCAGCTCTCTCACGCATACCTGCAGTCCTTTCACCTGTGGGCCCACTTGACACTGCTGTAATCAACAGAGTTCTTGTTCTTTGAGCAGAGCAGGTGATCAGAGCAATAACCAGGAGGTGTGTTGGAGAGCTAGGCTGCTGTTAGAGTGTCAGAGCATTTGTTTTGAATCTCCTAGTAATTGCCAGCACAATGTGTTTTAACCAGGAAAACGGGCAACTGTAGTACGGTATATGCAGCCTGACTGCATTACAGTAATAAAATTATTCAGTTTGTCTTTAAATGTTTTTGTCTTTCTATTTTCTTTTTTTGGACACTCATTGCCTGGACAGGAAGGAAGTACAAATCTTTCCTTTGTGGACACAGACAAAAATAATATCCTGCCAGAGAGATGCTAAAAGTTTTCCAGTACATTGGGTTATGCTTTTAGATTAGAAAATGGTAAAGAAAGCTATAAGGACAGCCTAGGATAACCCCTCCAACTCCCAGCCTGCCTAAGTTTTTCGTTGGTGTCCTAGGAAAACGAACATCACCTCTCCTCTGAGAGAACAAAACCCTTTTTTTTTAATTCTTAACATTCCTTTTTTCCAAGTTTCTTTATTGCCTAGAGACGTATAAAGGGGCTTATTTTGCATCTTAGAAGAACCATGGCCAGCCTATAATGTGTCATTTGGAACTACAGGTGAAACTCGAAAAATTAGAATATCGTGCAAAAGTTAATTTATTTCAGTCATGTAACTTAAAAGGTGAAACTAATATATGAGATAGACTCATTACATGCAAAGAAAGATAGTTCAAGCTGTGATTTGTCATAATTGTGATGATTATGGCTTACAGCTCATGAAAACCCCAAATCCACAATCTCAGAAAATTAGAATATAGTGAAAAGGAGCAATATTCTAGGCTCAAAGTGTCCCACTATAATCAGCTAATTAAGCCATAACACCTGCAAAGGGTTCTTGAGCCTTTAAATGGTCTCTCAGTCTGGTTCAGTAGGAATCACAATCATGGGAAAGACTGCTGACCTGACAGTTGTGCAGAAGACCATCATTGACACCCTCCATAAGGAGGGAAAGCCTCAAAAAGTAATTACAAAAGAAGTTGGATGTTCCCAAAGTGCTGTATCAAAGCACATTAATAGAAAGTTATGTGGAAGGGAAAAGTGTGGAAGAAAAAGGTGTACAAGCAGCAGGGATGACCGCAGCCTTGAGAGGATTGTCAGGAAAAGGCCATTCAAAAGTGTTGGGTACTTTCACAAGGAGTGGACTGAGGCTGGAGTCAGTGCATCAAGAGTCACCACACACAGATCCTGGACATGGGCTTCAAATGTCGTATTCCTCTTGTCAAGCCTCTCCTGAACAACAAGCAACGTCAGAAGCGTCTTACCTGGGCTAAAGAAAAACAGACCTGGTCTGTTGCTCAGTGGTCCAAAGTCCTCTTTTGTGATGAGAGCAACTTTTGCATCTCATTTGGAAACCAAGGACCCAGAGTATGGAGGAAGAATGGAGAGGCACACACTGCAAGATGCTTGAAGTCCAGTGTGAAGTTTCCACAGTCTGTGTTGATTTGGGGAGCCATGTCATCTGCTGGTGTTGGTCCACTGTGCTTCATTAAGTCCAGGATCAACGCAGCCGTCTACCAGGAGATTTTGGAGCACTTCATGCTTCCTTCCGCAAACTAGCTTTATAGGGATGCTGACTTCATTTTCCAGCAGGACTTGGCACCTGCCCATACTGCCAAACGCATCAATGACCGTGGGATTACTGTGCTTGATTGGCCAGGAAACTCGCCTGACCTGAAGCCCATAGAGAATCTATGGGGCATTGCCAAGAGAACGATGAGAGACATGAGACCGAACAATGCAGAAGAGCTGAAGGCCGCTATTGAAGCATCCTGGTCTTCCATAACATTCAGCAGTGCCACAGGCTGATAGCTTCCATGCCACGCCGCATTGAGGCAGTAATTGCTGCAAAAGGGGCCCAAACCAAGTACTGAGTACATATGCATGCTTATACTTTTCAGAGGTCCAATATTGTTCTATGTACAATCCTTGTTTTATTGATTGCACGTAATCTAATTTTCTGAGATTGTGGATTTGGGGTTTTTATGAGCTGTAAGCCATAATCATCACAATTATGACAAATCACGGCTTGAACTATCTTGCTTTGCATGTAATGAGTCTATCTCATATATTAGTTTCACCTTTTAAGTTGCATTACTGGAATAAATGAACTTTTGCATGATATTCAAATTTTTCGAGTTTCACCAGTATATTCAAGGAAGGTGATTAAAGCTGGAGAGTGCAAAATCTGGTGCAGCTCTTTATAGAAACCAATCAGCTTCCAGTTTTATTTTCATAGTCAAAGCGTATATGAACAAGCTGAAGTTAGAAGCTGATTGGCTCCCATGCACAGCTGCACCAGATTTTGCATACTCCAGTTTTAGTAAATCAATCCCTAAGGGTCTATGCACACTGGCTTAAAGCTGCTCCTAGAGGAGTTTAGTATTTTGCCTGTAGAAGCAACTAATGTTACCCTATGTGTCCATGCACATTAGGTCGTTTAGAGCCATATTTTAAGCCCAGTGTATAGAGGCAGAAAAAAAAACCCTTCTGTTTTGCATTTTTAACAGCAGTTTTCTGGCATAAAAAAAGCTAAATGCACCTAAACGCTAGTACAAAAAACACTCAAAATTAGCGTGTTTTTTTTCTGCCAAGTGCACTGACATTTTTTTAATCTAGTGTGCATGGATCCTAAAGGTGCTAGTCTCTCTACTTATGTGCAAGGTGCTGCAGAATGCTTTACTGGTCCAGGACTGTGGTGCGCTTATCTGGTGTAACCCTGTTCCTAATAATCCTGTAAAAAGTATGCCCCCACTTAAGGGGTAAAGAGTGGTAGGAACAGCATGCTCCTTAGATTCTGCCTCTTTATCCCCTGAGGTTGTCCAGCTTTCCATCCTCTTTTCTCAGCCCCATGGTGATTTCTGTGAATAGATTCCTCCATGGATATAGTAACATCCTGCACCTGGTATTTTGGTGAGATCCATACTGCAAACATGCCTTTGTTTGCCCTAATTGAGTTATAGCTAATTGTGGGCACTGTATTTTATTACTGGAGCAACATGGGTTTTCCCCTTAAATAATATATAAACCCAACATTTCATATTCCTGATATGTGCCTGCTGTACAATGTACTTGTATGAAAAGGAATCCTGTACTCTGTATTGCTTCCTTTGTGTGAAATTCCTGGTTATCCTTCCAGTTTTTTTATATCTATACACAAATATTTTGCCTTTCATTTCTATTTTAAACTGAATGGATCGTTTTACAAAGTGAGGGTTTACAATCACTTTCAGCCACCAACTTGTATGCCCTGGTTGGTTTTCTAGTGTTAATTACATGCTGCCAGGCACAAGTAGTTGACTTTCTGTGCTGTGTATCTACCGCAGTGAACTCTTTACATCAACCAGCCTCTCTTTAACAATATTACACAGTAACCGCACCGTGATGGTTAAGTACATACTGTGGAAAGATTATTCATTTAATTGATACTACAATTTTAACCGCTTTTGATCGCATTCTAGCTGGCTGCATGCTTTGTATGGTTCTTTCACACAGCTGTTGATGTTTGCATGCTACCTTTGAGATACAGATTTTTGCATGTGGTGCACTACTTTAAATTTATCTGCTTAATGCTTATTTGCATTTCTCCGGCTTAGTGCATTCTGATTTATTTGCATGGTCTGTTTATATGTTGATGAACACTTGCATGTTACTAGGCATGAGCGAAGACCCAATACACTGAGCATCAATCATTGTTTTATTTTTATGCTTGTTTAGTTGCCTTCAGTTTAACTATATCATGAGAGGCTCGTCTGAGCAATATTATTTCTTCTATCCTACATGATTGACTCCCCCAATGCTCTATACAACCCTAGCTACTGTATGTGCCAGTTGACACTACTTCAGCCTAAATCATACTGTACATTATACATTTATAGTACCTGTATAGAAGGCATTTTCTATACAATGTTAGGTATCCACAAGTTCTCTTGAACTCAGAATTCTTTCACAATGCTGGATCTCCCTGCTGTCCTTCGCACCAGATTTATTTATACAATTGAAGATAGTTTAAATCAATATATGGGACAATGCATTGGTCTGCAGTGATTGTTCTATTCATTAAGGTTAAAAGCCTTCTGGGTGCAGCCCCCCCCCCCCCCCCAGCTCCCCTATACTTACCTGAGACCCATCGCGGTCCAGCAATGTGCATGAGAGCTGCGGGTCTCTCTCTCCTCATTGGCTCACACAGCTGTCATCCATCCGATATTCTCATTGTGTGTACAAGGCTTTAATTTATTGATTGCATTGATGAGATGACTTTTGCGTTGAAAGTGCCAAAGTGCCTTGGCAAAGACTTTCATGGTTGAATCATCAGTCATTCTTTTCACAAATGCTGCAGATTAGAAGATTTAAAAAAAACTTTTGAAATTAAATACACATGTTAAAAAGCTTGAGATTTTTGTGATTGGTGATAAGCTTTTTGTACCTTAACACTAGAATCTGTGCTAGTTTACTGCCCTTTTCTTATATGTAAGGGTTAAGTAACTTTCATGTGTACACAGAATTTACTTGTGTATCGAAGTACCATGGTACTCAGACATACTGTAGTGAAGAGTACTTCAAATGCATATAAATGCCTTACTGCGATTGATATCTGCCTGAATCTTACAGCGTGATGGCGAACTCAGTGTTCCATCTTCTATTTGACATTCATTATTGCCCATTATCTTCTGTATGCACAGCATAGGTCTGTTTATTTTGCTCATTTTGCAATGACAGCACATCTCACTCTAAAATATGTCTGGAATTGAAGTGCTTATTGTAAGCATTGTGATGCGCTTGAAGCCCCTTATTTTTAAGTACTTTACCCAGAAAATGTCTATAAGAAGATATTTCTCTTCTTGCAATCGACAAAGACAATTTCAGAAATGTACCCTGTCAACCCTGTTTTTTTTATATAGTATGTACATTTATTGAATGTCATCTTAACAAGTATAAAAGGAATACTGTTTGCAAGTGTATTATTTATTGCTGTGCGTTACTACAGTAAAGCCAATCTGTAGGTTTGGCATATATGTTAGAGAGGAACTAAAGTCCCCTATATTCTCCTGACCTCCAGCAATGTAATGTTTGTGAGCTACCTCACCAGCATCAACGCCTTGCCGGTCTTCTTTCAGATTTATCATCTACGGCCATCTTTACTGGTCTGACTGGAATGATGTAACTCGCCTTCATACACCAGATGGACTTTTGTCTTTTTTTTCAGCCAGACTAACTATGTAACATGGAAGTTAATTTATCCTGGGACTGAGGCATACACATGTGCAGCTTGGTGTACATTCTAAAGTTTGCGAGCAGGAAGATTTTATTGCATAGTAGTTTTCTTCTGCAATATTAGGTTTTCCTGCTCACAAATTACAGAATTGGACAGGGAATGGCAAACAAAAGGTGTCAGTCAACAGAAACCGCCCGACATTTGGCCCATGTGTACAGCAGCCTATCTGACAGAAGCTGGCTCAACATCCAGCTTCTATTGGACAGGCATACTGTTAAAACAGTAGCCTAACGGAATCCGATCAGCGCTTCAGATGTGTTCTGGCGTGGGTGGTCGGTCCCCCTGTCAGTACTGTGTTCTCCCCACTGAACTTTTGAATTCTAACATTTGGGTTGAGCGAAAACAAAACTGCTTGTGTGTACCAGTCTTTAGGAGAATAGTTATCTTTACCACTCTGGTTAAATGCATCACCATTCCCCTTCTCTTTATCAAGAATTTTCTACTTGCAAGATTGTTTCATGTGGAGCAAAAGAGTGCTCTTAGATGCAGTATCTGGAATCGGTAGAGCCTCGGCATAGCCTTGAAATTGATACCTGCTATGCGAAAGACATGGAATTGGACTGTAATGTGTCCTTCAGGCACTGGGCTTGCTTGGGCACTTCCCAGGTCCTGCTGTGCTCTACAGCAGTGATCTCCAAACTGTGGCCCAGGGGCTGGATGTGGCCCTTTGCTTGCCATTATCTGGCCCTTGGGGCAATATTTCTCCCACCTATACGAGGAGCTAATCCTCCTACTGACAGCAACATTTGGCCACAATATCTGCAACTGACACCAACGACGACAGAAGGAAATATTCCTCCCACTAACGCCAACGATGGGGCATTATTCCATCCACTGACACCAACAATGGGGCATTATTCCATTCACAATTCCATCCACTGACACAAATGAAGGAGTACTATTCCCACTGCCATTCACAATTACATCCACTGACACAAACGAAGGAGTACTATTCTTCCCGCTGACACCAACAGTGGGGCACTGTTCCTCCCACTGACACCAATAATGAAGTATTGTTTGCTCCCACGCTAGGACATTTTCTACACCCACTGGCCACAGTCCAGCCCCCCTATAGCCTGAAGGATAGCAAACTGGCCCTTTTGTTTAGAAAGTTTGGAGACCCCTGCTCTACAGGTTTAGGGCCTTGATACACTTGTTCCTGAAGACCTCCTGGTGATCATGCTAGAAAGGTCCATGTTCAGGCATTTCCTGTTATAATGTGACACTTCCCTGGCTGTGAGTGGTATTCTGCATTGTCACACAGGCTTCTGATGGAGACTGCAGGTGGCCCTATATTATTTGTTTATTAGAGGTATTGTTTGCGCAGTGCTGTACATATATTGACTTTCATATCAATCTGTGCCTTCAAATAGCTTACAATCTAAGGCCTCTACCGCTCATGCATACATATACATACTAGTGCCAATTACCTACAGGCATGTTTTTCGGGTGTGAGAGGAAACTGGACTACCTGGAGGGAAACCCATGTGCACAAATGGGGAGTATGCAGATTCCACGTAGGTAGTGTCATAGCTGGGATTCACCTTTTCTAGGTATGGCTTTGTCACCAAGAAACTTGCCCTAAGACAATTCCTCCATCACTGGAATGCATGCATATGGGCAGTAAGTGTCTGCAAAGATGCTCCTGGAGATCAGAAATATTGATATACTAAAAACGATAAAATATTATAAAAAAACGTTAATGACACTGCATCAGAATGCTGTTGCCATGCAAAGTGTTCTGTGTTTCAATCTTATACATTGACCATTATCTTTATGGTTGCATGTTTGTTAGGAAAAGTGAGGATTCCTCCTTCTTTATGTGTCACGGGGTGTCTGCGCATGGTGGTGCCTTGGTTTGATGGGGTTGTTAACAAACTAACCAGAATTGCTCTATTCATCATTTTGCATAATCCATTTTATCATGTATAAGCAAACTGACACCTAGGAGTCTGTTTTAAATCATTTTCACGGAATGCACACATTTTGGCTATAATTTTTGTAATAGCGCTAACGATCGCAGGAATTTATTACATAAATTACAGCCAAAATGTATGCAGCATGCACAAATATGTTTCAAATTTATCAAACATTTGTTGAGATGAATGCCAAAGTCTCAGACAAAGCACAACATTGTTAATCTGCCAATCCAAAAAAAGTATATGCGTAAAGCAGAACTCTGGGCAAAAACGTATTTACATGTTCATGTTGCTGATTTCCTACCTTTACTGAATATGTCATCCATCTTCTAGTTTACGCAGTAGTTGCTCTGAAATAGCCTGTTCATTTTCAAAATAAACCCTTAATTCTCTTTGGTTTCCTTTCTGTAAGACCGGTGGCTGCTATGCCTCCTATTCCCTTGGCACATCCCTTCTGTAGTTTTCTTCAGGAAGCAGTGATGTAATTCAGCCCCACTTGCAATGGTGGGAAGACTGTGACAGTCAGACGCATTCAACATGTACAGGCCTAGTGTACCCACCAACATTCACTACAATACCCTGTGGTTGATGAGGACTGTAGTTTCCTTTTAGTGCAGAGAGAGAGGATTTTCTGTTTTGGTTGCACTACTTAGGGGAAAAAAAAAAAAAAAGTTCTGCTCCAGAAATCTTGAGGCCTGTAGCTGAGATCAAAACTTTTCCACAATAGACTGCTATAGGATGATTTCACAAAGCTAACACACCAGGATGATGACTGCTATTAAAAAATATCAATGGTTATTTCAGCTAACTTCTTTAAGGCATAAAGGATTTCAGTGGTGGATAAAAAAAAGGTCTTATGCTTGTGTAATGCTTTGTGAATTCTGCCTTGTGTGTCTTGGACACAAATATGTAATTTGGTCTCCCACGGGTTCCTCCTAAATCAATATCTGTTGCAGTTGCTTAATGCAAACCAACATGCCCTCCACAAAACGTACTTTAAACTTTGCACTCATTTCTTTAGCCATTATTATAATGTTTTGCTACAGGTCTTGTCTCACCGAGCCTATAATTTTGGTGTAGGTAAGGCCTCATGCACATAGGGCATTTTTGCAGCCACTTTCAGGGCATCGGGCATTTATTTTTTTTTATGCCGCACCATGTTATCGTAATGTGCCCATGCACACATAGACTTTTAGGAGCTTTTAGTGACAGGAGTGTTTACAGACAGGAAGAAAAACCCAGGACCAGTGCATCGAAAAGCAGCAGCGTTTTGGCAGAAAAACGTTTGGTGCCTGTGAACGCTAGGTATGTTTAGCATTTGAGTGTTAATGCATTTCAGTGGCCAAAATAAATAATTATTCTCGCCAAAAACATGAATTAACTCCCAAGTGCTTGACGCCTGCAAACGCGTCTAAATTCTTGTAAAAGAAAAGCGCTAGACACTTTTACAAGTGTCAGGTGTTTTTTGCTCTGCAAAAACACTGCTGCCAGGAGGAAGGCTTCTAGGAGAGTTTTTTTTTTTTTCAACACCCTGTTTGCATGGGGCCTAAGAAGGCTGGGTGAAGCAGACCAAAGTTGCTGGTGCGCACTACATGATCTTAGAGCAGGTAGTTTTTACATATATTAGCAGTTTCATCTTGCCGGGAGCTCTCTCTTAAGTTGTCATAAGTCGTATATTGTAAGTGCATATACCTGTATTAATATATATCTTGCTTTTAGGATATTGTAAAAAATGAAAACTGGAAAAATACAAGAACAAATAAAATGACACCATTCACCACGGCAAGCCCTGCTGTCAATAGCAGTGAATTAAAGGTCTGTATACGTCATCAGTAGATGCTTGTTATAAATAGTTTAAAGAGTTTTGGTCAAAGCAGTGTAAACTGTAGTTCAATGTTTCTAAATGTAAGATAATGCACCTAGGGAAAAATAATAATTTCACAGTGAAAAATAATGGAACAGTGCTGGGTAGCTCTACAGAGGAAAAGGATTTGGGGGTATTTAAAATCGGATTGCTTTCCCCACTGCCTGGCCACAATGTTTGCTCATTTAGTAAACAAAATTCCAGGATACATCATTACATAGGTCACCACCAGAATATGGTGTCCAGTTCTGGAGACTTCACTTACAGAAAGATATTGATAAGCTAGAACAAGCCCAGAGACGGGTAACAAAATGGTGAAGGGTCTGAGGACTGAAACATATCAGGAGAGACTTCAGGAACTTAATTTGTACAATCTGGAGGAAAGAAGTGAAAGAGGAGACATGACTGAAACTAGTGGTGCACCAAAATGAAAATTCTGGTGCTGAAACCAAAACTTCAGGATGCACTTGGCCGAAAACCGAAATGTCTGCATGTGTGAAGGTGAGGAGGCTCAATTTTTTTTTTATTTTTTTATTTTAAACTTATGATTTTATTGCTATCACATAGGGGAAAATAATCCCATATGTGACGGCAAGTAAGTGAGAGGTCCTCTTTCTAGGGGGAGGGGGTGGGCAGGGGGGCAGTGTGTGCAAGGAGGGGGCAGGAGAGGAGCACTGTATATAGACAGGCTCCCTCACTTGCCGCTGCTACATATCATTGCTGATTTTTAAATGCAGTTGCCGGCTTGTGTTTTTCTTCACTTTATAGCTCCGAGAAGGGGCTGTCATAAAGTAAAGGGGCGGGCGGCCACTTGGTAATGTCACTGGGTGACCCCGCCCTTTTTTAATTTTAACGGCAGGGCGAATGACTGCTCTGTCACTGAGCTATAGTGAAGAAGAAAAAAGCCGGCAATTGCATTTAAAAACTGGCAGTGACATTTAGCGGCGGCAAGTGAGGAAGCCTGTCTGTATACACTGCTTACCTATTCTCCTTCTCCGCCGCCCCCCACCCCACTGCCTTCTGCAGTACACACAGCCCCCCAAACTCCCCAGCCAAATAGTCGGTCTGCTCCTCACTGGGACCAGTTCTCTCGTTATTGGCACCTGTATTGAGCTATTTTCGGCGGATGTGTTTTGGTGCTTCCCTAACTGAATCCTTTAAATACATTCGGGGGGGGATAAGGTTGAAGAGGACAGTATTTTCAATATGAAACTAAGATCAAGGGGAAGCAGGGACATAACCACAAACTAACTGGAGGAAAGTTGAAAACTAATCTTAGAAAGTATTATTTTACTGAAAAATTATTTGATGCTTGGAATAGGCTTCCACCAAAGGTAGTGAATCAGTCAACAGTAAGTGAATTCAAACATGTTTGGGACAAACATAGATCTATACTCAGACAAACAACAAAAAAATACAAAAACATGTATATATTAAAAAAATAATAATAATGGACCAATAGGTCTTTTTTTCTGCCGTCATTTTTCTACTGTATGTTTCTATTGCTAACTTCAGTAGGCCTGGTTCATACTAACATAGAATGGGAATGTTCACTTGATTTGTGTGGCTGACCACTTCAACAAATTCATCAAAAGATGAGGAAACACAGGACAGGACAAAGGGAAGCAATGCTGGTGTTTTAGTGCAGAATAAAACTAGGATAGGAGAGTAAATGCTTCTTACAAAGTTATTTATATGAGTAACTATAATGCTGTAGTAGACCGAAATGTGAAAAGTTTAAGCCATGGGTCTCCATTAGTCCTTCCACTGTATTGCTAGCATACTGTATTCTTAGAAAATTTGGCTTCTGGGCACACTATAGCTGACTGTGTATTTATTAGCAAATGTCATAGTTTGCATTGATTCAGAGGTTCTTTGGTATTAAATATTTATATTTGAAAATTGTTTAATAATAACTGTGATGCCCACATAAACATTACGGGATATATATCTTTATTTCAGAAACAAACATTGACAAAGCAGCCGTCTACTTCCAGCACTGCCTCTAGTCGAAAGAAAGATGGGACCCTGCAAAGGCTTGGGGAATTCTTACAGAGCTCTCCTTCGATTTTCCAGCATAAAGGTATTAACCCATCTGATATGTTCAGTTTCATTCAGGAGCTGTTCTGATTCTCAGTAGATTTTACATTCATTGATAATGCTCAAATTTAACTGTGTTTACTTTCAAAGCCAAAAAATTGCTGGGAACAATTGCGGCCCCGAAGACGACAGATATGATCTCTGGAAATAAAGAGGAGAGTAAACCTAAGAAGACCAGGAGAAAGTTGTACACTGCTGAAATCTCAGCTCCACTAGACATCCCTGCTTCTGCAGTAAGTATATGATCACAATGTATCTTGGGAAGTACCACTTTCTCTTTTAAAAGTGAAATTAGAAGACATTTGGTCACTTACAAGGTGAGACCAATGTGAACCAGGCATACAGTAGCTGTTAAGTTGTATGACAGGTATTGTTATGTCTAAAGCCTCAATTTAGATATTGACATCTTAAAGTGGTTGTAAAGTTAATTTTTTTTTCCTAAGGTAAAAAACATGGGTATACTTGCTTGCTCTGTGCAATGGTATAACAGAGCAGCTTTGAATCGCCTCTTCTGGGATCTCCCACCCGTGCTGTAGGCTCCTCCTCTTCCGTGTATGCCACCATAGGAAGCGCTTCCTATGGTGGCAAACATGCGGGTTTGTCCATTGACACACACACCTACCTGCCCCCACTTCCCCCTCACTGGGTGAGGCAATGGCTTCCACTGCACTCAGCCAGAAACAGGCACTGAAAGGGTTTTAGTCTTAATGCATAGAAAGCAGTAAGGTAAAGAAAAAAAAAAAAACCTTATGACTTTAGAACCACTTTAAGTTCATACACTTGTTATATTAGGCCAATTTAGTCAAGAATAAGTCACCAGAATCATCAAAAACATGCAATCCTACCTCCACCCCCAACACCAATTTCATCATATGGTTATACAAAGCCACTACTGATAATGTAATACCACTGCAAGTTTCAGTTATTCCTTGGGCCCCGGTTTATATTAAACAAGCATAAACTGTAGTCAACCAGGTTTGCTTGCAGTCACAGCCAGCAGCAACACATTCACAAAAGTTAACATTAAGTGTAGAATATGAATTTCAGGAAAGGTTATGTGTTTTTTCTTATGTTTGGAAGCCTGTGATATTAATTAATAAATAAGGAGGATTTAGATTTGTGCAGCTAAATCTTAGGATTTCCTATTGTGAGTATGTAAGAGCACTGCCTAACCTACAACATTTACAGGTTTGGTGGCTGTGTAGTAGTTCCCAGGTTTGATAGGGTGGGCTTGCTTTAAGGACCATGACTATCTGTGAACTTGGAAAGGCAAAATCTTGCTATTGATGCCTGCTTGAGTGATTTAGAATAATATACCCCTTACGAAGATGGTGGAATGATCAAATTTTAGGCGTATGTTAATTTACTCTAAAGGCAGTAGAAGAATAGGCTATGGGCTAATGGACTGATACCTAGCCCTTGAGGACCAGGACTTTCCTCATTATCCATCAGGAAACCTAGTTGTTGCTTGAAATTACAGATTATGGGTGACTGTCATGTAGTGTATTTGGGTACCTTAAAGTGGTTGTAAACACAAATACCCAGTGAATTGGCTGGCCTCAGGTGATACACAAAGATGAAAAAAAAAATCCTCCTACATAAGTTGTAATTCTTTACCTGCAGTCTACTCTACAGTGGTTCAAAGGCCAGAATTTATAAAGATGTCTGAGAGTTAGAAAAAAGGTGAAGAGCTGAGATTACACTCTGCAGAACTCAGTGAGGAGAGCTTTGAGAACTGATTGGAAGGAAATGACACAACCCTTCCACACAGCATGCAGGAGCAGAGCTGAGGCTTTCAATCTGCTGGAGTTCCCTCCCCTGTCACCATTTTTCTCTTGGTGTCATAAAAACTTGTCCTAAGTAATTTATAGTGATAGAAGAATAAAGCAGCAGGTAGAAATGACACTTGGTGCTCTTATTGAGACAAGTATATAGTAGAGGTATGCTTTGTTCATATTTCATGTTTGAGGTTTACAACCACTTTAATTCTAAAATGTTGTGGCTTTAGAAATGCTTTAGATAGTACGAGAATAGAAATACCTGTGTGGGTTCTTTTTTTTTTTTTTTGTAAGCGAATGTAGAAAAGCTGATCACCTGTGGAATGCCTATTCTATATGACCATAACAGTCTGCCTTAGATTTTGAGTGATTTTGCTCTCTAAATGTATTTTGATTGTTTCGTAATATCATTGGGTAAATTAAAGAGAGTACTAATGCAGCTCTTTTGCTTTCCCATAGATCATTATGGACACTAAGGAAAAGGAAAGTGACCACCTTATAATGAAGAGAAGGCTTAGAACCAGAACAGCTAAATAAACCTGATCTTTTTCTACTCTTTATTTCTGGTGTATTCATATAACACATGTAGATATGCCTATTTCCTATGTTTTTGTACAGATGTTAATTACCTACATTTTATTATTGTAAGTAAGTGTATAGTTGGAATATTTTATTTCCTTATTTTTTTCCATTTAAATATAGTTATTGTGCATTTCTTTATACACCACAATGTAAACTTTTGTCAATATTACTTTATAGCAAAGCCTTTGCTTATTGTTTTTCAAAACAAATTCTGTAAAATCGCAAATTTCACTGGTATCATTGATGAAAATTTAAGTTTAAACACAATTTTTGGCCTTGAAAATTATTCATTGTCATTTAGAGTTCTGGTCTTAGATTTTATTTTACTCTTTGGTCTGTAAAATTGTGACCACACGCGCCCATATTCCACAGCTTTTCTTTTGTTTAGAGCAGTATTATGGAACATATGCAATATAAATGAATAAGTACCAAGCAGTACAAATATTCCTAGTGATAAAACATAAAATCATAAGCCGTGCGCTACTATAAAGACATCACATAAATTCCAACTATACACAAAAAAAAGTTAAACAAAAATGCTCATCTTATGTATTTATATCAAACAATATATCTTGAAAGATCAACACCATTTACTGTGACAAAGCAGAAGAGGTCTCAAGTGTTCATTTATTCTCATAGATATCCTTCTTGTCCAATAATCTAACCGCGTCATCTATCACTTTCTCATTCTGTGTTAATGATTCTACTTTTACATAGTCACCAAGTGCCGATAACACTTCAACGGCAATAGTGTGCTCTCACCTTTTTAATAGACCTCACAAGTAGGTGTAATGCGCTTGCCCCTTGTAGTGGGGACCCCTATACCACAGATGTGATGACTTCTTCCAATCCACTGGTGTTTCGCAATCCTTGGGTGGATATTGCTAAAACAGTCAAAAAAAACCTCCTCTTCACCTCCTTTTTTCTAACTCTCAGACAAGCTTTAATATAGTGCTCTCCAAATAAAAAAAAAACAAAATTTTTTACTTAAAAATAGAATACACTCAACTTTTTTGGTGCACAGAACAGGTGCACACAGTATACAGACATGTATTGTTGAAACCAAATAACAAAATGGCCAACTGTACACTTCTGGTTAGTGCGGCTTGACGTCACCGTCTCCTCTCAATGTGTTACGTCATTTGATCGTGTGACTTTATCAGGGGAAAGATTGATTGAGAAGCACCAGTGGATTGGAGGAAGCCATCACATCTGTGGTATTGGGGACCCCTCTACAAGGGACAAGCGCAAAAGACCTTCTTGTGAGGTCTATTAAAAAAGTGAGAGCATACTATTGCCGGTGAAGGGTTATTTGCATGTGGTGACTATATAAAAAGGAGAATTATTAATGCAGAATGAAAAAGTGATAGATGACACGGATGGATTATTGGACAAGAAGGATATCTATGAGAATATACTGTATGAACACTTGAGACTCTTTTAAGCTTTGTCACAGTAAATAGTGTTGATCTTTAAACATATATTATTTGATATCAATACATAAGATATACACATGCTCATTTATTTTTTTGGTATAGGAATAATTTTACTGCATGGCACTTATTCATTTATTGTGTTTATGCTCTGTTGTAACACAAATGGTTTAAGCAGCAGTACTTACATTAGTTACACATAGTCAAACACTAAAGAATAGGGACACTCTCTTTTTGTCTTTCTTTTTCAGTTTGCACATTTACAGATAAATTCACAAAGTTCTTTTAGGGTGATTGCACTGAGGTTTTCTCTTATCCTAATTTGGTACATATGATTGTAGTTTTGTTTTTTTACAAATTTCCCAGTACTGAACAAAAGACAGATTTTTTTTCTATAACTTGAAGCAAAAAGTCATTTCCTACAATGTAAAACTTCTAAGACGCAATGGTATGATTCTAAGTTATTCATATAAATTCCAGTGTTTGCGAGATTAGGCGTGATTTAGGGTAATTGATTAGTGTTTGATGTGTTAGGTGAAATTTGCTCACATAACTATTATCCTCAGACAATGAATGAGAAGAATGAATCAGTATGATTAAAATATGTCCCTTCAACCCTTCAATGCCTGCACTGATCAGTGTGTGCAGTCAACATGTAATCCCTTTTGTTTCCAGCTTAATCAACATTTTGACATATATTGTACAAGCTTAACAATATGCGTGTATAGCCAAATTTGCTAAAGATGAAAATCTGGTTCAGTCACATAACAGCTTTCTCAAGTTTTGCATATATCAGAAGGAGAGATTCTTTGGCGGTTGTGACACAGTAATACATGCACATGTACATCTGCACAGCTGGAACATACAGGTGAAACTCGAAAAATTAAAATATCGTGCAAAAGTTAATTTATTTCAGTAATGCAACTTAAAAGGTGAAACTAATATATGAGATAGACTCATTACATGCAAAGCAAGATAGTTCAAGCCGTGATTTGTCATAATTGTGATGATTATGGCTTACAGCTCATGAAAACCCCAAATCCACAATCTCAGAAAATTAAAATATTACATGCAATCAATAAAACAAGGATTGTACATAGAACAATATCGGACCTCTGAAAAGTATAAGCATGCATATGTACTTGGTTTGGGCCCGGGGTTAACACCAGCAGATGACATGGCTCCCCAAATCAGCACAGACTGCGGAAACTTCACACTGGACTTCAAGCATCTTGCAGTGTGTGCCTCTCCATTCTTCCTCCATACTCTGGGCCCTTTGTTTCCAAATGAGATGCAAAAGTTGCTCTCATCAGAAAAGAGGACTTTGGACCACTGAGCAACAGACCAGGTCTGTTTTTCTTTAGCCCAGGTAACATGCTTCTGACGTTGTTTGTTGTTCAGGAGCAGCTTGACAAGAGGAATACGACATTTGAAGCCCATGTCCAGGATCCATCTGTGTTGTGGCTCTTGATGCACTGACTCCAGCCTCAGTCCACTCCTTGTGAAAGTCCCCAACACTTTTGAATGGCCTTTTCCTGACAGTCCTCTCCAGGCTGCCGTCATCCCTGCTGCTTGTGCACCTCTTTCTTCCACACTTTTCCCTTCCCCATAACTTTCTATTAATGTGCTTCGATACAGCACTTTGGAAACATCCTACTTCTTTTGCAATTACCTTTTGAGGCTTTCCCTCCTTATGGAGGGTGTCAATGATGGCTTTCTGCACAACTGTCAGGTCAGCAGTCTTTCCCATGATTGTGATCCCTACTGAACCAGACTGAGAGACCATATAAAGGCTCAGGAACCCTTTGCAGGTGTTATGGCTTAATTAGCTGATTAGAGTGGGACACTTTGAGCCTACAATATTGCACCTTCTCACCAAATTTTCTGAGATTGTGGATTTGGGGTTTTCATGAGCTGTAAGCCATAATCACAATTATGACAAATCACAGCTTGAACCATCTTGCTTTGCATGTAATGAGTCTATCTCATATATTAGTTTCACCTTTTAAGTTGCATTACTGCAATAAATTAACTTTTACAGGATCTTCTAATTTTTTGAGTTTCACCTGTATGTCAGCATGGGGAACTGTGCCAGGGAAGATGCACCTAAAATTGCTGTTATTAGGCCCCTTTGACTTGGCCAGTTTATTGCAGCCTCCGGATTCCTGCGGCAAGAATCTTCAGATTCTTGCTGCAGGAATGACCGGGTTATTGATTAGCATCTGCCGCTCAGTCTATTTACATTAATGGCGGGCCACACACAGAACGATTAGCTGAAGTTCCGAGACAGATGTCTGAGCCTGGACACAGTCAGATTTTCTTCTTTTTGAGCAGTATTATGGAACATATGATTGTAGGTTTTTTCCAAACTTTCTACAAAAAAACTGAACTAAGACAGATTTTGTGTCCAGGCTTGGACATCTGTAGCATTTTAACACACAATGCACTAGACTGCACATAACACGAGCATTATGGTTTGAACAGGACACATAGAAAACAATTGTTTTCTAAGTGTCCATGTGATGACTTGCTTCTTCCAGTGCTGTAAAACGCAAGTCAATGCCATATGTGTGAACAGGCTCTAAATCACATAAAACAATTCCCATATATCTTGAGCTGAATGCATTCCAAAAACATGCAATGATTGTACCAGTGTATAGTAAATGAATGAATTTGACTGTAGAGTGCTTGTTGGAGTTTCTTTTTAACAATTTTGTTATATCGGTAATACTATAAATTCAGAAGAATGCCTTACCATTGTTCTATGTAACTGCTGTAAGGTACATTATACTCTACACTGTTACAAATAGCCTCACAGGATACCATCCATTTTCATTGATATAATGTCGAATATCCTATTATTTTGCATATATGTAGATTCTATCATAAAAAGACCTATTATTTGTTGACCTTGGTGTAGCTCCCTTTTATTCTGATACATGCTTCTTGAATGTTATGTTACTATTGAATTGCGTTTTTATTATCTGAGAAATGAATGAAGGCACATAGTGATACTATTTAGATACATTATATAATAGATTCTTGCAGTACAATGAAGAAATGGTCTCTGCATTAAACTGTCTTTGAAAAAATAAAATGTCCATCCACTTGGATTTTGCTTACCATTGGATTGATTACTAAAAGAATAAAAATGTTCACATAATCTTGCCAATACACTGATACTCTGGTGAAATTTCCACTAATTCCTGATAAACTAGCTGGAATTCACATAATGCTTGGTCTTGATAGAGCTGGGCAGAAAATCGGTGGGTGAACAGCAGCTTCCTCCAATTAGAGGCAGCCCCACTGTTCAGGCTTTTTGAGAGGCGGCAGCAAAGAGATACATGACCAACAAATATAATTGCATTGACAGTAATTAGTCGAGTAAATGCCACTAAGTTTCCCTACTTTGAAAACAAATATTTCACAAGATACAGAGTCCATGCAAAAGTAAGAAGTCCTTTTTATAGAACTAAAAGGTTTGTACAGTATATGCAGTAGACAGGTACTAAGGTAAGTTAGTAATATTCGGGAGGAGGGCATTGTTACTTTAGAACTGGATATTTGCTTGCCTTTATCCTGCCCTTGAGGTATTATTCCTGCCACTGACACCAACAATGGGGCACTAATCCTTCCATTGACACCAAGATGGGGCATAATTCCTTTCACTGACAACAAAAATGGGGCACTATTTCTCCCCCTAATACCAAAAGGCATTGTTTATTCCTACTGGGCACAGTTCAGCCCCCCTAAAGTCTTAAGGACAGTAAAACTGGTCCTTTCTTTAGAAAATTTGGAGACCCCTGCCCTACAGGGATGTAAAATACATCAGTGGCATGACCTCAAGTGGGAGTTTTCCTGTGTGTGCTGCTTGTCCTTACTGAATGTTTATTTTATTGGATGTCTCTGGTGTGCATCCTGGTCTGCACCATTTTGAATTACATTGCTCAGAACGGGCTCCATTGAAAACCATGAGATTTCCCTTGTCATGTGATTCTGTGTGACTTAAGCCGCATCAGTGTGAACCAGGCCTTAGGGGTCTAAATCTGTATAAAACAAATTCAAGCATTACCGGTCCAGAAGTGAGCGAGTGACCCACAAACAAAGCATACATTTCTTACTTTGCCACAGGTTAGTTTGTTAATTTTAGGCTGTTATTATTTATTAGGCTACCTAAGGCTTTCTGTTTCACTTTGTAAAGGATATTGCTGCGCAAATCCCAGCATTGCGCGAGACAATGCCGTGATTGAAGATTGGGTATCTGTTTGTTAGCAGAGCCCTGCAGTGGGATTGGTAAGTTTGCCCCCTTTTTTTTTTTTTTCCTTTGCTTATCTCTTTCCTCTCCTTTTTTTTTTTTTTTTTTTTTTCTCAAAGGAAAGAGGGATGTATCTTTTAATATCTTCATTTCCATAGGGAAAACGGAGGATTTGGCTATGTCTAGGAGTCTTTTTCCGACTAGGCAAAACACCAATACTGCCTGTGCAGCAACAGCTTGACAGGGCCAGGTATCCATAATCTCTGTCCTTTTCTCTTTTTGCCACTAGAGGGGGTAGGGAGCACTATATTTGTACTGGGAGTGTCCCTAGCTGGCCTTTACATGTTTGGGTAAACGCCTTCCGGAGGTAACTTTGTTCTATTGTTTCTAGCTAGAGGCTGCAGGAGTCCAGGCCCACCCGCTGGCCTGTGTGGCGTACACAGTTTCCCAAGGGTGAGTGTTCACGCTGCGCATGGTTTTTTGCAGATGCGCACAGCGGGCATGTACTGTACATGGCACACCAAATATGCGCAGTTGCGGCTGGAAGCTATGGGTGGCCATCTTACTTAGGTTGTCTGCGGATTTACCTTGCCAAAATTTGCTGGTTGAATTCCCATTTCATGGCAAGCGCCTGTTTGGAAATAATCTAGATAAGTATATCCAGAAGATTTTTTTTTTTGGGGGGGGGGGGGGAGGGAGTTATTTCCCACTAGTTAAGAGGAGACGGAAGCGTCCATCTTTTAAGGGTTCAAGTGCTCCTGCCCACAGGCATCTGGATCTAGAGTCAAGCCTCAAGGGCAAAGGAAAACGTGGGTTCAGAAATCCACAAAGGCGGACCCTAAACCCTCTCTATGAAGGGACACACCCGCTCATACAGATGGAGGGAGACACTTTTGCAGTTTTCAAGTGCCTGGGAAGAGGGGATTCAGGACAAGTGGGTCATTTTCATGATTTCTCAGGTACAGACTGGAGTTCTGAGTTTTTAAAGTTCCCTGGTTTTTAAAGTCCAATGTACCTGCAAACCAGCTAAAGAGAATTTCTTTATTTCAAGCACTCCATTGATTGCTGTCCCAAGGGGTGATTGTGGAAGAGCGGTCAAGTGAAAGATTTAGGGGCTTCTACACGAACCTGTTAATGGTTCCAAAACCAAACGGACATGTGAGGCCTATACTAGATCTCAAGGCTCTGAACCAATTTTTGTTTGTTCGTTCATTCATTTCAGATGGAATCAGTCTGTTTAGTAGTAGCCTCGCTGCAGATAGATTTTCTAGTGTCCATAGACCTCAAGGACGGATACCTTCATGTACCAATATTTAAACCTTATCAAAGGTTTCTGCAGTTTGCAGTAGAAGGTCATCATTTTCAATTTGTGGCTCTACCATTCTGGCTTGCCATGGCCCCTCGTGTTTTAACAAAAGTTTTGTCTCCAGTATTGGGCCCACTAAGAGCCAAGGGAATATCGGTACTAGGGTATCTGGATGACCTATTACTCAGGGAGCAGTCTGTTCGGAACTTAAGGCGGAATGTGGCTTGTGCCGTACATGTTCTAGAACATATAGGCTGGATCCTAAGCTTCACAAATTCAGCCTTAGAGATGGTTCAAAGTCTGGAATACTTGGGTGTGGTCCTAGAGATGATGCAGGCAAAAGTCTTTCTGCCTCTAGGGAAGTGCCGTGTGCTGAGACTTTTGCCCAAAACTTGTAGACAAGCCAAAAGTGGAAAACATCCACCTTTTAGTTACACAAAGCCACAGGTTTTCTTGTGTTTTTTTTCTAAAGAAAATTAATAAAATATATAATAAAAAAAAATCGCAATATTACATCAAATACATCCCCTTTTCCTCCCCCCCTTAAAAAAAAAACAAAAAAAAAACCCATGTCCATTCCGGTCTTAACTTCTTTCCCTTTCTGTATACCAACCTTCTTCTATTTAATCTTTTCAGTTCTCCAACACAATTACCAAATCACCCCTCATTTTAACATATTTTCCCGATGTTTTAAAATCATACTACCCTCTCCATTTTTCTCTAAATACTTACACTTTATCCTCTTCAATATAACAACTCCTCCATCTTATTAATATACTTAATTCTATCTACCCAGTTCTTCATTGTTGGGGATCCTGGGCCTGCCAATATTTAGGAATCAAGCTTTTTGCCGCACTAAGTAGATAATACAGTATACTATTTTTATATTGTTTTACTGACATCTCTGTTTTATAGAAAAGACACCCTGGGTCCTTCTGGATTGAAGTCCCCAAAATCTCCTTTATATTTTGAATTTCTTGCCAAAATACCTGTATTTTTGGACATTCCCACCAGATGTGCGCCATTGTCTCTAATGCTCCACATCCCCTCCAACACAATGGTGATATTTGCTCTTGCTGTTTCTGTGCCATACTCAGTGTACAGTACCATCTATAAAAACATTTATAATTAATTTCAACTATGTTCATATTCCTCACCCTGTGTATTAATTTTAAACACTTTACTCTTCTGTTGATCATGTATTTTTATAGCCATTTCTCTTTCCCATTTCTCGAAGAATGTCGGAATTCCAGCTCCCATGAGTTCAGATAAGATCTTATAAATCCTTCATCTTATATGTTCACAACTTATCTTCGAACTCAACAATTTTTCAAATGGTAGCATCTCTTCCTAGGCCACAGGTTTTCACTGTGCACCATTACAACCTCCTATCTGCCGGAGTCCTGACAACCAATGACATTAGTTGATAAGGAGGATGTTAGTTGCTGCACAGCATCCTTGTTTGACCCTCCCCTCTGCATGAGGTTACTGGGGAAGATCGTATTCGCATTCAAGGCAGTTCCCTATGCACAGTTCCACTCCAGACTGTTGTGGATAATAATTGTCTGTCTGGACCAAGAAGGTCCAAACTTTGGATAGTCACATGTCTCTTTTCCCCAAGGTAAGGCAGAGTTTGTATTGGTGGTTGGTAGCTTGGACTATGGGAAGAGGGAAGTCTTTACTATCCTTCCAAAATACCAGAAGACACCATGGATTGCAGTCTTTTTGGCTGTGGGGCTGTTCTGGAGGGAGCCATAGTCCAATGAAAGGTGGCTCGGCCAGAGAACAGTCTGCCCATGAATGTTCTGGAATATCGGGTGGTTCACTTTGCTCTGAAGTTCTGGATGAACAGGTTACACATATATCCAGTATGGATTCATCCATATAATGCCATGGCTGGGGCTTACATCAACCACCAAGGAGGCACCAGGAGCTGGATGGTCCAGGAGGAGGTGAATTCCATTCTAGCTTGGGCAGAGCTTCATCTGTCTGTCAGCAGTTCACATTGTGGGGTTGAGAACCGGCAGGCAGAACATCTCAGCTGTCAGCAGTTGATTCCGGGGGAGTGGTCCTTGCACCTGTAGATTTTCAAGGCAATTTACCAGCGTCTGGGTACCCCAGGCATAGATCTATTGGCATCCAGGTCCAACAAGATTGACAAGTTTGTTTCCAGAACAAGGGATCCACTCACGTTCGGGGTAGATGCTTTGGTGACCTCTTGGGATTAGTTCTGCCTAATTTATGCCTTCCACCTAATTCAGCAGCTGCTGCACCCTTTGTGCAGGAGGTAAGACCGATGATCTTGGTAGCCCTGGCCTGGCCCAGAAGGGTTTGGTACATAGATATAATAAAACTAGCTGTGGATGGTCAATGGGCTCTTCAGGTCCGGGTGAGCCTACTGTCTCAGGGCCCAATATGACACCTTGCTTTACAGTCGCTAAATTTGATGGTGTGGTTTTTGAAGCCAGGATCTTGAGGGACCAAGGGGGTCTCCGGTCCAGTTATTTCTACACTGTTGAATGCTAAGAAGCTAGTTTTCAGGAACATCTATTAGAGTCTGGAAGTTTTACATTTCCTGGTGTGAGTCCAAAGGATGGCATCCCAGAAAGTATGTTATTGGGAGGATTCCCTCATTTCTCCAGTGACGTGTGAAAATGAGGTTGGCCTTGGGCACCATCATGGGTCAGATTTCAGCTTTGTCTGTGTTCTTTCAAAGGCCTATTGCTTTGCACTCCCTGGCTCAGGCCTTTGTACAAGGGGTGGTTTGTAAGGTTCCACCTGTCAGGCTACCCTTGGGATTTTGGTATTGGCTATTTTTCAGAAGCAGCCATTTGTACAGACTTTATTGGAATATCACGTATAGGTTCAAAGAATGACAGGCGCATGGTTCAGCAGTCCATGTATATGTAGATAAATGTATATGTTCCAATATGGGCAGAGGCAATCCAGTAAGCACTAAGGGCAGGCGGCGATGGAGCCAAGCGAACTCTGCAGTAGAAGAAACAAAGGACACATTGCCTCGAAGTGTAAACTGTGTGACATTTTTTAATAAGAAGGTAAGCTTAAAAACTCACATATTGGATAGTAAAAACAGGCTCATAAGGAAGTGGTGTAGTATGTCTGTTGCAAGATGTAAAAGGCTGTTCCAGAGAGGAGTGAACCCTGGTCGGTCAGCAGGAGCCGCTGCACCAAGTAAGGCATAGACGGTGAAGCCTGGCTGGGTATCCAATATGTCCAGAGCTAGTCACGTTGGGTGTCTGATGTCATCGGGATGCAACGCGTTTCTGAGCATGCGTGGGACCAGTGTCGGCCACCGCGCTCTTTCATCAGGCAAGGAGGAGCGAGGGAATAGGAGAGCCTTCTGTAGAGCGATAGGGATTGATGGGCGGGGAAACAAGAGGAAGACTATCGACAGAACAGCGGAACACTGCCTGTTTCAGAGGGATAATGAATCCAACGATGGCCAATGGCAATAGATGTATACATACAAATGACATATTAATGGACATAAAACTAAAAATATTGGATCATTACAGTGCATAAGAAAATAAACGGTGGTAAAAAAGCAATAATAAACAACATAAAAACTACCAAAAAACGGGATTGAAAGAGATGGAGGTGGAAGAGGGGACATATATGCATATACATAAGATCATGCATGTGTATAGATTAGTCCCTTGTAGGGAGACAAAAGGAATATACGTAAGTATAAAGAAAGTAATGAAAGGATTTAAAAAAAAAAAAAAAGGATATTAAAAAAAAAAAAATATATATATATATGATGTGTTTGGAGGATAGCCCTGCATTTTGATACAATATACGTGGGCCAAAAATAAATAATAAATTGCATGTTGAATTGGAACCATGAAAGTGCAACCAAAATGCGGTGGTTATTGGCAAGTATGGAGATATGATGATACATAAATGGTTATGCAAATGTTATTAGCAATAAGGTAATTTGTTATACAGTATACATATATGCAAATACAAATGTGTGTATGTATATTGATAGGTCCAAAGGACTAATAGTATCAGTCCATGTAGGGGTATGTGACTGTGAAAACCAGCATGGTCAGAACCAATGCAAAAAATGTGTACCTGACACGGGAGCCCAACCACCCTGGAGTATTGGGGTGTGGAGTACATCAAGAAATTATTATTCTGGGGTGTTTTTTTTTTGTCTGAATCCTCATTCACCAGGAGAGAAATTGCTGCATTCTTTGGATGTAATGCGAGCCATCAGGGTCTATCTCAAAAGGTCAACACATATCTGAAGATCCGATTTCCTGTTTATGCTACCTGATGGGCCCAGGAAAGGGCAAGCGGCCTCTAGGGCAACTATTTTTCATTGGATTCGCTAGTTAATCATTTAAGTGAATGGTTTGAAGGGCAGGGTCCCACCTTTTGCGTAAGTGCGCACTCTACCAGACGAGTAGGAGCCTTTTGGGCAATTTGCCATCAAGCTTTGATAACTCAGGTTTGCAAGGCCACTACCCGGCCTTCAGTGCATACATTCACAAGGTTCTACCAAGTGGATGTTTGCAGGCGAAGGAATAATCTTCTGTAGCTCTGTGTGTTATTATTTATTTATTATTACACAGTATTTATATAGCGCCAACAGTTTGCTCAGCGCTGTACATTACAATGGGAGACAATACATGAGACAGTACAGTAACAATACACGAGGGGGCGCTGCTCCTTGGAGCTTACAATCTAGGAGGGAGGGGAGAGTGGTACAGGAGGAAATAGCTGTGGGGGATGGAGTGGTGGGGAGAGTGGAGGAGATCAGCAGTTAGTTGAGGGCGGGGTAAGCTTCTCTGAAGAGATGTGTTTTCAGGGTGCGCCTAAAGGTGAGGAGGGTAGGTGACAGTCTGATGGATTGGGGTAGTGCGTTCCAGAGGATGGCGGAAGCCCTAGAGAAGTCCTGGAGATGGGCACGGGAGGAGGAGACCAGGGAACTGGAGAGTAGGAGGTCTTGTGAGGAGCGGAGACTGCGTTTTGGGTGGTAGATGGATATCAGGTCGGTGATGTAGTTTGGGGCATGTTTATGAACAGCTTTGTACATCAATGTTAGTATTTTGAATTTTAATGCGTTTGCCAATCCATCCACTGGCTTCCGATTGCCCGAGGGGGGAAGCGGATACAGAGCGGTTGGTAAGGTGGATGAGTCTGAAGGGGTGAGGTGAGGAGTAGAGAGACAGATTTGCGTGTCATCGGCATAGAGATGGTAGTTGAAGCCATGGGAGTGTATCAGTTTACCAAGGGAGGAGGTGTAGATGGAGAAGAGAACAGGCCCGAGGACAGAACCTTGGGGGACCCCAACAGAGAAGGGGAGGTGGCAGCATTATAGGTAACACTGAAGGAGCATTGTGATAGATAGGAAGAGAGCCAGGAGAGAGCGGAGTCTCTGAGGCTGTGGAGTAGATCCTCGGGCTGATAATGGTGTCTCTCACTCCCCTCAAATGGATTGCTTTGGGACATCCGAGATAGAAATTATTATAGTCTGCTCTGTGTCCCGTGATGTAGGATAAAGAAAATTGGATTTTTTTTTTCTACATACCTGTAAAATCCATTTCTTGGAGTACATCACAGGACAAAGAGGTTGCTCCCCACTTTCTAGAATTCAGTGCTTGCTACAAAACTGAGGTACTGTCTGTGTAGGAGGGGATATAGGGGAGGACTTCCTGTCTGTTTTGGTCTGCCAGTGTCTATTCAACTGTAGGTGGTGCATAATCCAGATAGTAATGATTACAGCCTGCTCTGTGTCCCACAATGTACTCCAAGAAATGGATTTTGCAGGTAAGTATGTAGAAAAAATCCATTTAATACAGTATCTCTTTAAACAGGGAATTTCAATCCCCAATGAAGGCCACACATTTACTTCACTGTAAATACACTACTTATGTAGTTATGTGGTCAGAATAGTGAACACAACTCCCAAATGGTCAATAGACTATAGTAGGGGTCACCAAACTTTTCAAACAAAGGGCCAGTTTACTGTCCTTCAGACTTGGGGGGGGGGGGCAGATCGTAGCCAGTTGGGGTAGAAAATGTCCCAGGCCCAGCATCAGTGAGAATAAACATGGCCACAACGTTGGTGGTCATTAGGAGGATGAGTAGTGCCACATCATTGGTATTAGTGGGAGGAATAGTGCCCCATCATTGGTATCAGTGGAAGAAAAAGTGCCCCATTGTTGGTGTCAGTGGGAGGAATAGTGCCCTAAGGGCCAGATAAAGGCTAGCAATGGGCTGCCGTTTGGAGACCCCTGTACTATACGAATAGTACCCTTAAAAAACAGGGGCTATAGACTTTGACCCATAACACTGAAAACATTTCAGAGCAAAAGAATACTTTAGAATAATACCTACAATCATCAAACCCCCCAAAACAGACTTCCTATTTCTTGGCTTTTTAAAGGAGTATTCGTTGTTCATAAGCATTGATTTCCAAAAATTATTACAGGTCATGAAATGATTTTTCCACTGCTCAAACTGGAGAGTATGTAATGACAGACTAAAGATTTTTTACTACATTCTACTCATGGCATAATTGAATGAACCAGAAGCTTTTTTCTTTGGATTCCAACAGAGTCCTTTTTTAAATTTGTGATAAAGAAAAAAAATCTAATTGATAAGTTAAACAGCATGGAAAAGTCAACCTTTTCAAAGAGTATTGAAAGGGCATCTATGCCTTTGCTTTTGTGAACAGCGTTAATGGTTCTCTGCAAGCCACACAGGCAGTATGTGCTGTTCTCATAACCCTTTTCTTCTGAAATTAATTGTATAAGTGATGAAAATTACATTTGATACTTTTCTGCTTTTTTGTACTTCTTATATGAAATATATCATGCAGTGTAGCTGTAGATAGTCATCACTGGTTGAGCTGATACTGAACATTTAATTATAAACCCTGTCAAGTGAGACATGAATTATCTCATTTCTTCAAACTGGGCGCTGCTGATTAAAGATTCCCATACTATACAGACATGTTCCATTTTATTTGATTGAATTAGTGCTATACGGTCTAATAATCTACAGAAGTCTTATTTTTATATAGCTACAGAAGGCCTTTTTTTATATAGCTGCCGTATTGGAATAGGCAGGTATGCGATTACTTGGTCAAAGCTTCCAATAGCAGTTGCTTTCTTGAAGGACTAAAGCAACCTGTAAGGAATCTTGTAATAAAGCAAACCATTCTTGAGAATGAAAGATCCACTTTACTTGCAGCTGCCCAAATAATAATGCTTTAATAATCCAATAAAAAATGTAGCTTATACCAAATATTACCCCTGCTCAGCTCCTAGGAGGCACATGTGAAGTCATCCTGCCTCCTGGGAGAGCTGGGTGCTTAAAATTCCATGAGAATGTCCTCCAACTTATTACAGGAGTGAATTCTCATGGGAATGCACTCCCCAGCTCCCCGGAAAGGCATAGTTATATCACTAGGGCCGAGACAGATTTTTCTTTTGATAATCATTTTTTCTTTTTAGTGGTTTTTTAACCACTTCCAGTGCGGGCTGATTCTGACATTCCTCTCCTACATATAAAAAAAAAGCACGTTTTTGCTAGAAAACTACTTAGGACCCCCAGGCATTATAAACTTTTTAAGCAGAGGCCCTATAGAATAAAATGGTGGGTTTTGCAATTTTTTTATGCCATGTGTATGCAGTGGTTTTTCAAATGCAACTTTATTTTGGAAAAAGTACACTATAATGAATTCTAATGCACATAAAGATAATATAATACCCAATTTCTTGGTAAAATATAAAGATGATATGTTAAATAAATAGATACCCAGCATGTTACACTTTAAAGCATAGCCTATGAAGATTTTTAAGTACTGTATTTTGGTGCTGTTCCAGGAGCGTGTGAAATTTTAAAAGCCTTTACAAGTTTAGAGATTTTGAATTTTATTTGAATTTTGTTATTTTTATACTGTCTCTTTAATTTTTTATTACTTTTATTGCTTTCAAAAGAAATGTAAACATCCCTTGTGATAACAATAAGCAGTGACAGGTGCTCTTTAATGAGACATCTGGGGTCTATTAGACCCCAGATGTCACCTCTGCCCTTGAAGGCATTGGCTCAAACTCAGATCAGTTCGATCCGGTGCTTTCACAAGCTAAAACTAGCTTGTAAACAAAGACTCAAAATCCTTGTCGCTTCCGATTTCTGATACTAAACAGAGGGAATAATGACATCTGTTCCTCTCACTGTGTGCCTGGAGTCAGATGCCACATTTGCATCTTTACCGGGCTCCCCGATTGCACAGGAGAGCCTATTAAAAGGCAGCAGCGATGGCTGAGATATCGCCCTTCCCATCCAAGGACATTCAGGTACATTCTATGAATGTGAAGTGGTAAAGACATATTTTTTCAAGGAGTGGGAGCACACCTTCAGTTTTTTATGGAGCCACCGCTTTAAAGTAGAATTCCTGTAAGACCCTTTACCCTATTGTAGTTGGAAGTGGGCCTCGCTGGGAGAACACCATGGCTCCTTGGGAGGAAACCCCTCAACAACACTGACAACCCATAGTTGCAGGAAAGAATTGTCTATGGCAGACTTAATTCTTCCCTACTCAATCCAAAACTAAAAAGTACTAGCTGTACATTCTTCCCTACTCAATCCAAAACTAAAAAGTACTAGCTGTACATACAATTTTACTATCCCCTGTTGATATGTAATGAATCCAATACACCTCTACTGATTCCACTACAAATCTGTTTAGAAAAACAAGATGGTAAAATTCTGATTACCAAGAACAAGAAACCATACAGAACCAATGAACTACTATGTCTCAAAATTGATATGGTCCAGAAATATTTACACAGAGTAAACGTGAATAAGGCTCCTGGAACAGATTGCATACACCCACAGGTTCTAAAAGCACTGGGCTCTGTCATCTCTAAGCCATTATTGTTAATTTGTATGGACTCTTTGATGACTGGCATAGTACCAGTAACTACAGACCTGTTAGTTTAAAGAGTATGCCCCCCCCCCCCAAAAAAAAACAAAACACTTATTAAAAGTCAGCAGCTATAGGAGTTTAGCTGCTGACCTTTATTAGGACACTTAACTGTCCAGGCTTCCAGCAGTGTCCTCACCCAAGCCGATCTGCAACTGGCTATCAGATGCAAGTGCTGCCATCTTGACTAAGGGAAACCGGCACTGAAGCATTGCAGCATCACAGCCAGTTTCCTACTGTGCATGCACAAAGCGTGCTGTACTTTGTGTGACACTTTAAAGGTCCCAGAAAACTGTGGCCCATTCACAAAGCTGTGGGGGGATGGCTGCGGTGAATTGAGCCCAAAGTGGGAGCGGGTACCTGTCAAAACCAGGTACCCGATCCCCCCCAGAAGGTGCCAAATGTAGCAGCGGAGGGGGTATGGAGGGAGACAAGTCGAGCTTCCCATTTTGGGTGGAACTCCGCTTAAACCTCTATAGTTGGGAAAATACTGGAGAGTTTAAAAAAGGACAACATAGATGAGTTCTTGCTAGAAAAAGAAACATTTTAGGGAATAGCCTGCATGGATCCATTAAGAAAGAAGTTGTCAAACAAATCTGATTTCTTTTTATGAGGAGGTATGCAGAACTTTGGACAAAGGAGTTCCTGTAGATATTCAGTAGTATACTTGGATTTTGCAAAAGCGTTTGACACAGTTCCCCACACATGGCTAATGTGTAAAGTAAAGTCTACAGGCTTGGAAAAAATAATTTTGTAAATGGACAGGAAAATTGGCTAAAAGAACATGTTCAGAGAGTAGTGGTTCATACTCTGAATGGTCTACGGTTATTTGTGGTGTACCTCAAGGTTCAGTGCTGGGACTCTTACTTTTTAAATGATATAGGGTCTGGGGGTCCAGCAAGAACTCATCTATGTGGCCTTAAACTCTCCTGTAGCTTCCCAACTATAGAACTAACAGGTATATTGGTAAAGATTTTGACCCCTTTTTAAATATAGTCACCACGTTGGCCTTGTGCCAATCCAGTGGTACTATGCCAGACCCTAAAAATTAGAAACAATGGCTTTGAAATGACAGAGCTCAATTCTTTAAGGACCTGTAGGTGTATGCCATCTGGTCCAGGTGCCTTATTCACTTTTATTCTGTCTAAATATTTCTGGATCATATGAATTGTGAGCCAATGTGGATCATCTGGAGCTGTGTCAATACCATGCCCATTATGGACAAGCGCTCCCACCTGCTCCTTTGTATACACAGAGCTGAAGAAGGTATTAAATACATTTGCCTTCTCTTTGTCCCCAGTCACGCACTCTAGATAATTTTGCAAAGGGCCTACATGCTCGGACTGGACCTTTTTACTATTAATATATTTGAAGAATTTTTGGGGGTTTGTCCTGCTATCTTTTGCAATCTTAAAGTGAAGTGAAAACATGCTGTGCTACATAAACCAATGGTACAAACCATTATATTACCAAAAAATTAAAGTGAAAAAATAATTATTTAGAAGAAAAAATAGTAGTAGAAAAAATAATATTGAAATAAAAAAAAAATAGATAGATATAGAAATATAGATATATATATAAATATACATATAAAAAAAAACATAAAAATTAAGAATATTTTATTTTTTGTGTAAGTATGAATCAAATAAAAGTCAATCAAAAATCAAGTTCAATCAATAAAGTGCTCATTCAGTGAACCCTCCTTTGGATAACAACAAATATGTGCATCTGTTATCAATTCCCGTGCAAAGACATCATCATATATCTGCTCACCTCACACAGTGTGACCTCACAATATACAATGTTACGGTCTAACTGCACTTTTGGTCCCATATGGACTTAGAAGATCAGCTTGCTGAATGAAGGCTCCAAAGTAAGCTCCCTCCTGATGAGCGTCTTTGTATCAGCCGTATTCCTCATTAAAAAGAACTCGACATAGTGCTTTATCCTTATAAACTTTTATTCATCAATTAAACATATGAAATACACTCACGTTCCGGAGGTGTATTTTGCACCAGGTATGATGAAGATCCAGTGATGTACTGATTATCCACAAGATGGCAGTATCATCTCAGCAGCAGAGTCCTGTACAAGCTCAAAACAGACACCATCCGTAATGCAAGGCAAAGCATGGGCCACTTAATGAATGCTATTTCCTGCTGTAATACTGTTTTAAGAGCCTTTTGTAGAGTACTACAGGCCGCTATCCCGATGAATGGCAACGTCGTGATGTCATCCGCACACCCCTCACTGACGCGTTTCGTCACTTGTCACGTGACTTTATCAAGGGGATACGATTGGACCGTCCGACAATCAATCAATTTATATAGTAAACCAGCGCCATTTTGTTGTTGACCGGCCTAGCACATGGTGGAAAAGCATAATTTTCAATATATATTTTTAAATTTTATTTACAATATTTTAAAATAATTTTATGTTAATGCTCTTTTTTCGTTTTATTATTGTTATATTTTTATTAGTGGATGGCTTTGCAGCTTGTTTGATGAGCATCCCGTATGAATTGTACTGAGGGCTGCGGATGGTTAATGGGTGACATCTCCACAGCTCATGCAATACAGATCCCATGTTATGGTCTTCATTAAAATGGCACCTATTGGCTTTTCCACCATGTGCTAGGCCGGTCAACAACAAAATGGCACTGGTTTACTATATAAATTGATTGTCGAACAGTCCAATCGTATCCCCTTGATAAAGTCACGTGACAAGCGACGAAATGCGTCAGTGAGGAGTGTGCGGATGACGTCACGACGTTGCCATTCATCGGGATAGTGGCCTGTAGTAATCTAAGAACGGCTCTTAAAACAGCATTACAGTAGGCAATACCATTCATTAAGTGGCCCGTGCTTTGCCTTGCATTACATTACGGATGGTGTCTGTTTTGAGCTTGTACAGGACTCTGCTGCTGAGATGATACTGCCATCTTGTGGTTAATCAGTACATCACTGGATCTTCATCATACCTGGTGCAAAATACACCTCCGGAACGTGAGTGTATATTATATGTTTTAATTGATGAATAAAAGTTTATAAGGATAAAGCACTATGTCGAGTTCTTTTTAATGAGGAATACGACTGATACAAAGACGCTCATCAGGAGGGAGCTTACTTAGAAGATCAGCTTTCTGAATGAGGACTTCAGAATCCATATGGGACCAAAAGTGCAGTTAGACTGTAACATTGCATAATGTGAGGTCACACTGCATGAGGTGAGCAGATATATGGTGGAGGATGTCTTTGCACGGGAATTGATGACAGATGCACATATTTTCGTTATCCAAAGGAGGGTTCACTGAATGAACACTTTCTTGATTGAACTTGATTTTTGATTGACTTCTTTTTTTTTTTCCAAAAAAAAACGTTTATTGAAAAAGTGCATAATAATACAAAAGAAAAGCAAATGATGGTCATTTACAACATTTGGCAGTGCATGTCGGGAGAAAGTAGGAATATTCTTACAAAGAACCACATAAGGAGCATGGATGTGCCAGTCCACGACGGGGTAAGTCCGTAATACTCAGGCAGTCTAGTAGGGCGCATGGGAATGTTATCGCATCGGACCTTCTTAGTATTTAATTCTCATTATAGCGCCGCAGAAGGAGGCAGGGTAGATGCAGCACAACCGTTGAGGATGAAGCTAGTGTTTTACTGGAGTGGTGGTACCTGTAAGTAAGCTTAGATTGTCGTGAGGGTCGCTAATGTAAGCAAGGTAAATATGACAATGGCATGCCTAATGTTCTCTAAAGAGGAACCCAGTGGTTAACTGGGCGAGTAACAAGAAGGTAAGAAGAAAGAAAAGGAGAACAAGAAAAGATAAAAGATGAAAAAAAAAAAAAAAAAACGGGGGGGGGGGGGTGAAGGGGGGGGGGAGCTGGGTTTGCATTGTCGTCAACACCAAGGGTCTTTTATGGGTGGATTTGAGCAAAAGTCTATTAACCGGGGCCGGTAGGTGGGGATAGAGCCCTGAAAGTGGGGAAGTCGCCTACCGTATGCTCTAGAGTGTGGAGTAACATACAATGAAGATTAGTAATCAATCAGGCGTGTTGGTTGGACGGTTCATAAAGGACCGGTACGTAGAAGTAGTTTTAAAGTGATTCCAGCAGGCCCAAGCATGGGAGAATTTAGTGGGGGAATCGAGTGCGGTCGCAATCAGTTCTTCCATTTCCGCAATTTTACCCACACGGAGCAGCCAATCGCGTATGGAGGGAGGGCGGGTGGAGCCCCAAAGAGTGGGAAGACAGAGTCTGGCTGCGTTGACCATATGCATTGCTAAAGATTTGAGGTATTGTCCCCTGGGCAGAGAGGAGTGATGGAGAAGAAACTGCTCTGGAGAGAAAGCTAGGGACAAGGTGGTCACAGACACTACAAGCCGGTGGACCTCCTGCCAAAATGGTTGGATATTGGGAGAGGACCACCAAATGTGGAGAAAGGATCCATCCGGAGTTCCACATCTCCAACAGCTGTTGGGGACGGAAGGATTAAAACGAGAGATTCTCGACGGAGTTCGGTACCATCTCGAAGCAATTTTATATCCATTTTCCTGAGTCGAGACATTGAGGGAGCATTTATGAGTATGCATAAATATTAGGTCCCAATCGGCGTCCAATAAGCTGTTTCCCAAGTCTCTGTTCCAAGCACGGCAGGAGGGTAAAGAGTTATAATCCCTACTCTCAACAAGGAGAGGGTAAATCGCCGAAATCAAATGTTTGCGCGGTTCAGCTCTAGAGCATAGGGATTCAAAAGGAGTGAGGGGACGAGTCCAGTTATGGAACAGTTTGTGTGAGAGCAGGAAGTGTCTTATCTGCAGAAAGGCCCAAAAAGGAAAATCTCGACTATCTAGGCTATCAAGCAGTTCGCGGAACGATATTACTTTTCCACCGCGGATAAAGTGTTTAACTAAGATCTGGTCATGTGGCCAATGCTCAGATATGAATGACTTGTGCATGCCTGGGGGGAAGTCAGGATTGAGACGAATGGAGGTTAAGGAATTCGGTGACTCAGAGATAGATACCGTTTTACAGTTCAGGCGGAGAATATTTAAGCTTGGTCCCACTAAAGGGTGGGTGAGGAGCTCTTGAGGTGTATGCTTTGGCAGTAACCATGGAATCGATGTCAGGGGTGAGGGTGAGAAGGCATTTTCGAGGCAGACCCAGTCTTTAGAGGTAGAATGAACATGCCAGTCCACTATGCATGTAAGGTGGCATGCCCAGTAGTACCGGTGAAGGTCAGGGAGCCCAATTCCACCTCTATGTTTGGGGAGAGTCAGTTGAGAAAAAGCAATACGTGGACGCTTATGATTCCACAGAAATTGTGTGCAGAATTTTTTACAAGATGTAAAAAAAGCAGCAGGTATGTGGATTGGCAGCGTTTGAAAAAGATAGAGAAGGCGTGGGAGTATGTTCATTTTGATTATAGCTGCCCTTCCAAACCAAGAGAAACAAGGACGATGCCATTTGTGGAGGTCCTCTTGGAGAGAACGTAGAGCGGGAAGGAAGTTTTTTGCATAGAGGTCATCGAGGTTGCGGGTAAGTTGGACGCCGAGATATGGAAGGGAATTCTTTTCCCAACGAAACGGGAAATGAGATTCACAGAAAGATACGAGTTCTGGAGGCAGGGATATGTTAAGGGCAAAAGATTTGGAGAAGTTGATTTTAAAGTTTGACAAGAATCGAAAGAGGGCAAATTCTTTTAACAGATTAGGCAAAGTGGTGTGTGGATCAGCAAGGAAGAGAAGGATGTCGTCTGCGTAAGCAGCGAGCTTGTATTCCTTGTCCAATACCCTGATCCCTTTGATGTCAGAGTTCGAGCGGATTTTGCGCAATAGGGGTTCGAGGGATAGGACAAACAAGAGTGGGGAAAGGGGGCAACCCTGACGTGTTCCGTTTCCTAAGTAAAACGAGTTGGACAGATGTCCATTGACCCTGACTTGAGCGGTGGGGCCTGTGTACAGGGTCATGATGAAGTTGAGCATCTTCTCACCCAAACCCAGTGACACCAGAGACGCTTGCAGATAGTCCCATGCAATTCTATCAAAGGCCTTCTCTGCATCCAGGGAAAGGAAAAAACCAGAAGTGTTAGACTTGCACAACCAATGGTGAAGGTTAAGGGCCTTAATGGTATTGTCCCTTGCTTCCCTTCCCGGTATGAATCCAACCTGATCTAAATTGATCAAGGAGGGAAGCAGGGGGAGAAGTCTATTAGCCAAGATCTTCGCAAATAACTTAATGTCTACATTCAGCAGGGAGATGGGTCTGTAGTTGGATACCTGCGTGTTATCTTTATCACCTTTGGGGATAACCGTTATGTGGGCTTCCAAAAGACGATGTTGAGGCAGGGGGGATTTGGAGAAAGTATTAAACGCCAAAAGAAGGGGGGTACCTAAGATATCCAAGAAGGATTTATAATAGGCTGCGGAGAAGCCGTCGGGACCCGGACTCTTACCAGGTTTTGTCTGTTTCAAAGCACACTGCAGCTCATTCAGGGTCAGATCCGCTTCCAGAGAGTTGACCAAGTCTTCCGAGAGAGCCGACGGACCGTGGAGCTGGAGAAATTCAGAAATCAAAGAGGCCCTGGATTCGTCAGTATGCGGCGGTGGGCGTTCAGGAGGAAGGTTATATAAGGATCTATAAAATTGTTCAAAATGGGCAGCAATATCAGGATTAGATGTGGCCATGGTGCCATCGGGACCTCTAATTTTATGTACCGTCATACTGGATCGTTTTTCGCGGAGAGCTCTAGCTAGGAACTTTCCGCTCTTGTTAGCAAATTCATAGTATAGTTTTTGAGAGAGAATGAACCGTTTCTTAACCATCTTCCCCAATTCTGTAAGAAGCTGTGAACGTGTACACGTAAGTTCGGATAGGGTCGACGCAGCCAGAGACCGCTTATGTGCTCTCTCTAATGAATGGATCTTAGCTGTGAGGCGTCTCAAACGCTCTTGTCTATCTTTTTTACGCTTCGAAGCAGCTGCTATGAGGACGCCCCGAATGACACACTTATGAGCCTCCCACTGCGTGAGTGGGGAGGTATCAGGGGAGCAATTGAAGGAAAAGTATTCAACCAGATTGGTGCGGATCTCTTGTTCGATAGCAGAGTCAGCAAGAAGGGAGGCGTCTAGGCGCCAATATTTCGAGCGTGTGTAAGTATCTGGGAACCGTAAAGTCATGGTGATGGGATGGTGATCGGAAAGAACCATCGGTTCTATAGAAGCGGCATGGAGTAGCGGGAGATCTGATTGCGACAGAAAAAGATAGTCTATCCTGGAGTACTTATTATGTGGTGCGGAATAAAATGTGTAATCTTTTACCGTGGGGTAGAGAGTTCTCCATGAATCGTGCAGTTGTAAGTGTTGTAATTGTATGTTTATTTGTTTGAGGGCCTTAAACGGTAAAAAGGAGCTTCCGGAGGAGGAGTCTAGCAGAGGATATAGTGGGACATTCAAATCGCCCCCTAAGATCAGAACACCTGAATGGAAAGCAGATAGGGTGGTAGTTATTGAGCGTGTGAAAGAGACCTGCTTGGTATTAGGGGCGTATACATTAGCAAATGTGACGGGTCTATTGGCGAATGAACCCTTTATGAATAAGTACCTGCCTTCAGGATCAGCAAGGGAGTCTGACATAGTAAAGGGAAGATGTCTAGCGAGTAAAATAGCTACCCCCTTCGACTTGGCCAGAGGGTTAGTGGCATGGTGGACTATGGGAAAGTGGAAATTAAAAAGCTTGGGAATAGAGTCCTGACGAAAGTGCGTCTCTTGAAGGAAGACAACATCTGCCTTTTGTTTATGCAGATAGGAGAGCAACATGGAGCGCTTTTCGGGTGTATTCAGACCCTTGGTGTTGAGTGAGAGGATTTTCAGGGACCTTGGTCTCGAAACAGAGGTGAGGGACGGCATGTTCACCAATCAGTGTTGCGAGTGTCCAAAGATGCAGCGCCCCGGGGGGGGGCGGGGTTGAAGGGAAAGAGAGAGAGAGAAAACAAAAAAACAAAACCAAAAAAAAAACAAAAACCAAAAAAAAAGAAAAAAAAAAAGATAGTAAGAGTAAACGGCTAGAGGAAGAGACCTGCTATTCCACGTGAGAGAGGACAAAACACCTGAAAGGAAATAGACAGAAAGAAAGAAAGAGAAAAGAGAAGGAGAGGAGTACGTATAAGAGAAGGAGACGAACAGTATGAGGCAAGTAAAGAGAAAAAAGGGGAGAATCGAGATAGTGAAGATAGCCGTAAAAATATTCAGTAATAGCTCGCAGAGCCTACTGTGTTGGGAACGAGGTAGACGACGAAACGAGAGTAGAACCACCGCCGGTCGGAAACCACCATGAAATGTGTAAAAATTTGTTTAAAGGAGTGGGATTTGAAGAGGGAGGAGTCTACAAAGACCCATATTGCAGAAGAAGCCTGAGGTACGATATGCAGCACAGGGTCCCAGCCCTCACTGTAGAGTAGCAGGGCACATATCAGGGTTTAGAAGCCATAACCACTTGTGAGCCAACAGGTAATTTTGAGACATTTGGCAGGCAATCAAGGGGGAAAAGGCAATATGCGGAATTGTAGGAGGCCAAATGAGTAATACAAGCATCCCCTTACATAAAACATAATATCAACAGGTTAACATATGCAATAACAGTTGAAGCAATGCAAAAACAGAAAAAACAGTGTTGAGTCCCAAGCATCGCGCAAAAATGTCTGGGCTACCCCAGGGTCAACGCCAATCATGTCCCATAGAGTAGAAAGGCTAAGTGTCAAAAATCAAAGCAAGGATAAACCATCTACAGCCCCTACGGTGACAACAAGAACGAGCATCACCTCTCACGCACTAGGGAAATCGGGGAAGTCGCAGGGGTATGGGGGAAGCAGGTCCCGTGGAAGCATTGACAGTGCGGGCAACCCCTGAATCGTACTCTCTTCCGGATCAAGAGACGGGGACCGGCCAGTAAGCAGAGGCACGTCCAGATGGGACAGATGGGACAGCTTAGTAGGAGGCGAGGAGAGGTGATGTTCGCTCGCTAAGACAAAAAAAAAAAAAAAAAAAAAATAACAACATCTGTGGAATCCCCCTATAAGTCCCACCCTCCTCCCCGCAACCAGCCCCCCCTCCCTCCCATGCCCCCAACACACCCCCAATTGAATCATATACTGTACTAAGTCTGTCAGGGTCTTCTTTGAGGACACCGATTAAGCAGAGTGTGACGGGACGGGCAGCAGAGAAGCAGAGGTCATCTGGATACTTCCACGGAGAAATAGAGCTTCTTCCAGTATAGCAAGAGGAGGCTCTGGGGGAACAAAAAGGGCAGGGACAAAGGAATACAGACGACTCAGAGGTCCACATGAGATTGGAGTACGTGTGGGTCTAGCTCATAGGGCAAGTCAGCGCGAGGTCTGTTGACTGAAACCGGGATGCTGAATGTCGAAAGAGAAGAGAGAGCTGAAGAATAGGTCATCTGTCCAGGAGGAGGAGCCATTTGTATTATGTATAGATCTCTTCTGACCATGGCGTAGAGATGATCAATAGGGGGCTCACAGAAGTCCACCATTCGTTAGTTGCAGAGCAGACCTCTGGGGCATTGCGTTCCCTTTAGGAGGTCAGATATTGAAATGGAAGTAATGAAGGTCCACTGATCAGTGCGTGAGAGATCGAAGAATCGCCCGGGACTCGTGAAGAAATGGTATAGAAACATGAGGATAACAGTAAAACTGCAGGCACCTGTGAGAGAATGCGCTTGAGTGGCAGGAGTAGATGAGGATTAGGTAGGATTAAGTCTCGTGCCGTGACTTTCTATGCGCAGGCGAAGCCGTAGGGCTAGGGGCCGCAGCAGTGCCCCCTGTGGGGTGTCTTGGAGGAGTCGACGGGACTGTCCGACGTCTCCGATGGGAATGGCCTTGCCAATCCATTGCGTTTTCTGTAGATCCTGCGTCCATGACCGGCTGCAGTCCCAAGAGTCCGCACCATTCTGGCAGGGCTATCGGTGGGATGTTCAAGGAGGAACAGAAAGACGGTAGATCTTCGGGGTTTCTCAAGTTAAAGGTGTGACCACCATCCTGTACTGAAAGGCAGAAGGGAAATCTCCACCTATAGGACAGATTTCGGGAGCGAAGCGTGTCTAGTAATGGACGCAAGGCTCGCCTTTGGCGTAAGGTCATGTTGGATAGGTCCTGGTACAATTGTATTTCCGCCCCTTTGTACATTAGCTGTCTTCTGTCCCTAGCGCATCTGAGAACATCCTCCTTGTGCGGGAAGCTGACAATGCAGCATACCACATCCCTGGGTGGGTCTGCGTCACCCCCCCTAGGCCGGATGGCCCTATGTACACGCTCAATGTCAATTGGGGTTGCTGGCGGGCGGCCCAAGAGGTCATTAAAGATGGTAGTTACTGCCTTAGGAATGTCAGTGGCTTCCACGGATTCCGGCATGCCACGGATTCTGATATTGTGTCTACGGCCACGGTTGTCTAAATCCTCGATATGCTTGTAAAAATCCCGGATAGTCGAGGTGTGCGACTCTGACTATCGCTGTAAATATACTATGGCAGTCTTATTTTGTCTAGCGGCCATCTCTACTTGATCCACTCTGGACCCCATAGCGCGGATATCCTCGCGCAGGTCGTTAAGGGCAGTGGTCAGTGTAGTGGTTAGTGTGACCTTAATGTCAGCAGCCACCGCTTGTAAGTCCCTTAATGAGAGGGACTGTGTGGCAGAGGAGATATCATGGTGTGGCACTGTGTCCTGGCCAGCGTGTGTCTCAGTGCAGGGAGAGCAACCTGTGTCCTCGGCTGCAGAGGGAGGGGGAGAGGGGGACTGAGAGAGAGAGGGAGAAGGCTGCGGCCCTGCTCTCTGCTGGTGGGAGCTGAACAGCTCCTTTATGTGCCTCCCAGTGGTGCTAGGGCCCCTCGGGGACCGGGACCGCGCGCCGGAGGACACCCTGTCGGGTTTCCCCATAGCGAAGGGGCACTGTCTCACCCGACTCCTCTGTGCGGCGTGGTGGATCGATCCGGCCGGCGGGAGCTCCGGATTCAAGCGGCCATGCTCGTCGGCGTCTAGCCACGCCCCCTTTTGATTGACTTCTATTTGATTCATACTTAAAATATAAAAATTAAGAATATTTTATGTATATTTTTTGTTGTGTGTTTTTTTTATATTTTACATATATATATATATATATATATATATATATATATATATATATATATATTTGTATAATTTCAATATTCCTATTTTTTCTACTTCTATTTTTTCTTCTAAATAATTATTTATGTTTTCACTTTGTATTTTGGTAATATAACGGTTTGTACCATTGGTTTATACAATCATAAAGTGAAGTGAAAACATGCTGTGCTATATAATTTGCCCCACTGAGACATGAGTTTTGTGCACTAGCTGCTACAGCAATTTATTGTAATTTTTTGTTTTTATTTCATAGTTAGCTCTTGAGTTATTCAATATATTTTAGATATCTTTTCAATCTGTCATTTGTTTTAAATATTTGTGGCCTTTATTTCCTCTTTGCATATTCTATTCTATTATTTGTAATGTTTAAACAATGATAGCATTTCTTCATATTTATATGTAATAAAAGCTCTTTTCTTATTATCTATAGTTTTTTTAACTTTAAAATTCAAACCTATGTGGCTCATTGCCAGCCTTTTAAACTTGTTGCCCATGGAATATGTTTTGCAGTGCGTTCACATACAGTCTTTCTGAAGAACTCCCATTTCTATGTTGTGTTCATCGATGCCAATATTCTCTCCCAGTCGATGTCGTGGAGAATAGATCTCAGCCTTGGAAAATTAAAGTTGAGTGTTTTTATTTTTTCTGCATTTTCTTGCTGTTTCAGCTAACAATAATGAAATCATATTATGGTCACTGCTACCCAGATGTTCTTTTATATGGACATTCATAATAAGCTCTGCATGGTTTGAGATTACCAAGTCCAGCAGAGGATCATTCCTAGTAGGGGCCTCTATGAACTGTACCATAAAATTGTCCTGTAGTAGGTTTAAAAATGTTTGCCCTTTAACTGTTCCTGCAGTACAATTGCTCCAGTCAATTTCCAGGTAGTTAAAATCCCCCATTATTATCACTGTCCCAGCCATTGCAGCCCTTTTGATCTGTGGAAGGAGCTGAGTCTCCACCTCCTCATTAACACTGGGAGGCTTATAACAAACTCCAATGATTACCTTTGTAGCATGCACCCCCATGTGCAGTTCCACCCATAATGCTTCAGCCTTATCACACTCTCCATCAACTAGATTCTATTCACACTCACTCTGAGATCACTTCTCATATAGAGACATACACCGACACCTTTCCTATTTACTCTGTCTCTCCTAAAGAGAACATAGCCAGGAATATTAATGGCCCAGTCATACGAACAATGAAGCCAAGATTCAGCAATACCAAGTAAATCATAGCTCTCTTCATGCACCAAAGCTTCCAACTCACCTATTTTGCTTGGCAGACTTCTAGCATTGATGAACAAACACTTTAATTCATTGACACCTTGTGGACACATATTTTGCATATTTTTTATTGTCATACAAATGGTACCAATTCCAACATGCCTTTCAGTTACTTTCTGCATCCAAAACTCAGAGAAAGTAGGTTATATGGTTGTCAACGTCATAGTTCTCATCAGTGCTTGCAGTTACAGTAGAACGTTCCGGTTGCAGAAAAAAAGTAGAACATGCTGCATTTTTTTCTGCACAGAACTGTACTGGAACGCAGTAAAACGCATCAAAAACACCGAAATGCACCAAAACGCACTGGAACACACACACGTCTCTATTTAAATTGAAAAAAAAGAGGGGGGGAAATTAAATGGAATCCATAAAAAACGCAGTGGAACACATCAAAAATGCAGCGGAACGCATCAAAAATGCATCAATAAAGTGCATACAGAAACGCATCTGGACTGCATTTCTATAGTGTGAACCGACCCTTGATCAACATGTAAAAATACATCAGTGTTCATATAGTGAACTTCGTGTAGAGTTATTCACTTTAAGGTCATCACAGAGGACAAGGGAGCATTCTTTAGGTCTGGAGGAAAAGAGATTATTTCTCCAAATACGGAAAGGCTTCTTCACATTAAAAGCTGTGAAAATGTGGAATAGACTCCCTCAAGAGCTGGTTCTGACCAGCTCAGTAAATTGTTTTAAGAAAAGCCTGGATTCTTTCCCAAATGCACATGATATAACTGGACGCTAATATTTATAGGTAATGTTGATCCAGGGAATATCTTATTGTTTCTTGGGGATCAAGGAGGATTTTTTCCTTCCCCTGGATCAACCATGGGTATTGGATAGTGTAAATGGAGGTTTTCTATTTGTGTGTGTTGTGTTTTTTTATTTTTTTTGTTGCCTGAACTGGATGGACTTGTGTCTTTTTTTAACCAGAATAACTATGTAATGATGTAAAAGATTTAGCACTCCCTGAGCCCCTAACCCAGTGGTGGCGAACCTACGGCACACATGCCACAGCGGGCACGTAGAGCCTTCTCTGTCGGCATGCGAGCCAAGTCTCCCCAGCATCACCCTAGCACCCGAGAATTGGATTACAGCGCACATAGGGGCCATTCGCATGCTCCAAAAGGAGTGGCAGCGCTAGGCAATGACGTCATGAGCCATGATTCATTAGCCGCAACTTGTCCAAGTTTTCGCATGGCCAGTCAGAGCGCTGCCAAGGATATACAGTATATATATATATATATATATTGGACTGGCTGTGAGTTTTAATACATTTGTTTTTATTAACACAAGATTTTAGCTGGTGCTGGTGGTCAGTGGAACTTTGCCCCCCTTTGCTGGTGATCAGTGGAACTTTGCCCCCTTTTGCTGGTGGTCATTGGAACTTTGCTGTTTTGTGCTGGTGGTCAGTGGAAGCTCTGTTATTGTGTTTTTCTTTTCAGGCAAAGATGTTATTGGATGGGTTGTTTTTTCTAAACTAAAACCTCAGTTCAGGTTTATTCAGGTTTAATTGCAGTATTGGCACTTTTCGATAAATAAGTGGGTTTTGGGTTGCAGTTTGGCCACTCGGTCTCTAAAAGGTTCACCATCACTGTCCTAGCCTGTAACAAATATACAGTAGCCAGCACAGTGGCTAAATGGTTAGCACTTCCACACTTCCGAAATGGAGGCTTCCATTTCGGGTTATACGTTCAGTTCCTTGTGTTACCACAGCGCTAATAGTAACTCAGATCACGAAGGTTTTCTGCTGGGCGAAGTCAGGCAAGAAGAGTCTTTCTCTATAAGTGATTCTCAGATTAGTAACACAGAACTACTGCAAGTTATAGAGATCCATAAACATGAGCCATGTACAAAGTTATTCAGTGTTGCACTATGGAGGTCTGCTCTTCTCTTGCATATGCGCCCTGTTTGTGAGGGAAGGTATTTGAGAGGAACCCATAGCTTGGAGGAGGATCTTGATTTAAGTCGGTGGAGGCAGTGGAGTATCAATATCCTGGCAGAGATATATATTATATATACAAAGCCTTGTGACCCGCAAGGGTCGAATATTGAAGGTGAGGGGGCACTTTGGCTATTTATGAGGGGAGTCACTTCAAGAGTCACGAAGAGCACAATGGCAGCATGGAGTGAAATCATTACCACAGCGTATTGAACACTTTTATTATTTTACACAGTGTGGCATCACTAATAATAATTTTTGGATTTGATTTTGCATTATATTTTGTTTAATATTTGTCACTTTGCACAGTCTAAGTGTCATTCTGTTGAATATCACTATTTACCACTAGGGGTGTATAATTTACGTGGGGGATTTTGCACTATATATGTTTGTAGATTGATTATAATTTTGAAGGATATAAGTTGAGCGCTTCATCATTTATATTATTTGTTGACACATATCTGGAGGTATAAAGATTAGGTGAAAGCAGCTTACTTTTTGATCACTAGGTTCTGTGGAGCGCAGGGGGATTTTTATATATTTACTTCCGCCTGGTAGTACTAGGGTCATTGGTTTGAATCCCAACCACGGCACCACCTGTCTGGAGTGTGCATGTCCTGTGCATGTGTGGGTTTCCTCCAGGTACTCTGGTTTCCTCCCACACTCCAAAGACATGCTGGTAGGTTAATTGGTTCCTGTCTAAATTGGCCCCAGTATGTGTATGTATGAATGTAAGTTAGGGACCTTAGATTGTACACCCCTTGAGGGTTAGGGACTGATGTGAATGTACAATATATATATATATATATATATATATATATATATATATATCTATATACATATAAAGTGCTGTGTAAATGAACAGCTCTATATAAGTACCTGTAATAATAACACAGAACGAGAGTTCTGACTTTCCCTCTACTTAATCTACATATCTCTTCCTGACAGTACTGAAGTCAGAGACAACCAAGCACTGAGTATTTTCCGTAGGTCAGCAATGGCAGTCTCTGTATTTCCTTCTGCACAGATTTTCTTTAAATTAATACAAAGCACTCACATGTGCTCTGAACAGCAGGAGCTCTTTGCATCTTCTGAGAACTTCATTGGCAAGGCCACCTCACCACTGCTCTTTGCTTTTATTTCTGTAGCTCCACCTTCGCGTGGGCCACTTGCGTGTTTGCCCCGGTTTCCCTTCTTACTTCGCCCCGCAGCCAGGCACAGTGTATTTCTTCAGCTAAATACACACACAAACTTCCGCTCGTTGTCTCCAATGACCAGTCTAGGGGATGTTTGTTTGTGGAGTTTTATTGTAGGACTGGGGCTAGGGATGGGGAATTGTAATAAGATACTCCAAAATTAGAACTATTCACACCGAGGACACCTGAACCCATCTCTTCTAGTTGAGCAGTACTGAAGTTTGGACTGAAAGCAGATAGCAGATTCTTTTTAAAGTGTAGCAATAATTAATTTAGGAGTGAGCAAAGTCCCTTTAGCAGTAGTAGTAGATGCAGGGCTTAGCTCCTCAGGTACAGGCTTGGTACGGCAGACTTTAGCAGGCCAGAAGTAAAAGAACTGAGCAAAAGTCCTTTGCAATAGCACCCGTTAGACAAGCACGTCAGAACACCAGCCAGTGTTCTCTTTTCTCAGACCCAAGATGACCATCAAGCACCAGAGGGGTAGCAAAACACATAGAGTCCCCAAGACCTCTCAGGGTCTGTACTCACAAGTCCAAGGACAGAATGGTTGCATCCTTCCAGTCTTCCAAGCATTACAGTGACTGCTAGTCTGGGTTCACACTAGCAACAGTCTGAAAAGTAATCTGCTGTAGATCGCTTTTTAGAGTGCAGCTAAGCACCCAAGGTCAAGCATTCAGGACGTGTGTGTGTGTGTGTGTTTGTGTGTCTGTGTGTGTGCGTGTGTGCGTGTGTGCGTGTGTGTAACAACAGTTTATAATGGGGATAATGTGCTGCACCTGAAAGCCAAGAGTTTTTGTTTAGTTGCAGTGCAGCCCTATGGACTTAAATGGCTGAGTGTGACAGGCTATGCCACCTGTCAACTCAGCATGCCATGTTAAATTTGCTGCTGCATGTGAGCTGGGGTGGAGGGGGCCTTTCCATAGCTGGAATAAGGGTGCCATGTTGTCAGGTTGACACAGGCAGGGTTGCCCCCTGGGGGTCTTCTCGGCTACGCTGTATTCATCAATACCTGGGAGGTTACTTTAAGGTGGACCTCCAACTTAGAGATGGCCGTACACTTCGTACACTTGAACAGCTACCTGAACTCCAGTTAACTCTCCCGTCCCCATGGGAATGTACACCTTCACTGAAACTTGATGCATTTAGGAGGGACACTTTGAGCCCTAGCCGGATCCACTTATCCAGCATATCTCTGCTATCTCCCTCCCAGTAACAGAATAGGGTCCCGCCGAGCACCTAATGATCTCCCTCCCAGTAACAGAATAGGGTCCTGCAGAGCACCTAATGATCTCCCTCCCAGTAACAGAATAGGGTCCCTCCGAGCACCTAATGATGTCCCTCCCAGTAACAGAATAGGGTCACTCCGAGCACCTAATGATCTCCCTCCCAGTAACAGAATAGGGTCCCGCCGAGCACCTAATGATCTCCCTCCCAGTAACAGAATAGGGTCCCGCCGAGCACCTAATGATCTCCCTCCCAGTAACCGAATAGGGTACCACCGAGCATCTAATGATCTCCCTCCCAGTAACAGAATAGGGTCACTCCGAGTACCTAATGATCTCCCTCCCAGTAACAGAATAGGGTCACTCCGAGCACCTAATGCTGACTCCATGTGTTCTCTACATTAACTCTTCCTCCTCCATACCTCGTGTCCAGACTGGGAAGCTCTCCTATTGCTATGGGAGACGGACTGCCAAGGGAGACAACACCAACAACAACTCCCTCCTGCGAGAGGATGTCCCACCTGTCACAGGTACACGCTCCACAGCAGGCTTCTTGCTGGACCTTCATTACCTTTGGTAACCACTTGCTGTTCTCTGTAACAGAATGACGCTTGTAGTGAGTTTTCATACCTCAATGTGCCTCACTGATCCCAGCTGCAGACTGTGTGTGTGCCATTTATTTAAATACACCCCTTTAATAAATACTGACCAGGCAAAAACACTTCAATCAACAACTTGATCATTACAGATGACAACATGACAGTTCTTTCCCTAATAAAGTCCCTAACTCAGGCTTTAGCTGTCCCAGTGTACCTGTGAAGGTGAGAGTCCTTAACAAGGAAGGTCCATTTAAGGCAGTGCTCCAGCAGCTTGTGTTCTTCAGGGCAGAATGCAGGCCCCTGCAGCCCCCCTACATGTTGCAGGCTCCGAGACACAGGCCTACGGCCAAGAACAATGCCACAGCTGGCAGCAATACAGAAGGAGGGTGAGCAATGCCTGGGCTCAGACCCATTCCCCTTTTATATGTTACAGGACCACTGGGTCGGACCCAAAGAGAAAATCTGCACTTTTGCCATACCCACACACCACCTCATAATTCAAGAGTTAAAATAAAAGAGAAAATCATATTATTAGCCAGCACTGCTTGTGGTGCTGGAGGAAAAGTTATCAGATGGGAAAATTAGTTTACATGTGACTGCAGTGGTAGAAGATGCCATTTTAAAAATCATGTTTTTTTAAACATCAGCGGGATTATCATGAGAGCTTTTTTTCTTATGATAATTTCAAGAACAGCATGAAATACATTGCTAAGGGCCTTGAATACTTTCTGTAAGAATGTAAAATAATTTTTAAGTAGTAAAAATGTACATTGTTAAATGCACTAAAGTTACAACATAATAATTCCTGTATCACAAAATCCACTGTATATTCTCCAGGTATTTCTTTGGAGGATTCAACAGAAGCTGGTTGCCTTAGTCATTCCCTAGTGGATTTTCCATAGAAATAGCTGTTAATGCACTCCAGAAGGCAAACAGTACATTCAGCTCATAATATTCTCCGGATTTGGATTTGAATGACTGGTCACATCCATACTGAAGGGAAATCTCCTTTTGGCTGGTGAGGCTGCCGTTTGTAGTAATGGACTGATTGGAACAAAAGGAAGGGGGTGGGACCAGTTACAACATTACCAAAAAGTCCTGAAACCTGCTGGGCACAGCTTCTGGGTATTCAAGACTCTAGACTTCAAAATATGGTGAATATTGGTATGTTTAGGCACCATTTTGTGCCTAAACTGTATTGCTGGAACTCATTAGCAGGTATTGAAAGGTCGCTTTTGATACAGGTAAAGAATGCAGAGCTTTTCTGTTCAATCTAAATGGCCATGTATCCATTCAGATGATTTCTAGAAAGGGAACCGCAGACATTAATAAAATTCACATTTAGGAACTGGACTTATACCAAGCAACTATAACTTTATGACCACCCACCTAATATTGAGTAGGTCCCCCTTTTGTGGCCAAAACAGCCCTGACCCATTGAGGCATGGACTCCACTAGACCTCTGAAGGTATGCTGTGGTATCTGGCACCAAGTTGTCAGTAACAGTTCCTTTAAGTCCTGTAAGTTACAAGGTAGGGCCTCCATGAATCTGGTTTTTCCATCACACCTCACAGATTGTTAGGGTTTGAAATTGGGACCTCGATGGTGTCTTGCTGTTCCATTTGAAATGCTGGACAGGTTCCTGTGATCCCTTGAACAATCTTGCCTTGTGTATTGTTTCTGGTGAACCGTGAACTCTTTTTTCCTCCCATGAACTTCTTGATCTAAGCTATGTTTCTGCACTTCCTGTTTGCCTCAATATGCATCCACTTGTCACTTACCTTTGGCTTTTTACTGACTACACTTCTGTTTTATCTCTAACTACTACACATGTTACAGGACCCCAATTTGCTCACCTCCTGGTGTGGTGATCCTGAGAACTGCGACCTGGAACTACTGTGCATTGAAAGCCATCTCCACCATCAGGAGCTCTGGCAAAGAGTGGTTAGTTCTTAGACCCCATGCCTCAGGTGAGCCTGCAGGGTGGTCTGCCTTTGTACTTATCCTGCTGGTAGGTGTGAACCTGCCTACTGCTATAGCTACTGGTCTCAGAGCATGACCCCTGCCCATGGTACAGATGCTTGATTGGATTGAGGTCTGCAAAATGTGAAGGTTAAGTCAACCCCTTGAGCTTATTGCTGTGTTCCTTAAACCATTCTTCAGCAATTTTGCAGTGTGTCAGAGTAAATTATCCTGCTGAAAGGCCACAAACATCAGAGAATACCGTTTCCATGAAACTTGCATGTATATCGTCAGCAACGATGTTAAGGTAGGCGGGACGTGTCAAGGAACATTCACATGAATGGCAAGACCCGAGATTTCCCAGCAGAACATTATTCAAATCATCACACTACCTCTGCCAGCTTGGCTCCTTCCCATTGTGCACCCTGGTGCCATCTCTTCCCCAGGTAAGTGACACACACACATGCGATGTAAAAGAAAACACGATTCATTGGACCGAGCCACCTTCTTCCATTGTTTCATGGTCCAGTTCTGATGCTCATTTGCCCATTGTAGGCACTTTTGGCTGTGGACAAGGGTCAGCATAAGCACCTTGATTGTTCTGCTTTCAACACACCAGCTTCAGAGACAACATGTTTACTTGCAGCCTAATAGTTCCCTAAGATTTTTTTTAACTCATAAATGGTACATAGAGACCACAGATGGCTGCTGACAAGGTATGCACAAATTTTCACATGAAATATGTGGTACATGGTTGCTAGCTGCCAGACCAACTGCAACTGACAGCTTTGGTCCTCACTAACAATCGGGAATCAGTCAGGATAGTTCCCAACCAATTAAACATAATACAGACTGGTGGCTCCTCCATAAAATAAGCCTTCAGCCAGCAGGTGTTCCTACAACCTGGAGATAACAGTGCGCTTATTGTTTATACTGTAATTATCAGATAAAATGACAGTGTTAAAAATAACCAAAAACATTTAGAATTACCTTTCTACATTTTTGGCAGTAGATAAACTTTCCCTGGTGACATTATAGAATCATGCAAAAAGTAAACTCAGACTACCTAATCCACTTACTTAAAACCAGCTCCCCTTGATGTGATACTACAACGTAGCAAATTAAAGTAGACATTATTCACTCCAATATATAAATGCAGTAGTGGGCATAGATCTTTTTCTTCATTTTCATTTACATTATCACAGCAAGATAAAAACTATGGAATGCATTGATCACGCAGTATGTAACCTCTGTAAAGTGTTCACTAATCTCTGGAAAACACTTACCTCCACAAAACATGTCAAGTACAGGATGATGTTACGAGAATAGATGGACAGGTACGCTTGTAATTGCTGCACGCGCACTAAAATTTTGCTTTGTTATAAAGAGAAGAAACACACAGGTAATGTTTTGATGATGCGTGTCACATACTCTTAGCAGTCTGAATACCTCTGTGGTGATCAAAAAAATGTACATGTGTAAAAAAAATAAAATTAATTAATATTAAACCCTAATAAACAATGTACATCACATAAATGATGGAATAACACAATCACAGAATAAATAATTGACTTGTGCATAACAAAAAGGGCAATCTTCAAAGACAAATGTATTTCCACATGTGAAATCTTGAAAATGATGATAATCCACGTGTAAGAATTCCAAACCACTCTACAAACAAGTGTGCCAGTTCCCTTAAAAAATGTTAATGATCTCCAATTGATAAGAGATTAACAGCGCAGAAATCATCCAATTGGGGGGCTATCACTCTGGGTTCCACTGACTTCCACGGTCCTTCACTCAGGGGTGTATTTACCACAAGGCATACAAGGCATTTGCCTAGGGCGGCATTTTTCAGGAGGGGCAGCACTGCCCCTTGGAAGAAGGGACGGAAGAAGGGACACACGCGGCATGGGGACCTGGTGGGTTCCGAGAGATGCTATGGGTTTCATGACGGTGTATGCACAGCCCAACTCTCGTTCCTGGGGATGTCCGGAGCTGTGAAAGTGAGTGTTTTTCTCTCTCTCGCCATGGTTTATGGTGGCTGGTGTATGGGGGGCAGTGGTAGTGGAAGGCTTTGGTGGAGGGCAGGGGTGCTCTTGGTTAATGTCAGGCTTCTTTCTGAGTGGGGGGGTTCAATTTTTGTATTGCCTAGGGCAGCACAAAACCTAAAAATACACCACTGCCTTCATTGGTTATCCAACGGCAGCACCTCAGAGTAATAATGGGTAGGAGAAAGAATAAAGGACCATACAGTAGTACGCTAAAACCACATGATTTATCAAAAGTAGATATACTCACAAAACTTACATAGTAACACAGGCAAAATACATCACACCAGGGATCAACAGCGGCCGTTCAACATCATATACCACTGACCTCGCCTGATTCTATAATATCATTTTGCTGTTGATAACAAGAGAGATTTCTCAGTTTCATCCTTAATAAAACCACCAGAGCTCTTGGCAGAAAAAATGCTAAATGAGTGTTTAGCAGCATTTAGGAGCATTTAGCAGGGTTTTTGCCAGAAAACGCTCTCAAAAAAGCAAAGCAGAAGTGCTTTTTTTCTGCCTCTAAACAATGAGCTTCAAATATGCCTCTAAATTACCTAATTTGCTTGGACACATAGGATTACATGAGTTGCTTCTAAAATACTAAACTCCTCCAGGAGCAGCATTTTTTTTAAGCCCGTATGTATGGGCCCTAAAGCTCTTCTCCAAACAAGTCTAAATTTCTGCTAAGGTAGTCACTCAGCTTTTTTTTAAATTTATTCTTAGCTCTCTTTTGTTTTTAGAACTCCCTCACGGAAGATCAGGTGACATAGAAGTGTAACGTCAGAAAAAGACCAAGTGGTTCATCAAATCTATCCATTTTTTTTCAGTTTTCCATTATTTGACCCTTTACTTTGAGTATAGACCTACATTTCTCCCAGGCATGTTTGAATTCTTACTTCTGATGCTACGCACTGCTCTTTCAATAAATAATACTTTGTAAGGTTAGTTTTCAGCTTTCATCCTCCTAGTTTGAGGTCACTTGCTTGTGTGACTGTGGCATCATATGTCATCATCGGGTGCCCAGATCCTTGGCTTTCAGCGGTGCAGGAAAAGGAGTCTGCAGGACACCTTATGTGGTGCAGGTGCATCCAGGAGAGCTAGAGGGGTGTTGAGAAGACTGATTGGCTAGCAAATAGGTAGCTGGGACAGGTCTCCTCAACAGAAAATGCTGGGCTATAAAAGTCGGTAGCATTTCCTAAAGAATTAGAGTGAAAAGGAGCTTCTGATTTCACAAAGTCATGACAACTATAAAGTTGGGACAGTGACTTCTTTTGCTTTCTGTAATACCCAGACATCAGCTTTAACAATAAAAATTCTGAGAGCAAATTAACTCCCACAATTGTTTAAAGAAATGTGCTTAGTATGTAGGATGGCTGCTATTGCTGACATAACCTTATAATATACTAGTTCTCATGGTATAGGTTTTCTGATTTCCAAGTACATAAGTGCAAGTGTGGGCAGGTCCAAGCCTTTGATACTCAGAGAGGAGAGAATTCACACAAAGACCAAGGATAGTAGTTATGTGTATTAAAGCGGAGTTCCACCCAAAAGTGGAAGCTCCACTTATCTGCCTCCCCCCTCCACCTCTGCTGCCACATTTGGCACCTTTTGGGGTGGGAGCAGGTACCTAGTTTTGACATTTACCCACTCCCACTTCCGGCTCAGTTTGCCACAAGGCTTCACTGCCGGTTTCCATGAGTCAAGATAGCGGTGCCAGCACCCGACAGCCAATTGAACAATCGGCTCTGGGTGGACACTGCTGGATCCCTGGACAGGTAATTGCACTAATATTAAAAGTCAGCAGCTACAGTATTTGTAGCTGCTGACTTTTAATTTTTTGTTAGGGGGGGCAGGGTTGGAACTCCGCTTTAAGTTCTGACAAGGTGGTAAGAGAGTCTGTGTAATACATCCAAACTGGCATGGCAGCACATTTTCATTGCAGTGGATACCCCGGATAACCGTATGATGCCCAGAAACATCTGACAGGAGGTGTGGCAACAAGACACCTGGACGCGGAAGGGCTCCTAGTTGACGGCACAGGCGAGCAGTCCCTACTGTGTCCCTCCTCCACAGGAACCTTTTGCAGTTGTAGACACACTGTCCCTAACCAGTGGATTCCTGTCCTTAGCCTAGCCACTTCAGAATGCATGTCAATTGAAGGGGTAAAGCTAAAGATGTCCACTGAGGTCATCCAGGCAGCAGCATCCAATCAGACCGCTGTTCTCCTGAAGACATCTATGGAGGCCTCAGAGGAACATGAGTGCCCCCCTTTGCTCCTCTCTCTCTGCACGGTGGCTGCCGAACAGTGCCATCTGTGCAAGGAGGCTGAACTGCACCTGCTTATGCACCTATATTTGCCATTTACAAATGCAAGCTCTGCTCCCTGCTTAGCAGTGCTGCATGGTGTTGTGTGTTAATATGTTTTTATTGCTGAATGTACATCAGACGGGGAGGTGATTTATTAAAACTAGTGCAAGTAGAATCTGGTGCAGCTGTTCATAGTAACCAATCAGCTTCTAGGCTTTATTGTGAAAGCTTAATTGAACAAGGTGAATTGGTTACTATGCTCAGCTGCACTAGATTCTGTGCTTCCCCAAGGCCTGTGTGACTGAAAGCATTGGCCTCAGCAGTCTCTAATGATATCAATCACCCACCATGTTTCTTCTTGTAACCAGAGACCATGTGACCTAAGCAATCTAGTCTTTAAATTATATGAAAATCCTAAAAACAACTGTTTTTGAATCATGACAAGCAAGGGGCACTTTTACTCAAAATATTAATTCAATTAGAAATGCTGATACATGCCCTATTGATTCATGTCAGGTGATGAACTTTAATGATAGGTCCCCTTTAAAGCTTTTGGTGGATGACATCCAACATTTTATGTTCACTTATGCAGGGTAGGACGTCACTCAAACAAGCACACAAGTCACATCATAACTATTATGTTCCACAAGAACCCAAAAGAGCTGCAGATTATTATGGCTCAAGGTCAGATTTAAGGAGGCAAATGTATGAGAGGTTGATTTCACTTCATTACATGCACTGCTGGATGTTGAAAATTCATTTTCCTGAAAGCTGGCTCTTTTTAACATTTTCTCAGCCTCTACTACAGCAGCTGCTTTTTTGAATAATGTAGAATTATGGTGAATTCCTTTTTTTTTTTTTACTGACAAGTTGACAAGATAATTTCTGAAAATAATGAATGCCCAGCTGAAAACCCACTGTGTAAAAATATCTATTAAACAATGTAACCTCATATAAGTTAAATTGGAAGCTTTATTATTGGCAGACTTGGATTTTAGTTTTTGGTAAGAGCCAAATAATCCAATATTACTTTAAATGCCTCTACGCAGCAGTTCCTGACTGACATGATCTCTTTGGGACAATGAAGCATTAAATATAAAAATGAAAACAAACAGAAGAGTTTACAAGGCTATTTCTGCTAGAATAGCAAGGGTCACTTCAAACAGACAAACACTTGTAGACACTAGTCCAAAGAGCAATCGGTACAGCATGCATTTGTAAAGCATCTCCCAAGCTTTGAACAACCTTTTAAAAGCTACTAAAGTGCAACTGTAGAGTACCTCCCTTCCTTCTCCCTAAAAGTGGATTGATCAGAAGAGCATCACCCCTTGCTATGAACGGGTTATATATCAACATTGGGGTTGACACGCTAAATTTGATAAAGATTTGATATTCCTGGATAATCACCTGCAGACCTTATACTTAACAGATTGCTGGGGTGACATTAATAATATTTGCTTACCTACCATCCAGATGGGCTCTCCAGTTATATGAGTGACTGTATGTATGTTATACCGGCAGGGTGATGGTATATATATCTGCAGACACGTCAGGGAGGTGCGATGACATATAGGAGGATATAATATATAGAAGAGTTATACCGGCAGGGTGATGGTATATATATCTGCAGACACGTCAGGGAGGTGCGATGACATATAGGAGGATATAATATATAGAAGAGTTATACCGGCAGGGTGATGGTATATATATATCTACAGACATGTCAGGCAGGTGAGATGACATATAGAAGGATATTATATATAGAAGAGTTATACTGGCAGGGTGATGGTATATATATCTGCAGACATGTCAGGGAGGTGAGATGACATATAGGAGGATATAATATATAGAAGAGTTATATCGGCAGGGTGATGGTATATATATCTACAGACACGTCAGGCAGGTGAGATGACATATAGAAGAATATTATATAAATAGAAGAGTTATACCAGCAGGGTGATGGTATATATATCTGCAGACATGTCAGGGAGGTGAGAAGACATATAGGAGGATATAATATATAGAAGAGTTATACCGGCAGGGTGATGGTATATATATCTGCAGACACGTCAGGCAGGTGAGATGACATATAGAAGGATATTATATATATAAAAAGTTATACCGGCAGGGTGATGGTATATATATCTACAGACATGTCAGGGAGGTGCGATGACATATAGGAGGATATAATATAAAGAAGAGTTATACCGGCAGGGTGATGGTATATATATCTGCAGACACGTCAGGGAGGTGAGATGACATATAGGAGGATATAATATATAGAAGAGTTATACCGGCAGGGTGATGGTATATATATCTGCAGACACGTCGGGGAGGTGAGATGACATATAGAAGGATATAATATATAGAAGAGTTATACCAGCAGGGTGATGGTATATATATCTGCAGACACGTCAGGCAGGTGAGATGACATATAGAAGGATATTATATATATAGAAGAGTTATACCGGCAGGGTGATGGTATATATATCTGCAGGCATGTCAGGGAGGTGAGATGACATATAGCAGGATATATGTAATATAAAGAAGAGTTATACCAGCAAGGTGATGGTATATACTGAAGATCTGCAGACAGCAGGAATGTTGCATGGGTATCAGCGTTCCATAGCATGCAATATAACTCCACAAATACACCATGGGTGTGAGTGGAGAAAACTAGAGGAACAATGAGAGATAACTTGTCTGGCTGAGCACAGACAGTATTTCTGCCCCCTGCTGTGACCTGACAACACACTGGATGTGATGTGATGTGTGATGATGATGAGACCAACTCACCTGTCCTCTACTCTCCACTCTCAGGTTCCTCCTCCCCTTCCAAACTGCATGCAGCTAATGGAACTGCTCCACCCCCTGAGTTGCTTACCTCATGCCCCGCCCATTCATCCAGCAATCCCGCCCACTTCACACTTCTCCCACTTATTATTCTACTATGTACACGCCCCCGCACTGTATTCTACAAATCATGGCTGCATGTAGGAATCCGAACTCACAGCTATGTGCTATGTGATGCCTGTGCTTTCTCTGTGTGCAGGGAAAGGAAAAGAAGCTCATCAGTGGGCACAGTGTTTTAGGTGGGCAGGGGGCTTTGGGGGGGGCGCAAGTGACATCTGGGGGCACAGCCCAACCCAGCACCCCCTTAGACCCAGCCATTCCTATAAGGTTATCCCCAGTACTTATGAGTACATTTAACATTATCATTTAATCTTTATAATCACATTGTACACTTTACTTTTTAGATGAACGTTTACACAATAGTTTCTGTGTGAACATGATAGTGCTAGATAGGGGTTTGCAAGGCACACAGCAATCGAGTGAGGGCTGGTTGTTGAAGGGGGAAGAGGTCAGATGGCCAGCAACATGATAAGGCTCCTTTTAGCCCTGTGTTTCATAATAGGATTATTGTGTGTACAAAATGTTCCTAGAGTAGCATTGCTATTAGGCATCACCTATTAGTATCTACCTCCAACCCACTAAGGCAGAGCTTCTCATGCAATGGTACATGTTCTTCTTTCCGTTTCTCATCCAATGGTACAAGTTCTTCCTCCATTTTCTCATCCAATGGCACATGTTCTTCTTTCATTTTCTCATCCAATGGTTCATGTTCTTCTTTCATTTTGTCATCCAATGGTTCATGTTCTTCTTTCATGTTCTCATCCAATGGTTTATGTTCTTATTTCATGTTCTCATCCAATGGTTCATGTTCTTCTTTCATGTTCTTATCCAATGGTACATGTTCTTCTTTCATTTTCTCATCCAATGGTACGTATTCTTCTTTCAATTTCTCATCCACTGGTACATGTTCTTCTTTCATTTTCTCATAATAGGATTATTGTGTGTACAAAATGTTCCTAGAGTAGAGCTGTCATTGCTATTAGGCATCACATATTAGTATCAACCTCCAACCCACTAAGTCAGAGCTTCTCATGCAATGGTACATGTTCTTCTTTCATTTTCTCATCCAATAGTTCATGTTCTTCTTTCATTTTCTCATCCAATGGTACATGTTCTTCTTTCATTTTCTCATCCAATAGTTCATGTTCTTCTTTCATTTTCTCATCCGATGCTTCATGTTCTTCTTTCATTTTCTCAGCCATTGGTTCATATTCTTATTTCATTTTCTCATCCAATGGTACATATTCTTTCATTTTCTCATCCAGTGATTCATGTTCTTCTTTAATTTTCTCATCCAATGATACATTTTCTTCTTTCATTTTCCCATCCAATTATACATGTTAGATTCTCTTAGATTGTAAGCTGTAATGAGCAGGGCCCTCCGATTCCTCTTGTACCAAATTGTATTGTAACTGTAATGCCTGCCTTCATTTTACAGTATAAAGCGCTGCGCAGACTGTTGGCACTATATATATCCTGTGTAATAATAATAATGATATTTTTTCACCAACACTGATAGGTGCAGGGGGAACTCCTGCTTGCCAAATTAAGCTTAATATACAGTTCCTTGAAAAAGTATTCAGACCCCTTGAAATTTTCCACATTTTGTCATGTTACAACCAAAAACGTAAATGTATTTTATTGGGATTTTATGTGATAGACCAACACAAAGTGGCACATAATTGTGAAGTAGAAGGAAAATGATAAACAGTTTTCAAAATTGTTTACAAATAAATATCTGAAAAGTGTAGCGTGCATTTGTATTCAGCCCCCCTGTACTTTGATACCCCTAATTGCCTTTAGAAGTCACCTAATTAGTAAATAGAGTCCACCTGTATGTAATTTAATCTTAGTTTAAATACAGCTGTTCTGTGAACCCCTCAGAGGTTTGTTAGAGAACATTAGTGAACAAACAGCATCATGAAGGCAAAGGAACACACCAGACAAGCCAGGGATAAAGTTGTGGAGAAGCTTAAAGCAGGGTTAGGTTATACAAAATATATCCCAAGCTTTAAACATCTCATGAAGCACTGTTCAATCCATCATCTGAAAATGGAAAGAGTATGGCACAACTGCAAGCCACCCAAGACATGGCCATCCACCTAAACTGACAGGTTGGGCAAGGAGAGCATTAATCACAGAATCAGCCAAGAGGCCCATGGTAACTCTGGAGGAGCTGCAGAGATCCACTGCTCAGGTGGGAGAATCTGTCCACAGGACAACTATTAGTCGTGAACTCCACAAATCTGGCCTTTATGAGAGAGTGTCAAGAAGAAAGCCATTGTTGAAAGAAAGCCATAAGAAGTCCCAATTGCAGTTTGCAAGAAGCAAACATGGAAGAAGGTGCTCTGGTCAGATGAGACCAAAACTGAACTTTTTGCTCTAAAAGCAAAACGCTATGCGTGGGGGAAAACTAACACTGCACAACACCCTGAACACACCATCCCCACCGTGAAGCTTGGTGGTGGCAGTATCATGTTGTTCGGATGCTTTTCTTCAGCAGGGACAGGGAAGCTGATCAAAGTTGATGGGAAGATGGATGCAGCCAAATACAAGACAATCTTAGAAGAAATTATTTCAATACATTAAAAAAGTGTGCTGTTCACTTTAAATGTGATAAATAAATAAATATGTGCAAACTGAAATTCATATATCCTCAAAAGATAATTATTTCATATAAAGTACAATACTGTGCAAACTGAAATTCATATATGACCAAATAATAATGTTTCATATAAAGTTCAAAGCGGTACAAATAAATATAAAAGCATGTAAATAAGTCCCGAAATCCAATGTAGATTCAAAATTTTATATATAGCAAGCTAGCATAGTTATTCTTCATCATTTTAAAAGTCTATGAAATTGCTTGAAAAGTGCAGATAGATTTGAACAATAATTAGATTCTAGTGTTTACCTCATCATAACGAGGTAAATGCTATAATAAATGTAGGAAATGCTGCTTTAAAAGGCTTGACGGAAAAATATTATTTGGCCCAGTCATGTCAGTATATCAGCATCAGCATTTCATGTTTGCCGAATCAGACCTAAAACTACTAATCTCCCGACGGGATAGATAGATTGTTTGTGTTTGTGTTGAAGAGAACATGTCAGTATAAAACTATGGGAGCTGAATTGCTTGTTTTTTGAAGGTGCCCTTTCCATCATCATTCCTACGTTACTACATAGGATAAATAAGGACCTATAAAGAAGATGATTTCCATATAACTTAACCGCTTCCGCTACTCAAAAGATGTCACTTCCTTCAAAAATCTTTATTGAAACAGACAGTGCACATCCAAATCCTAGTTTGAGAGATGGGTACAGTGAAGCCACAAGCTGTCACAGTTGGGTGCCCATAGTAAAGATGCCAGCTCTGGGGAGAAAGACACACAAGGTGAAAATGTCTGGGCCGAGCAGAGTGCTGGAATGCAGGACAGGTAAGTGGCTGTTTATTAAAAGTCAGCAGCTACCGTTTTTGTAGCTGCTGACGTTTAATTCTTACTCTCAAAAACCAACATGTAATACATTGCAGTTTACCAACTGTATGGAGGTCACTTTAAGGTGGGAATACACAATTCGAAAATTGACCGATCGGTCATCCGACGCCGAGAGGCATTTGTTCGTTGGTCGAAATCGTGGCCCACATTAACCAATTTGAAAAAATTGTTCGTTGGGCAATACGTAGTGTTGACGTCTTCCATACAAGTGGAAGTGATGCAGTGTGCGTGTGACCTTGTAGCCAGAACGAGCGATATAAACAAACATTACCAGCAATGAGTATAATATAGTTTATTACATTCCCTGTATACATAAATACTGATACATAAAATATAATATGCAAAATTCTAGTTTCATTATCTCATTAGGCCAATCTACTTTTAACATTTGGATTTTTCGTTCGTGTTTACAAAGATTCCTTGGACATAAACATCCGGGTCATCTTTTGTTTCCACTCATGCGTGATAGCGCTTGATAGATTTTTTTCGTACGACCGTCATACCAACGCATAGAAAATCAGTCTTTCGTATGCAAACCAACAACATTTTTCACTGTTGTTCAACTGGATTTTTTCGTTCGCAATATCGTTATCGGTTAAAACATTCTGCTCATCAACGAAGAGAAAATCGTTCGATCAGTGGTTCCACTAAACGATTTTCTTATCGTGTGTATGGGGCATTAGGCTGCCCTCCCGATATGACCTGCAAACATCTTCCTCTTTCTTCATCTCGATTACATAGGAAAGAAAAGTGTTTTTAGTTCAGAGAAGATAATGGAGAAAGCTGATAACATTGTTTGATATTTCTGTTCAGTGTACATGGATTTACAATGGATTTGTGCCAAGATCAATAGACATTGCTTTGTACTTGAAGAAAATGTACTTAGCCTTGAAAAAGAGAAAGTAATCCAGCCATCACACCTATGGACTGGTAGGCTGCAATATATTACATTTTTGTTCTTGGGTTTTGGTATCCTTTATGTTTTTGAAGTGTGAGCAGAAAAGTACACAGTTCTTTCTGTGACATTTAAACTGCTGTGTCCTCGCAGTCTGTCATTAGGCAGATGATGAGGTTCATTGCGTTAGATTCACCTTCACGCAATATAATGGCAGTACAAAACGATCAGCACTTTATTTCTTTTCCATGAGCTTATATAAACAGATCCATCAAAAGCTCAACAGGAGCCTCTCCTGCTCTTTATCTTTATTTACTTTGTGTCCTCAAAGTACACAATAAATCAGTAATGCCAGGCTTATGTCACATTTCTACTAACCAAATATCACTGACATGAGAGCTTGTAATTGTAATATGCATTGGAAGCAAAGGTGCCCTTTCAAGGTACTTTGTCACTTTGCATGGCATTACTGATGCGTGACAGGCTGTTTGAAGTTTATTATAAAATGTGTGATTTCTATACCTCCGTCACTGCAGTGTTTTTTTACACGATTACATTACTTTTGGTGGGGTTACTATGAATTCACCACTTTTTAGTGCTCTTACCAAAATGTTCCTTTGTTATTAGAAATACTGCAAAGATTGTCTTAAAGTGAACCTGTCAAGGCATACCCCTCTCCCATTGAAGCTTACAGGGGTTAGACCAAAAATGGAAAGACTCCATGATTTCAGGTGTAAAAGTGATGACATGTTGTGCGTTGAAAGCAGAAGTGATGTAACATTCTTTTGCTTCCTCAAAAAACACTCCAGCGCTCAATCCAAGGGGCTTCAAAATATGTTATGGTGTATAATGCTTCCTCGAGTGCAGAACTTCACGAATTGGGGACGAACTGTAGAAACACACAACAGAAGTTTACGCTCTCTTGTATGTATTCCTACAATTCTTTCGCTTCCACTGTGTGATGAGACACCTAGCTAACAGGTGGGAAGCCTTACCTTCCTCAATCACTTCTAGTAATATGGAGTCATAACAGAGCTTTCTGAACTTCAAAGATGGCAAATTGTTGGTGCCGCTTAGCTGGTGGCTCTCTGACTTCAGGTGCCAATTTATTTGCCGTGTCGCGAGGTACAGAATCAAAGGTTATGACGGCTTATACAGTTTCAGAGAAAACACCATCTGATAAGCATATGCATGGTCAACATGGTCAACTGACGAAAGAGACAAAAGGACATTGTGTAGGATTGTGAACCCGAATAACAAAACAACTGCTACAAAAGTGACTGCAGAGCTCAATGTCAGTCGTCAGAGGACTGAGATTGAGCTCTGCAGTCATTTTTACAGAAGTGGTTTTCTTATTCCAGGTCACAATCCTGCGCAATATCCTTTTGTCTCTTTTGGTCAGGTGACCATGTCAAATGGCTTATGCTTATCAGATGTTTTCCCGGAAACTGTAAATGGCGTCATAACCTTTGATTTTATACCTCACGACTCGGCAAATAAATTGGCACCTTCAGTCACAGAGGAACCAGCTAATCGGACACCAACAATTTGCCCTCTTTGAAGCTCAGTAAGCACTGACATGACTCCGTATTACTAGCAGCGCACGCAGTGAATGATGAAAGTGAGGCTTCCCACCTGTTAGTTAGGTGTCTCATCACACAGTGGAAGCAAAAGAATGTTACATCACTTCCGCTTTCAACATGTCATCACTTTCACACCTGAAATCATGTAGTGTTTCTATTGTTTTTTTCTAACCCCTTTTACCTTCCCCATCCTTCCTCGTATAAGGATTATGGAAGTGCTCATTATATACAACCATGTTTAACCTCTTCCATACAGGGCACTTTTACCCCCTTCCTGCCCAGGCCATTTTTTCAGGTCTCAGCGCTCTCACACTTTGAATGACAATTGCGCGGTCATACAACATTGTATCCAAACTAAAATTTTATCATTTTCTTCACACAACTAGTGTTTTCTTTTGTTGGTATTTAATCACCACTGGGGTTTTTATTTTTTGCTAAATTAACAAAAAAAGACAGAATTTTTTAAAAAAAAAAACACATTTTTCTTTTTTTCTGTTATAAAAGTTTGCAAATACTGCAAATAATTGTTCTTCATAAATTTAGGCCAAGATGTATTCTGCTACATGTCTTTGGTGAAAATAACCCAAATTAGGATGTATTATTTAGTTTGTAGGAAAGTTATAGAGTTCACAAACTATGGGATATATCTGAATATTGATCAATCCTGAAGTACTGATGGCCAATCTAATTTTTTCAGGAAATGTCAGAGTCAGAATGTCAGAACAGTACAGATATCCCCCAAATGACCCCTTTTTGAAAAGTAGACAGTCCGACGTATTTCATAAGAGGCATGGCGAGTTTTTTGAAGTTGTAATTTTTTTGTCATAATTTTTCGGAAAATGAAAAAATAAAAAAAATTATTTTCACTATTTTTTTTTTTTACATACTGTCACCAGTGCAGTACAACGGCATCATATGACTGGCATGGCGGTGATCAGGGACACTGACTGGTGACAGTACGAAAAAAAAAAATTATAATTTTTTTTAATTTCTTTTTTTTTTATTAGTTTTCATTTTTTATTACATTTTTTCTCTTTTTTTAAGATTTTTTTTTCATATTTCACTATGACCAAAGTAACCATAGTACCATAGTAACATTGTACTACTTTGGGGAAGTGATCAGAATTTTTCTTTTTATTTTTACACAATTTGCTTATAGCAAAGAATTTCTTTGTTATAAGCAAGCATTTACTTGAATGATATCGATTCAATCAGGGTTTTTTTTGTGTGCTTAGCTGTGATATGGCCATGGCTAATCACAAGGCTAATTGCATGTGATCACTGTGACCATTCACAGCTAGACACACTTGTATACAATGGATGATATGAAAGGAAGCCATTCATTGTATACACCTGTCATGTGACCTGCTGTGATTGGTCACAGCAGGTCACATGGGACTGGTACACAGATCTGTCATCGTCCCTGTCCGAGGTACACGGCCGGTGACAGATCACGCCGCAGAGCGGCCGTGCGGGCAGGCAAACTACACATGCCTGAAAGGACGCCATATGGCGTCCACCCGGAGGGACAGGCTGCTCGCCCGGCCGCCTTTGTGCTATTGGCCGGGCAGGAACTGGTTAATGTCGAGAATTAAATGGTTATATTTTATCTGCAGCATTAAAAAGATACTCCAGTAGAGGATTATTGTTATCAGGTTGCAACATGAAATGCTGTTATTGGCAGGATGTTCAGGCAAATTATTCCACTGCTGTTCTACTTATTGTTAATAATGTGTTTTAACCACTTGCACTCCTAAGGATTTACCCCCCTTAATGACCAGGCCTTTTTTTGCTGTTTGGCGCTGCACTAATTCAACTGATAATTGCGAGGTCATGCAATGCTGTACCCAAACGTCGTGTTTGGAGGAGAGAGAATGCCGAGTTGCATCCAAAGAACACCATACCTACTGTGAAGCATGGGGGTGGCAACATCATGCTTTGGGGCTGTTTCTCTGCAAAGGGACCAGGACGACTGATCCATGTACAGGACAGAATGAATGGGGCCATGTATCGTGAGATTTTGAGTGCAAACCTCCTTCCATCAGCAAGGGCATTGAAGATGAAACGTGGCTGGGTCTTCCAACATGACAATGATCCCAAACATACCGCCCGGGCAACGAAGGAGTGGCTTCGTAAGAAGCATTTCAAGGTCCTGGAGTGGCCTAGCCAGTCTCCAGATCTCAACCCCATAGAAAACCTTTGGAGGGAGTTGAAAGTCTGTGTTGCCCAGCGACAGCCCCAAAACATCACTGCTCTAGAGGAGATCTGCATGGAGGAATGGGCCAACATACCAGCAACAGTGTGTGCCAACCTTGTGAAGACTTACAGGAAATGTTTGACCTCTGTCATTGCCAACAAAGGATATATAACAAAGTATTGAGATGAACTTTTGATATTGACCAAATACTTATTTTCCACCATCATTTGCAAATAAATTCTTTCCAAATCAGCCAATGGGATTGTCTGGATTTGTTTTCTCATTTTGTCTCTCATAGTTGAGGTCTACCTATGATGCCAATTACAGGCCTCTCTCATCTTTTTAAGTGGGAGAACTTGCACAATTGGTGGCTGACTAAATACTTTTTTGCCCCACTGTATGTGCCACTTTGTGTTGGTCTATCACATAAAGTTCCAATAAAATACATTTACGTTTTTTGGTTGTAACATGACAAAATGTGGACTATTTCAAGGGGTATGAATACTTTTTCAAAGCACTGTAGATGAAGAGGGAGACTCTGTATTGCTACAGCTTCTAATACACAGTGTGAGAAGCTCGCAGTGTCCGGTACAATCAGAGTTAGCAATTTCATAACATGGAAAGAGGCCATGCAATCCTGAAGGCATTCCACTGTTAGCCCGGGTTCACACTGATGCGGTACGGAATTTGTAGTGTTTTCAGCGCAAATTCCTCACCACATCAGAATCGCACCCTGTTCATGCAAACCGCTGCGGGTATGTATGTTAACAACACCCCGAAAGCAGTCCGCAAAATGAGGTGCGATGTGCAGAATTGGATCACATAGGTGTGAATACCCATACGATCTGATTCTAGTGCGGACCCAAAAAAGGGTCCTGCGCATTTTTGGTGCAGGTGCAGTGCGAATAGAGCCATACAAAATGTATGGTTTCAATCGCACAGCACACAAATCTCACGTGATTTGCACAGGAATGCAGTGTGGTTCCTGTGCGAATTACATGCGATATACCGCACCGCACATATTTGAACCCAGGCTAAATGATTAAATACATAATGCTAAACATGCAGTAAATTTTCATATACAGTGGGGCAAAAAAGTATTTAGTCAGCCACCAATTGTGCAAGTTCTCCCACTTAAAAAGATGAGAGAGGCCTGTAATTGGCATCATAGGTAGACCTCAACTATGAGAGACAAAATGAGAAAACAAATCCAGACAATCACATTGGCTGATTTGGAAAGAATTTATTTGCAAATTATGGTGGAAAATAAGTATGTGGTCACCTACAAAGAAGCAAGATTTCTGGCTCTCACAGACCTGTACCTTCTTCTTTAAGAGCCTCCTCTGTCCTGCACTCATTACCTGTATCAATGGCACCTGTTTGAACTTGTTATCAGTATAAAAGACACCTGTCCACAACCTCAAACAGTCACACTCCAAACTCCACTATGGTGAAGACCAAAGAGCTGTCGAAGGACACCAGAAACAAAATTGTAGACCTGCACCAGGCTGGGAAGACTGAATCTGCAATGGGCAAGCAGCTTGGTGTGAACAAATCAACTGTGGGAGCAATAATTAGAAAATGGAAGACATACAAGACCACTGATAATCTCCCTCGATCTGGGGCTCCACACAAGATCTCACCCCGTGGGGTTAAAATTCTCACAAGAACGGTGAGAAAAAAATCCCAGGACCACACGGGGGGACCTAGTGAAGGACCTGCAGAGAGCTGGGACCAACGTAACAAAGGCTACCATCAGTAACACACTACGCCGCCAGGGACTCAGATCCTGCAGTGCCAGACGTGTCCCCCTGCTTAAGCCAGTACATGTCTGAAGTTTGCTAGAGAGCATTTGGATGATCCAGAAGATGATTGGGAGAATGTCATATGGTCAGATGAAACCAAAATAGAACTGTTTGGTAGAAACACAACTTGTCGTGTTTGGAGGAGAGAGAATGCTGAGTTGCATCCAAAGAACACCATACCTACTGTGAAGCATGGGGGTGGGAACATCATGCTTTGGGGCTGTTTCTCTGCAAAGGGACCAGGACGACTGATCCATGTACAGGACAGAATGAATGGGGCCATGTATTGTGAGATTTTGAGTGCAAACCTCCTTCCATCAGCAAGGGCATTGAAGATGAAACGTGGCTGGGTCTTCCAACATGACAATGATCCCAAACATACCACCCGGGCAACAAAGGAGTGGCTTCATAAGAAGCATTTCAAGGTCCTGGAGTGGCCTAGCCAGTCTCCAGATCTCAACCCCATAGAAAACTTTTGTAGGGAGTTGAAAGTGCGTGTTGCCCAGCGACAGCGCCAAAACATCACTGCTCTAGAGGAGATCTGCATGGAGGAATGGGCCAACATACCAGCAACAGTGTGTGCCAACCTTGTGAGGACTTACAGGAAATGTTTGACCTCTGTCATTGCCAACAAAGGATATATAACAAAGTATTGAGATGAACTTTTGACATTGACCAAATACTTATTTTCCACCATAATTTGCAAATAAATTCTTTCCAAATCAGCCAATGTGATTGTCTGGATTTGTTTTCTCATTTTGTCTCTCATAGTTGAGGTCTACCTATGATGCCAATTACAGGCCTCTCTCATCTTTTTAAGTGGGAGAACTTGCACAATTGGTGGCTGACTAAATACTTTTTTGCCCCACTGTACTAATACACCCTGGAATACTCTTTGAATAAGATTTATTATCTGCAATGTAAAGTGTTGCTGTAAATTGAAGCGCCCCGTGTACCTCTTGGGGTACACATACCAATGGACCTGGCGTACATGACATGTTTCCAGGGCATAAAGTGGAGAGCGAGCTGAGTGATCTTCACATTTCACACCTTTGATCTCCACATGAAAACACCGAAAATAAAAAGAACGCATTTCTGCATGCTGCTGCATTTATTTTCCAAAGTGCTAAAAGTTACTTATATGCTTGTAAAAAGCTTCTGCACCCAACGGTGACACATCAAAGAGATCTAGTTTTAAAATATATGGATTTATAAACCCTGCATGATACACTTCACCCTGGGGATTGCTAATCTGAAAAAGCTGAAATCAAATAAATAAATTGCATTTTAAATTATCTCTGCAATGGGATTTACTGCTCATTTATTGCTGATAGTTTAATCAATGCTGTTTCCTTTAGTAAAGACTTTTTTTCAAAAGAGATATCAATAATTTATTATGGTTAACAGCTTGACAAGCATAATTATTGAGAATGCAATGCATAAATAATAATGCCATTGTTGGAAAACGGTTGATATAAACATAATACAAGAGAGAAGATAGCAAACAGAGGTTTGTGAAATTCACTGCAATGGCATACTAATTGAACTTGATAATATTATTACAACATTTAAATGGACAATATTGAAAAAGGATAAGAATAAAAACAAGCTAAAGTAAATTATAACTTTCAGAAAGTGTCATTCAACCCTTCCCTCGGGTCCTTGGGAAGCTTAGGATCCCAAATCTTGAGAGAGTGTGAGTCTAAGTTAAGTATTTACTTTTTCTACTTTTTTTATTTTTGTAGGCCTCTTGAACATTGCAGCTTGAAAAAGCTCAGTGCAGCATCTCTTTTTACTGAGAAAAAATGTAGCCCATTATTAACAATGTGCCTTTGCACACCAGCGTGTAAACAAGCGCTGCATATTCCTCAGTAAAAAAAAATAGGAAAATCTGTATTTTTGGTCAGTAACTTAACCTGTGTGTGCGCAAATACGTGCATATGAGCATAAATCTTAATGCATTATTGTGCGCACATGTGCGTGTGAATACGTGCAAAACAAATGCTTGGAATTATGTCCAAAAAAAAGCAGATTCTCAAACATCAGTACCATGTGCAAGAGGCCTAAGGTAGTGTTTTTACATGGGAAATCTAGGAAAAAGTGCCACCTTTTAATGTAAGGTTCACTTTAAATTACTAAATGGAGTGGGATTAACGATTACTTTATTTTTCATCAAGTTTGTTTAAATTTGTCACCTTTCCATTGTACAGGGGAGGGGGTGCAGAAAGAACGGGCATAGTTGGCACTTTTGATGGGTACAAAGAAATGGCAAACACCCCAACCTATAACTAGTCTTTGCAAGAAGGAGCATATAGAAGGGCAACGCAAATCAAAAACAAACAAAAAATCCTAACTCTCTTAGCTACCCTGCAACAAAACCATATGGACCCTGTCTAACAGTTCATGATAAAAACAAGGGGATTAGCCGCACACAAATGCAAATAGAGTATGTGTATAAGCCGAAGTGGCCACGTCAAGGCACCCCAGTGTACTGCAAGGATGCACTGTATACTTTCAGCTGCCATTGCACTCTTGCTGGATGTCTGGTCTGTCCACTGCTATATGTGCTCCAACTTGGGAGACTCTCAAATTATGGAGTTAGGAATTTTCACTGCATTCACTGAGCTAAGGGATCAGTCCTGTAAAGTGACCAACCTGTTTGCATTTAGTAACTCAACCGTTAAGAGTGGCCATGCCAACACTTATTGCCCAGGCATGGGATGCTACTGTAGTTGGAAAAGATGAGCTCATACAGAATCCCCAATACTTAATGACAATGGGCACTAGACAAAATGGATATTAAATAGGTGCTAAAGTCCAAATGATGTGTAAAATAAAGTCCAAATGACTTATGCAGTAAGTCCATAAAGCACTAGGGCAAGCTCTTGTAGCTGTAGCAGGATCTAGATGAAGATAAAAAAGGAGAAAAAGTGCCTCTAAGTGCAATATGTTGTACATTTATTGAGTAAGTGGAGCATGTGTGAGGCCAATGAAAGGCAAAGGTGCACTCCCTTCTCAAAGCATAAGCTGGAATGGAGGACATGAGTGTATAGATATATAGAGAGGGGCAGATCTAATGACGATTAACAATGCCTGCTAATTCCACATTATCAATCGCCATTAGGCCTGCCCCTCTCTATCTCTGGTGTCTATCTCAGAGGAATCTGGCTGCTTGCATCACCATTTCGCTAGATGGATTTCTCTTACCCCACATGCTTGTGAGTGCACAATTTTTTGATTTAATAAAAATTTACTTTGCTTTTACTTACTACATCAGCAGCATTAGATGCAAAAAAATTGAAAAAGTAAAAACAGTATTTTATTTGAAAAAAAATCACAATTGTTTAAGATACACTGTGCTTTAGCAAACTAAATGTAATCCATTTAGAGTTTACATTAAAGTGTTACTAAACCCAGGACCCTGCATTCAGTATATCTGGTCTCCCACATTACACACAACACGGAAATGCAATTATTTTAGTAAATATAAACTGCTAAATACCTTTTCTCATCAGCAGTTAAAACAATCTTGTGACTTCTATCAATGTTCAGCAGAGCACTGGTTAAAGCTTGTAGGAGGAGTTTTCTTTCTGCTCTAGCAGGATGCAAAACCCCTGACTTCTGTCTGGACAGTGCTGATTGGCCCAGTGCTGATCACATGGACTCTCCCAGGAAAAAAAAATCCTTTCTAGCAATACACACTAAAATGAGCATGTGCAGAATGGCTACTGTTCAGTCTGTCTTATCAGGAGATGAGACATGGACATTTGAACAAGAGGAGGAGTAGAGAAGTCAGGATCAAAGGGCCTTTTTACACAATATACAAATACATTAGTATGAAAAAAATACATAGAAAGAAAGAAAGAAAAAGAAAGAAAGAAAAAGAAAGAAAAAGAAAAAGAAAGAGAAAAAGAAAAAGAAAAAGAAAGAAAGAAAAAGAAAGAAAGAAAGAAAGAAAGAAAGAGAAAAAGAAAGAAAGAAAGAAAGAGAAAAAAGAAAGAAAGAAAAAGAAAGGAAGAAAAAGAAAGAAAAAGAAAGAAAGAAAGAAAGAAAGAAAGAAAGAAAGAAAGAAAGAAAGAACGTTCTGTGTGACTGAGCAGATAGAATACAGCATTTCAATCTATCATGCATTTTCTTGGAATCTGCAAAGTGCAACAAAATCAAATGACTTGGAAATAAATTGGCTACAAAACTGTCTCCAAGTAGATATTACTTTGTCAAAGAAAAAAGTAAGCTTTTGATAGTGGATTGCTGACAAAGTTCATTCTTTGAACAGATGAGTCATAAGGAAAAGTGTGTGTAGGTGTTTGGCAGTTTTAATACAATTTCAGTGCACACATTACGGGAACTAATTTCGATATGGTACCTTAAATACCAGCTAAAAGTTCAATATCAAAGTGCTAAAATGAGTGATAATTTAAAAGAGATGAAGCTAACAGGTTCCATTCACATAAACGTGGGTCATTCAGAGAAAATAAATTTTCATCTGCTGTTGTAATAATGGGACCGATTTTAAAAAGTTGAGAAAAGAAAAGTATGTTGGCCATATCAGCCTCTCAATTTGAAAACACAGGTAAGAATTTTATGAAAGCGTTAGGACTGCTGTTGGCAAAATCGTCATTTTTCTTGCCTCCAATTTTATATTTAAGCACAGTTTTGCCAGATTTATTAAAATTTTGTGTTTAGATCCAGACTTTGGATTTAGAAACAAATATATGCACATACGTGCTTTTTAATTTTTTTAAAAGTCCAGCATGAAAATGAGAAGCACAAATCTTAAACTAGAAATACATGTATTAATATAAAAGTGCACGCATGTTACGATGGGAGAAGGAGCTAAATAAATGCTTGTGACATTCGAAGAACAAATTTGTTATACTTAGACCCCTTAGCCTACAAGATTCATTACTTTTTTGGAAAATGTAAATGAACTTATCACAAGTCTGGGATGTCACAAGAAAGACATACACAATCAGAAGGACAGCTTTCAATTTTCACCTATAGATCCCAAAATAATAACTGGGAAACGTTATATAATTCACTGTTCTTAAAATGTGTAGAATGCCTTTTTTGCAATAGAACAAACTTTCTAAACAAAGGACTTGTTTACTGTCTTTCAGACTTTAGAGGGGCTTTAGGACTGTGGCCAGTGGGAGTAGATAATGTCTTGGCATCATTAGGAGTAAACAATGCCTCGTCTTTGGTATTAGGAGGAGTGCCCCAATGTTTGTATACGTGAGAGGAATAGTACCCCGTTGTTGGTGCCAGTGGAAGGAATAGCGCCCCAATATTGGTGTCAGTGGGAGAAATAATACCCCATCTTTGGTGTTAATGGAAGGAATAGTACCCTATCATTGATGTCAGTAGGAGGAATAGTGCCCCCATCAATGGTGTCAATGGGAGAAATAATGGCCCATTGTTGGTTTCAATAGAATAAATTATGCCCCACTGTTGGTGTCAGTGGGGGGAATAGTGCCTTTTATCAGAGGAAATAATAGAGCCCAAAAGGCTGAATAAAGATAGCAAAGGGCCACATCCAGCCCCTGGGCCGCAATTTGGAGACCACTGCAAGAGAGGGTGGATTGAATTACATGACATGAGAAATAAAAAGTTATATTAATTGCATAATATAATTGTGAAGTTAAAAGCTATGTTTTGCTTATAATATGAACTTCTATACCAATAGAATGTTTTCTATGAGCTTTCCTGTCTGAATGTGGGTATCTCTTACTTGTATTAATACTAGATTATATTAGAACAGCCTTTCTCAACCAAGGTGTCTTGAGGTTTCTTCAGGTGTGCCTTGGCAAAATGTCTACAAATTTCCCAAGACTTGTATACAAACCAGAGGGTGGAACAAGCCTGCCTTTTAGTTACACAAAACCACAGGTTTTCATTGTGCACCATTATAACCTACTATCCTCCAGCATCCTGACAACCAATGACATCATCAATTGATAAGGAGGATGTCAGCTGCTTACACAGCATTCTAGTTTGACCCTCCCTTGCCCCTTTCCATCAGTGCTGGGGTCACATTAGCTCAGTGATGGAGAAAAACTGAGGGAGAAGAGAAACACTGGAATACTAGTCAGTACCAGTGTGCAAAAGTGTATTTGCTTTGGAAGAATAAATCGCCTCTAGTGTTGGGTGTCCTACATGTGTGGATGTTGCTGCATTATATAAAATGATTAAAATAGTTTTTCACATTTTAGAATGGGGTGCCTTTTTAAAATTATGGACAGTCTTGAGGCACCCCATTTTAGAACAGGGTGCCTCAAGACTGTCCATGATGTTAAAGGGTGCCTTGACTGAAAAAAAGGTTGAGAAACACTGTATTAGAACTTCCTTCCTTTCTTCCTTCCTTCCTTCCTCTCAGACTTGGATATTAAATCAGTGAGCTCTTCCTGCTATAATTTTGGCACCTGTCCATGTTAGAGTTTTGGGTGCTGAAGACTAAAAAAAATTAAAAAAGAAAGGGTTGAGTGTTTTTTCACCAACTGGTAGGTTAACATTTTGCTCTTTGATCATATATTAAAAAGTTTGCATGATATAAAGTTACACTTAACCAAAAGTCTATGTAGAAATCAAAGTTGTTTAGCAAATCTGCTGTTTCTGTTTGCTATTTTCTAATTACCGGTATATGTGACAGATTATACGTTAGGCGAGCAAAGATTGTGTTTGCCTAGTTATTTGAAATCGTTCTTTCTGCTTTGCCTCCCCAGCGTCTACTGTAATCAGCATGTTTACTTACAGTGTTCTTACTGAAAATGAGATTTTAGCAGTGTGCATAAGAGGTATGTATTTTATGACAGTATATCATTTATTTGAGAACTATAAGGCACTCCAAATATGAACCTTTTTTAAGATGCATTTCACAGAATAATCAAATGGTATTTGTGGCACCCAGAGCTGCAAGCGACGAAGTAGGTTTGGCCCAGGGGCGGACTGACAACTCATGGGGCCCCCGGGCAATAGGGGATCATTGGGCCCCTGTGTCCTTGCCCAAACTCAAAAAAGCTTATGCAAAAGGTACCAGGGGCATCTCATTGGGCCCTCTACTGACCCTGGGCCTCGGGCAGTGCCCGAGTTTCCAAATGGTCAGTTCGACCCTGGTCTGGCCCCCACTTATCAGACAAAACACAGATACACAAGTAGCACAATTCACAAAGCGTTACATGATGGGTCTTTATTTCAGCCATATGATGTTAATTTTCAAATCTCACTGAGCTGAGTCTTTTTTTTAAATAAAGATCTTTATTCTGGTGTTTTAGCTTTGTGAACTTAGCCTAGGGTATTTTATCCAGAACCTCCCTTTTTGGCTGCCATTATATTTATAAAAAATAAGAAAATGAAGACAATAAATGATGAGAAGACAGTAAGTAAAAAGATAATAAAATGTCTCACGCGAAATAAAGCAGTAAGAATTTGTTAAAAGAGAAGTATTGCTAAAGCTAAAGTGCACTTCGTTCTGCACTCCTGTGACCCATTTTTAGTTGACAGTAGGCTAAAGCCTGTTGTCGGATGATGACAAGGATCTGAAAGGATCCCAACTTTACAGTTGGCTCTCAGTGAGTCAATGCACATCTGAGCCAGCCCCTCCTCAGCCTAGTGCTCCAGTCAGCACTGGAGGGGCAGAGCAGAGAGCAGGTGACTGACAGTCACAGCTCTCTGCTCAGAGCAGAGGGGAGAACTGAGCGATCAGTATTCCATCACTCAGTTCTCAATGCAGAGGTGATGCTACATCCACCTAGACGAGTATAAATGTTTGTTTTTTTTAAGTTCATATTTCTCTTTTAACATCCATTATAAAAAGAAAACAAAAGACAGCAAAACAATGTAAAAAAAAAACCTAGAAGACCAAAGAAGATCATCCAAACATTTAGATGATGCCACCTCCCTGCCTCTCCATCTAATCCAATACAAAGCATTCTCTGAATGGCACCCATGCCAAATGGCTGATCTTCTGTGTTCTGAATGCAGCAGGGCAGCCCCTCAGCACAGGAACCAGGGGTTAGTGGAGATCACTGGAGTAGCATACTACAGTAATTTTCAGCTTCTAGAGCAGTGTTTCTCAACCAGGGTTCCATGGAACTGAAGGGTTCCTCCAGAGGTTGCTAGGGGTTCCTTGAGCAATGAGCACATTCTGCCTCTCCGATAAGTTCCCACTGACACCATTGATCTTTTTAGCTATCTGTAAGTTGGGAATTTTTCCCAAGACCTCAAGTGTAAGGAGCATTCTTCCCACTGACCATCACACTAATGTATCATGAGCTGTAGATATCAGAATTTTTAGCAGGGGTTCCCTGAGACCAAAAATTTATTGCGAAGGTTCCCCTACGCTGTAAAGGTTGAGAAAGGCTGTTCTCTAGGGATCCAATGGAAATTCTATATGCATAGTTACTTTGGTCCAAGCTAGATTAATGTAACTGTATAACATGCCACACCTAAAATTCTGCTTTCGGTAATGGGTAACATCCTGCAGGAATAGGCCTTATCAGGCTTAAGAAAAATCCTATGTTCTAACATGCAACAGAAGAGTTTATATTCACCTCCCAGGTGGCCCATGTGGCCTATATTTTCTCAGTTCCATTATTGAGGCCTCCACCAATCTCTTTTTTGGGAGTTTTGGATGCCTGTGCCTCCAGCAAATGCCATGGTCCCTTCCTTTGACCCCTGTGATTGCTATTCTTGTATAATGAAAGTGTCAAATGCTGAAGAGACCAATGAAGGTGGCGGTGCTAAAATACACTTCCTTTTATGATTTTGTTTAGTCTGACTGGTTTACTTTAAGTCTCTATATAGAAACAATTGTATTTTTAACCTAAAGATTACATACTATCAAATGTATATAGCACTTGCATATTGGCAAGCTGCGTGAAAATGATATACCCTAATGTAATTAGCAGTGCTAATGATGCTCTATGTTGGCATTTGGCCTAATAGGGTTACCACTTGTAATCTAATGTAGCATTGATAATTACTAATAAGTATTCTTTCATTGCTTTTGGCCTTGATTCTTCACCATTAAAATAGCCAATGAGCAGATTAGTGTAAAATGTTCTAAAACATTCTGCTTACTGCTCCGAGATTTATTGTAATGTTTTGCCATAATTCATGTCCATTTCTCCTAATATAACTGGCTGGAATTTTATGCTCGTAAATGACCAGATTTAAGTAAATTAAACTGGCCTAATGGATAATAAAATAAAAATTAAACTGTTTACCAAAGGCACGGCGTGTTAAATAGATTCTATACTCATTTAGATAATCTCATTGTGGAAGCAAAATGACAGCAAAAATCATAAAAAAAAACAAACAAATATAACAGCAACACCCTATTAAAATGCATTTTATACTTAAAGTAGCTGTAAAGGTTGAAGGTTTTTTACCATCATGCATTCTATCACAATCAAGTTCTGTGCACGGGAGAAGCGGCTCTCCTGGTATAATGAAGGAAAGCCGAGGGCTGGGCCCACAGATTCAGAGGGTACACGATGCCACACAGACACAGACAGCGGTTCTTTTAAAACAATTATGTTTACTGAACAGTTATAGTGATCATGTAGTTGAGCATACGTGAACAGAATGATAACAGCGCATAACCATACAGTAAGAATAATACTGTCTAACACTTGCGGACTTTCACCAATGTCCAGAAAGCAGCCTGGCTGCGCCTGAATGTTCCTGAGCAAGATATAACGTTGGGGTGCACCCTAAGTATTGCGCAATACTATTTGTAATCCAAAGGAAAGTGGAGTGTGTCTCTTGTAACTTTCTGGTATATCCAAAATGTCACTGACCACGTGTGGTGCGATGTGCTGCGGCAAAGCCGCACTTACGGTTCCCTGGCAGGCTCTTGGTGCTTTCTCCTGACCCACTCCGGAACCGGACCATACAGTCACTTGTTTCCTGGCCTCGTTGTGGATCTACCTTAGGTGCCCTCGCCAGATTCCACTGTGAGACGTAAATCCTCTTCCAGGCCCCACACAGATTCTCCAGACGTCCTCAGCATCCATCAGCCAGACCCAGACTCCACTTCCTCCTCAGCACAGGAACTCCTCCCCTTCCCATAGAGTTTGTGATGCAGTAAGTCATTTCTTAATTGCAGCCTCAAACCTGCATTTACAGTTCACTATGGCCCTTCTGAGGGTCCTACTCAGCCCCTAAATTAGTATTCATTAAACTTTATAGGGTAAATAAGCATTTATCTTGTCTTAGCAAAAGTCACTACAAAATCGATTCTTGTACTTTGCTGCCATCTACTGACCAAAGAGCATATTGCAGTTTAACATTACACACTAGAATTAATCCATGGGTCACACCCTTACAATTCTCCCATCTCACACAGCAGCGGGAGCAGGTGGTGAGGCCAGGCTGCCCTCTGTGTGTCTCATAGACACAGAGGTGGCTTGGGAGCAAGGAAACATGAGTGCCCCCAGAGCAAGCAGCTTTCTTTGGGGGCACTCAGTGGGGGGAGGGGCCAGGAGCTCCAGTGGGAGACTTGAGAAGAGGAGGATCAAGGCTTCTCTGTGGAGAACCACTGCACATAGCAGGAAAGTATACCACGTATATGTTATTTTGTTCTTAAAAAAGTGAACCTTTAGTATCTATTTAACATTCCAGAGGGTGGTGTATCACATTTTTCCTCTTTTTATGTGTTTTGAGCATCACTGCCATCTGAACTTCTGGATATGTCATATAATATGTCCCCTAATGGGCACTGTGGTTTCTTCTGCAAACTATATATTTCTACAGAACACAGCAGTGAGAGGAAACACAGAGGGGGATCTGTTATTTATTTGTCGAGTTTATATAGCGCCAAAGGGTTTGCTCAGCGCTGTACAATAGAGGGGGGACAATACATGAAACAGAACAGTAACATCAAACAGTACACAAGGGGTAAGAGGGCCCTACTCTTTCGAGCTTACAATCTAGGAGGGAGGGGGTAGAGGCACAGGAGGAAACGGCTGTGGGGGATGGAGTGGTAGGAGGAGGGAAGGGCAGCTGCTGTTAGGTGAGGGAGGGGTAGGCTTCCCTGAAGAGGTGGGTTTTCAGGGAGCGCCTGAAGGTGAGGAGGGAAGGTGACAGTCTGATGGATTGGGGTAGTGAGTTCCAGAGGACGGGGGAGGACCTGGAGAAGTCTTGCAGTCGTGCGTGGGAGGAGGAGACCAGGGAGCAAGATAGAAGGAGGTCCTGTGAAGAGCGAAGGGTACGGGTAGGGTGGTACCTGGGAATCAGGTCGGTGAGGTAGTTAGGGGCAGTGTTGTGAATGGCCTTATAGGTCAGGGTGAGCAATTTGAATTTAATGCGTTGGGCAATGGGGAGCCAGTGGAGGGAGAGGCAGAGGGGAGTGGCAGAGGTGGAGCGGCTGGTGAGGTGGATGAGTCTGGCAGCTGAGTTCAGGATGGTCTGAAGCGGGGAGAGTTTGCACTGGGGTAGGCCGGTGAGGAGGGAGTTGCAGTAGTCAAGGCGTGAGATAATCAGGGAGTGTACGAGTAGTTTAGTGGTGTCTGGGGTAAGGAAGGAGCGTATCTTGGCGATGTTCCGGAGGTGGAGCCTGCATGTGTTTGTAAGTGATTTGATATGAGGTTGAAAGGAAAGGTTTGAGTCCAGAATGACGCCAAGGACCTTGACTTGCTGGGCGGGATTGATGGTGGCGTTGTTGGTAGTGATGGAAAGGATGGGGGGGGGGGCGCGGGCTGGGGGGAAGACGAGAAGCTCGGTTTTGGAGAGGTTGAGCTTGAGGAAATGGAGCGACATCCAGTCAGAGATGTCGTTTAGGAGGTGAGTGATGCGGGCGGAGAATGTGGGGGTGAGGTGAGGGGTGGATAGGTAGATTTGAGTATCATCAGCGTAGAGGTGGTAATTGAAGCCGTGGGAGTGTATGAGTTTGCCAAGGGAGGAGGTGTAGATGGAGAAGAGAAGGGGTCCAAGGACAGAGCCCTGGGGGACCCCAACAGAGAGGAGGAGGGAAGAGGAGGTGGCATCGTTGTAGGAAACGCTGAAGGAGCGTTGGGATAGATAGGACGAGAACCAAGAGAGAGCGGTGTCTCTGATGCCAAGGGAGAGTAGTTTATTAAGGAGGAGGGGGTGGTCGACTGTGTCAAAGGCGGCAGAGAGGTCTAGGAGGAGGAGGACAGAGTAGTCGCCTTTGGCTTTGGCGGTTAGTAGATCGTTGGTGATTTTGAGGAGGGCAGTTTCGGTGGAGTGTAGGGGACGGAAGCCGGCCTGTAGTGGGTCAAGGAGGTTGCTGTCAGTTAGGTGGGCGCTTAGGCGATCGAAGACCAAGCGCTCAAGGAGCTTGGAAGTGAGTGGCACCAGGGAAATTGGTCTGAGGTTGTTGAGGTCAGTGAGGTCCAGGGAGGGCTTTTTGAGTATGGGGGTGATGTGCGCATGTTTTAGGGGGGAGGGGAAGACGCCAGTAGAGAGGGAGAGATTGAAGATGTGGGTAAGGGAGCGGATGAGGGAAGAGGGGGGTGACCGGAGGAGTTGAGAGGGGATAGGGTCCAGGGGGCAGGTAGTGAGGCGGGCTTCTGAGAAGACTCTGGTGACTTCCTCAGTGGTAGTAGCGCTGATGGACTGCAGTGATGGGGGGGGTTACGGTAGGCAGGGCCTTGGGTGTGGTGGGGGGCAGTGCCGTTGCGAGGTCAGAGGAGGGGAGAGATGAGGGGGTGATGGAAGGGGGAAGGCTAGATGGGGAGGTAGATTGCAAGTTGACTATGTCCTTGCGAATTGCGTCAATCTTGTTGTGGAGATGAGTGGCAATCTCGTGGGCGGTAAGTGAGGTACTGAGTGGAGGAGGGGGGGGAGAGAGCAGGGAGTTGAAGGTAGAGAAGAGTCGGCGAGGGCAGGTGGAGAGGGTGTTGATCAGGTTAACGAAGTAGGCCTGCTTGGCGGCGTGGAGGGAGGAGGTGTAGGTGAGGAAGGCAGATTTGTAGAGGGAGAATGCATGAGGGGACCTGGTTTTGCGCCATAGTCTCTCCAGCGCACGATGCGACGTTTGAGGCATTTAGTATGGTCGTTCTGCCATGGTTGGAGCGGTCTGGGTTTGATGTTGCGTGTGGGTAGGGGTGCCAGAGAGTCTAGGGTAGCTGATAGTGAGTCGTTGTACGCGGTGGTGGCTAGGTCAGGACATGACAGTGGAAGGATGCTGTCGTGTAAGCGGTCGGCAGCCGAGTGGAGGGGGGCCGGGTGCAGGTTGCGGAGGTTGCGCCTGGTGATGGTTTGGCGCACTGGGGGGGGGGAGTTAGGGGAAGGGGAGATGGAGAACATGAGGAGGTGGTGGTCGGAGAGAGGGAAGGGGGTGTTAGTGAAGTGGTTAAGGGTACAGAGGTGGGAGAAGACGAGGTCCAGGGTGTTCCCATTGATGTGGGTGGAGGATTGAGTGTATTGTGTGAGCGCGAAGGAGGAGGTTAGGTGGAGGAGTTGGGAGGTAGCTGGGGTGTTGTCGTTGATGGCGATGTTGAAGTCCCCGAGGATGATGGTCGGTAGCTCAGAGGAGAGGAAGAAGGGAAGCCAGGCGGCGAAGTCATCCAGGAAGCGGGCTATGGATCCGGGGGGCCTGTAGATCACTGCGATCCTTAGGGGGGTGGGTGAGAAGAGCCAGATGCAGTGAGCCTCGAAGGAGGAGAAGGTTAGGGAGGGGGGGTTAGGGAAGACCTGGAAGGTGCTCAGCGGTGATAGGAGCAGGCCGACACCACCACCTTTGTGACCGCTCAGTCTTGGTGAATGGGACCAGACGAGACCTCCATGGGAGAGTGCCGCAGGGGAGGTAGTGTCAGTGGCCTGTACCCAGATATCCCACATACACCCATAATTGAGTCATGCAGGAGGCAACCAAGCCTCCATCTTTGCAAAGCTGATTGAGTAATGTTCTAAAGAGTCTGTGCTCTCTCCATGAAGATACACTAACAGAAAAGAAGAAGCTGCACACCAATGACGTCACTTGGCTCAGTAAATTTTGGTTCAGCAACAAAGCTCATCCCCACATGGAGACCACCCCTCTCTGACATGTTTCACCCTTACAGGCTTAGTCATAGAGGCAAGGATGAGCTGTGTTGCTTTTATAGCTGAATAAAATTTACTGAGCTGAGTGACATCTCCGGTGTGCAGCTTCTTCTTCTCTGCCAGTACACCTATAAGGATTGCACCTGGAGCTGTTTAGGAGAATAAAGATTTAACACACTGACCTCCATAAAGGTAAGTATAAAACATTAGTTTATAGGGTGCTGCCATTTTATTTTATTTTTGTTTGCAGCTGGGTCAAGTAAAGGGGAAGTCTTTCTGGCCTTACTATTTATGGCATCATTGACCTGAGAAAAATATATAGTCAGTTGAACATTGGAACAACTACTATGTAGATACTTGTTCTTGGTTAATGGCTCATAAGGTGAGGGGGGGGGGGCAAAGCCCATATTTCTATTTTTTCAAGGAACAACTCTTACATGTAAATCTACACTTTATATAGCCAAGCAATGCTGCAGTTCATTTACCAGCCATGTTTGTAAAATTAGGATGCAACAGAATATGAGAGGTATGGATTTGTATTTTAAAATTAGATGGTATCCTACTTTCTAAAACAAAACTGTAGCCTCACCATGTATACATTCATGTACTACAGAAATGCTAGGAGAAAAAGTGTCCTCCCAATGGCTGCATGTATATGTGTCCTGGGTACGGGTGAGAAGAATGATTTTGATGAGATTAATTTTACTGTTGGTGAAATTTCATTGAAGTCAAAACGCTTGATTTTAGTTATTGAACAGCTTGGGCGAAATTTTCTTTCCTTCAAAATTAATTATTAAAGAAAAAGAGAGTATGTTTTGTACATGTACTTCGCGAAACACACAGGAGAAAAAATGGTTTGCGTAAATTGTTAGCATAACATCATGATAACATCAAGTTGGGTTCATGAGATTACAAATTAGCACAACCTTTTTCACAGGTTTTCAGTCATTAAAATTTAGAATAACATTGCATCCACTTACATGGGCATTTATTGCTTGTGCAGTGAATTCAAATGTCTTCCTAATAATGCATCATTGTTGTTGTAACCTGAGAAAGGACTGATATGGGAAGGGAATATTTTTATATGTGTGTTTAGCACTACCCTCTTGAGGGCTGCTGTGTTTCTGGATCCCTCTAAGCTTTGCACAGCCAGGGAACACACATTTTCCACATTTGCATCCACAGTCAGTGAACAATCCATGAGCTTGTTTTTTACTTTATTAGGAGGTGTAACTTGGATAGAGTAATAGGGAATTTGGGATGCCCAACTTGACTGAGTCAATGCACGGGGACAACCTCCTTCCTGTTTACAGGAACAGATCCTGGACTGTTTCATTTTCTTGAAAGTGGCAAGTCATTATGGATCAGTCGAAAATGCCTCTTATGGGCTAGGGACTTGCAGCCCCCCTGAAAGTTAGCTTAGCTTGTTGCAAACTACATGCAGAGATGTCTCCTTTCCCCTGGAGAAATGCTCCCAGCTCCACAGCCTGCAGACACCACCAGCCCTCCTGGCTGCTCTGAAGAACTCCCAGGACAATGATTAAGCAAAACGTTGTGATTTGAAAGCTTCCTACATGTGACAGTCCCTCCCCTTGTTGATCCCTGGGTGTGCTGATGTACTCACTCTGTCCTCCTTGCTCCCACTGCTCCCAGTCCTTGATCCGATTAATGCCACAATGCCCATGGACCCAATAGACCCTCTTTAGCCAGCCCAAGCCTAGCCTGGAGGCCAGCTCCCCTTAGACCTAGGGGATCCCTTCCAGGCCACTGACAGTCTCCTCAGCACTCCATCTTCCACACAACTCCCATGCCACCCTGATTCTCCCATATTTATGGGTTGGTCTCACCACTCTACCAGGGCCTCCAAACCTGGGATTGGTTAAACTCCCATAAACATGCAGATTAGCTCTCCACCCCTTCTACCCACTGGCTTCTGGAAGGTTCTATGATCTTCCAGAACCAGGTGGAGGCGATAGAGTCCCAACTTGTTAAGTCAACCAGCCCGACCTGCAGTAACCAGACCTAATTTACAGACTCACACAGTTACCATGATTCATACACAATAGACTTACCTACACTACTCTAATATCACACTTGAGGGTAATATATATATATTTATATATATATATACACACAGGTGAAACTCGAAAAATGTGAATATCGTGCAAAAGTTCATTTATTTCAGTAATACAACTTAAAAGGTGAAACTAATATATGAGATAGATGCATTACATGCAAAGCAAGATAGTTCAAGCCGTGATTTGTCATAATTGTGATGATTATGGCTTACAGCTCATGAAAACCCCAAATCCACAATCTCAGAAAATTAGAATATTACATGCAATCAATAAAACAAGGATTGTACATAGAACAATATTGGACCTCTGAAAAGTATAAGCATGCATATGTACTCAGTACTTGGTTTGGGCCCCTTTTGCAGCAATTACTGCCTCAATGCGGCGTGGCATGGAAGCTATCAGCCTGTGGCACTGCTGAGGTGTTATGGAAGACCAGGATGCTTCAATAGCGGCCTTCAGCTCTTCTGCACTGTTTGGTCTCATGTGTCTCATCTTTCTCTTGGCATAGATTCTCTAGGGGGTTCAGGTCAGGCGAGTTTGGTGGCCAATCAAGCACAGTAATCCCACGGTCATTGAACCAGCTTTTGGTGCTTTTGGCAGTGTGGGCAGGTGCCAAGTCCTGCTGGAAAATGAAGTCAGCATCCCCATAAAGCTCGTCTGCGGAAGGAAGCATAAAGTGCTCCAAAATCTCCTGGTAGATGGCTGCGTTGACCCTGGACTTAATGAAGCACAGTGGACCAACACTAGCAGATGACATGGCTCCCCAAATCAACAGACTGTGGAAACTTCACACTGGCCTTCAAGCATCTTGCAGTGTGTGCCTCTGCATTCTTCCTCCATACTCTGGGTCCTTGGTTTCCAAATGAGATGCAAAAGTTGCTCTCATCAGAAAAGAAGATTTTGGACCACTGAGCAACAGACCAGGTCTGTTTTTCTTTAGCCCAGGTAAGATGCTTCTGACGTTGTTTGTTGTTCAGGAGCGGCTTGACAAGAGGAATACGACATTTGAAACCCATGTCCAGGATCCGTCTGTGTGTGGTGGCTCTTGATGCACTGACTCCAGCCTCAGTCCACTCCTTGTGAAAGTCCCCAACACTTCTGAATTGCCTTTTCCTGACAATCCTCTCAAGGCTGCGGTCATCCCTGCTGCTTGTGCACCTTTTTCTTCCACACTTTTCCCTTCCACATAACTTTCTATTAATGTGCTTTGATACAGCACTTTGGGAACATCCAACTTCTTTTGCAATTACCTTTTGAGGCTTTCCCTCCTTATGGAGGGTGTCAATGATGGTTTTCTGCACAACTGTCAGGTCAGCAGTCTTTCCCATGATTGTGATTCCTACTGAACCAGACTAAGAGACCATTTAAAGGTTCAGGAACCCTTTGCAGGTGTTATGGCTTAATCAGCTGATTAGAGTGGGACATTTTGAGCCTAGAATATTGCACCTTTTCACAATATTCTAATTTTCTGAGATTGTGGATTTGGGGTTTTCATGAGCTGTAAGCCATAATTAGAGATGAGCGAAGTATTCAAAAATTCGATTCGACTGATTCGGCGAATTCGTGGACAATATTCGATTCGAGTCGAATATATTCGCTGTGAATTTAACTTAAAAAAGGGTGTTTCTAGGCTTCAGAGAGACTTAATATTAGTGCAGAACACTGTACCTTTAATTTAAATGCCCTTGGAGTCTGCTGGGGAAGAGAAATAATACTGTCAGTCAGTATGACATGCAGATGAGTGCCGTCGATCTTAGAATCACCGCACACTTCACTCATTTGGCCAGTCACGGGGCCAAAACCAGTGTTTGGAGCCACAGTGTGGCGGTGGAGGCAGCAGCAATGGGAGGCCATACAGCAACCTATGACAAAATGGAAACCAGCAGGAGTGTGAGGAGACCTCAAAGAGGCACATGGCAGAGTGGGAGCAATGGGAGGCGGTACAGGGACCCATGTCACACTGTGGACCCAGCAGCAGCGTGACGAGGCGGTACGGGGGCCCATGGCAGATTTGGGGCCTGGCAGCACCTATGGGAGGCCTGTAATCTGCCAGCAACCTATGACAAAATGGAAAACAGCAGGAGTGTGAGGAGACCTCAAAGTGGCACATGGCAGAGTGGGAGCAATGGGAGGCGGTACAGGGACCCATGTCACACTGTGGACCCAGCAGCAGCGTGACCAGGCGGTACGGAGGCCCATGGCAGATTACAGGCCTGGCAGCAGCAATGGGAGGCCCGTAATCTGTCAGCACCCTATGACAAAAAATGAAACACACCAGCAGTGTGTGAGGAGACCTGAAAGTGGCACATGGCAGAGTGTGGCGATGGAGACAGCAGCAATGGGAGGCCGTACAGGGACCCATGAGAGACTCTGGACCTGGCAGCAGCATGAGGAGGCGGTATAGGGGCCCATGGCAGATTAGGGGCCTGGCAGCAGCTATAGGAGGCCCGTAATCTGCCAGCACCCTATGACAAAAAATTCAACACACCAGCAGTGTGTGAGGAGACCTGAAAGTGGCACATGGCAGAGTGTGGCGATGGAGACAGCAGCAATGGGAGGCCGTACAGGGACCCATGAGAGACTCTGGACCTGGCAGCAGCATGAGGAGGCGGTATAGGGGCCCATGGCAGATTAGGGGCCTGGCAGCAGCTATGGGAGGCCCGTAATCTGCCAGCACTCTATGTCAAAAAATTCAACACACCAGCAGTGTGAGGAGACCTGAAAGTGGCACATGGCAGAGTGTGGCGATGGAGACAGCAGCAATGGGAGGCCGTACAGGGACCCATGACAGACTCTGGACTTGGCAGCAGCATGAGGAGGCGGTATAGGGGCCCATGGCAGATTAGGGGCCTGGCAGCAGCTATGGGAGGCCCGTAATCTGCCAGCACCCTATGTCAAAAAATTGAACACACCAGCAGTGTGAGGAGACCTGAAAGTGGCACATGGCAGAGTGTGGCGATGGAGACAGCAGCAATGGGAGGCCGTACAGGGACCCATGAGAGACTCTGGACTTGGCAGCAGCATGAGGAGGCGGTATATAGGGGCCCATGGCAGATTAGGGGCCTGGCAGCAGCTATGGGAGGCCCGTAATCTGCCAGCACCCTATGTCAAAAAATTCAACACACCAGCAGTGTGAGGAGACCTGAAAGTGGCACATGGCATGAGAGACTGTGGACCTGGCAGCAGCATGAGGAGGCGGTATAGGGGCCCATGGCAGATTAGGGGCCTGGCAGCAGCTATGGGAGGCCCGTAATCTGCCAGCACCCTATGTCAAAAAATTCAACACACCAGCAGTGTGTGAGGAGACCTGAAAGTGGCACATGGCAGAGTGTGGCGATGGAGACAGCAGCAATGGGAGGCCGTACAGGGACCCATGACAGACTCTGGACCTGGCAGCAGCATGAGGAGGCGGTATATAGGGGCCCATGGCAGATTAGGGGCCTGGCAGCAGCTATGGGAGGCCCGTAATCTGCCAGCACCCTATGTCAAAAAATTGAACACAACAGCAGTGTGTGAGGAGACCTGAAAGTGGCACATGGCAGAGTGTGGCGATGGAGACAGCAGCAATGGGAGGCCGTACAGGGACCCATGAGAGACTCTGAACTTGGCAGCAGCATGAGGAGGTGGTATATAGGGGCCTATGGCAGATTAGGGGCCTGGCAGCAGCTATAGGAGGCCCGTAATCTGCCAGCACCCTATGTCAAAAAATTCAACACACCAGCAGTGTGTGAGGAGACCTGAAAGTGGCACATGGCAGAGTGTGGCGATGGAGACAGCAGCAATGGGAGGCCGTACAGGGACCCATGACAGACTCTGGACTTGGCAGCAGCATGAGGAGGCGGTATATAGGGGCCCATGGCAGATTAGGGGCCTGGCAGCAGCTATGGGAGGCCCGTAATCTGCCAGCACCCTATGTCAAAAAATTGAACACAACAGCAGTGTGTGAGGAGACCTGAAAGTGGCACATGGCAGAGTGTGGCGATGGAGACAGCAGCAATGGGAGGCCGTACAGGGACCCATGAGAGACTCTGGACTTGGCAGCAGCATGAGGAGGCGGTATATAGGGGCCCATGGCAGATTAGGGGCCTGGCAGCAGCTATGGGAGGCCCGTAATCTGCCAGCACCCTATGTCAAAAATTTCAACACACCAGCAGTGTGTGAGGAGACCTGAAAGTGGCACATGGCAGAGTGTGGCGATGGAGACAGCAGCAATGGGAGGCCGTACAGGGACCCATGACAGACTCTGGACTTGGCAGCAGCATGAGGAGGCGGTATATAGGGGCCCATGGCAGATTAGGGGCCTGGCAGCAGCTATGGGAGGCCCGTAATCTGCCAGCACCCTATGTCAAAAAATTGAACACAACAGCAGTGTGTGAGGAGACCTGAAAGTGGCACATGGCAGAGTGTGGCGATGGAGACAGCAGCAATGGGAGGCCGTACAGGGACCCATGAGAGACTCTGTCATGGAAATTTTGTATTGTTGGTCGAACTTTAAATGTGTCATATATTCGTGTTATTCATATGTCTCTCGTGTGGCTTAATTAAAGCTCTGAAGGCTGCAATTGGGCCATGCGCATGTACAATGTATGTATTACAGTACTCAGCTTGGTAATGGATGAGATGGCAGATCTGCGCTTATAGACCGGCGTGTATACCACCACGGCATTCGATGCGAATGTCGCTGGCAGTAGACCGCGGGCCTGTATCCACATATCAGCAGCATAGTACCACGTGGGCTTCGTAACGCAAGGCGCCAAGCGGTACGAACTCCGCGTGTAGGCTTATGCATATCTTACAACCCATTACCAATCTGAACTGTATCCGGATGGATGTGTTTTAATAAAGATCGTATCGGGCCCATCCAGGTACAGACTGATATTTTTAGGAAGTGCTTGTGCAGAGAATGGACATACCAATAGAAGCTAGTAGGACAGGAAATATGACCTCAGATGGCTCATGGGGGGGAAGGGGAGGAAGTCTGCTGACCTCAGAAGACTCATGGGGGAGGACCAGTGATAGATAATAGGAAAGGCTATGCTCCAATTGGAATATACATCCTGTGTATAGGCACTCCCCATTGCATTGTTTGGTGGGAGGGGATTGACTTTATTCATGTGGGGGGCATGTGTGTATTTTTAATAAAACAGAGAGCTGAGTCTAAAACCAGCCCTGATGTGAGTTGCAACACCATCCTGAGAGTGTCGTTTGATCATTCTAGGGTAACAGAGCTCTAATTCCCCCACATCTCAACAGAGCCAAAGTATTTGGATGGGCAGGAATCGTGTAGTTTAGCTGCAGTCATGGTAAGCGAGATTCGCACAGCTTTATGGGGGATTTCTGCGCATCCAACTGCGAGTACTCACGGTAAGGAGAAATTCGTTAAAGCAAATTTCCAAGACAGTTTGGCGAGCCTGGTGGATACTAACGCGTATTCTTGCATAGCTAACCAAGAACGGGGGGGGAATAGCCATCATGAACTAGCAAAAAGTATGCCGGCACATTTCAGGTCTCTCTGCCATTAAGAGGATCGCTTTTTGCGTGTTCGTGTGGCTGATTTCGCTCTCTGTTAGCTAACAAGAATTACCGCTTGGCAAGGACCTAGTTTTTTGTCCTAAACTCTTGATTTGTGGGTGAAAGACAAGGGTTTGTCTCTGCGGAGAGCAGCAGAGGGGTGGGTTTGGTTGGCTGGATTTGGTCAAGTTTAAAAATCTTCCAACCAAAAATTAAACGGGTATATGTTTTAGCGGGTAAAAGTTGTTGCATAGTGTTAGGTAAGTATTTGCGGGTTGTAGGTACTGTGGTAATTGCTCTACCCCCCTCCACGTGAGGTAATTATTACAGTGCTGAAAGGTTTAGGTTAATTGTTAACTGTTGTAAGATCTCTGTGTGTATATAGTCTGTGCAGTGTTTTGTGGTACTACTGCTCCCAGCAAGCATGCAGCAGGGGGTCCTTTCTGTTACATGTGCATGTTAGTGTGATATGTTGGTGTTTTATGTCCGTTCTGTGATTGTGCCCAAATTGTGTTGTATGTGTACTGCATATTGTTGTGTAATTGTCCAGGTTAGAGGCAATTTTGAGGCTAGAGTCTGCCATGTGCTCCTCTGTGGGGGGGCCATTCTAGTGTTACCATGTGCTTCCCTGTGGGGGGTAATTCTAGTATCTGCCATGTGCTCCTCTGTGGGGGGTCATCTTCTTGACTAACCACATGGACTCCTTTTGTTTGGTGGCCATTTTGTTGGCTACCATGTGCTTTCCCTGTTGGTGGCCATTTTGTTGACTACCATATGTGCAGTAATCTCTATGCAATGTGTATGCAGTTTCTTATATGCATTTGAGCCATATTGTGTTTTTAATCCAAATTTTTTACAGTTTCATTTGTTTGCTTTTAGCTTTAAATTTGCGTATTGCCAGCCAATTTAAAGTGTGTTAAGCGAGTTTTCCCTTCACGTGTTCCACATTTAGTGAGCGCGGTGAAGTCTGGGTTTTTGCACATAGATTTCTTGTATAGTGATTATGTTTTTCTTGTGTTTTTCCTGTTAAAAGTAGTTCCTTATTGTAAAGCGGGTTTGTTTTAAGCTGCTGTGTCACGTGTTTCGCGTCCAGCAGACTTTTTGTGTAAACGGTTTTAGGTGGTTGCAGCGAAGATTGCGTGTGTAACGTGGATCGTTTAGCGGTGCTGATAGGAGTGATTTTTGCGTCAGCAACAAGGTTACTTTTGGCGCAGTTTTTCGGTTTACCTCTGTGTAATTGTTTTACTGTGAAACGTCCCGTGTTTTTCATAAGGATCCACTTTGTCCTTTTTAACAGTTTTTCAGGTTGAAAAAGGGTTTTTCTGTGTGTATTAGGAAAGTTTTTTTCTTTACACAAATTTCCTAAAGGTCAGTTAGCAGGTTTCTGGCCAACCAGTGACCCCTAAGTAACATCCAAGAACCCCTCTTTTTGTTTTGACTTGTGTTAGCTACTGTGTGCAGGGAGAGAAAAGCCACTTTCATCATTGTGCGGTGTGGCCTGCCAAACACAGTGGGTGATGAGAACCACATAAATTACGCTGTGTGAGTGGGCGGTCCAGGGAAGTATAACACTTAGCCTGGTTACCACAAACACTTCGGGTGGTCAGGATCACATAAATTGCGCTGTGGGAGTGGGAGGTGTGCTCTCAGTCTGACCGCCACTTGATGCGCTTCGGGTGATCGATAAGTATCACATAAATTACGCTGTGCTGGGAAAGTGGTGGAATCAGGCCTCTCGGTAGGATCCCACCGAGTGCTCCAGGGGGTAAACAGGTACCCGGACGTGGGATATATACCAGTGACTAGTCACGATGGGCAGTAGTCAGTCCATGAAGAGAGAGGGGGAACCAGCCCTCTTCAGGGTAAGGACAGCTGCACAACTGATGAAGGTGAGTTTGGGGGGGAAGTCTACAGAACCCCTCAAAAGGTGGAATAAATGGTCGAAGGGTACCAGATGGGAAATTCCCCGGGAAGGTACATTTGACGCATGGAGGTGGGAAAAATTCATCTCTGAATTTGAACCACGGATGCAGGCGTCAGAACTAGAGATCGCACAGCTATGGCTTCACAGGTCAATCCGATTAGGGAAGCAGGGCATACATAAACTGGTGTCTGTCCGGAAGAACCAGGTGATGTATACCTGGCCTCCAGAGGGAATAAAACAGGAGGATCCAGTGTCAGAGGTGGAGGAAGCTCTTTCAGGGCTGACTCTACTAAGGCAGGCAGGATCAGGGTCTGCTGGGGTTCCCCAACAACCAACAGTGGCTGAGATAAGTATAACTGCACCTGTCTCTTCTGTTAGTGACATCACTCTTGATGTACCTTTCGTGTCTTCTGTATCTATGCCTCAGCCTCTACCTCTACCTCTCCCTTCTTCCTGCTTCACCCCAGCTCCTTCTGTTTCCAACTATGAAGCCTACTCAACAACCGATTTGCAGACTATCTGTGAATCAAGGGGAATAGACACCCGGTTAAGAAACAGGGCGGATTGCATCAAAGCGCTACGAACCACTGATCAGACCCCTGCCCCCCAGCTATACCCTGATCTGAGGGACCTCAAACCTGAAGGTGCAGTAAGCGAGGTGGTTAATCTAAGCCCACCGATGAAGCTGGGTCAGCCCTTGCACTCTTCCCGGACCGAGGCCTATCCAGTCAGAGTGCAGCAATTTGAAGGTCCTCCCAATGCACGGGGGGAACGGACTTTAGGGGAACGGGTAGTTTGGCATGTCCCCTTCACCCCGGCAGAGATCCGCACTATTCTGGCTGAGCTCCCGGACTATCGAGTCAATCCGAGAGGATTTGCTCGAATGTTTGGACAAAACCAGTTCAGCTATGGTATGAGCGGGTCAGATTGTGCGCAGATCCTGCGGGCTAAGGTGGGCATGGAAGTGGCCAGTACAGTGATTGCAGGGTGCTCTATAACCACGCATGAGGAGATGACTTCAGGGGGCAAAGAGTTCTGTACACAGCTAAAGGCAAAGCTTCCAGAAATGTATGGTGCTACCTCTACTACGGACATGATGAAGCTCACCCAGGGTCCTAATGAGGAAAGCGCCTGCTTCTGGCGCCGTCTCAAGCAGACGGCATTGGATGCGGATCTGGAAGTTGGACCTGATGCTCCAACTGAAGGGGTAAAGGTGACCGCGACGCACATTCTGTTGCGGGCCAAATTTTTGGAAGGCATCAATATTAAAATTCGGGAAAGGCTGGTTCTGGCCCGACCCGAATATAATGAGATGTCTATCCCTGCTATCCTTTCCACTCTTGCGGCAATAGAGAGGGAAATGGATAGAAGAAAACAAGACAAGGCCAAAGTTCTTATGTCCCAGACCCCACACGAAAAACCAAGGGATCTGGGTCACAGGAAGGATAGGCCCCCACCCAGGTGCTTCCAGTGCCACCAAACGGGGCACATGAGGAGGAGCTGTCCCCAATTACCTAAAGGTCGGTGGCAGTTCATTCCTGATGAGTCCTCCGCCCCTATGACCACCATGGTAAGTAACTCCTATGAATCCTCATAGGAAGTTGGCAAATCGGTGTCGGCCCAGATCCATCTTTTTCTCGAGGAATTAAAATATCCCCTCCCTTGCCTCATCGACACCAGTGCAGCAAGAACGGTCCTGCGAAAACAGGACATCCAAGGCAAGGTACCCCTCTCAGGGGAAAGCCCTCCTAACCCCTACTAGCCTCACTATCAAACGATGCACTATTCTTAACCCAGCTTCTCTTCTTCCTGTGTCGGAAGATGAGAAGGGGGGGGAGGACAGCAATGACAGTGCTGAATTTTGCAACACGACTAACAATACTAACACCTCTTCTGCTAACATGTCTTCTTTGTCCACTACTAATCTCTCTTCCAAAGGACACGACTGCATTTCTTTGGTGGAACTGGAGTCAGCGGCGACACACCCCATATCACCCCGAGAGTAGCGGTAAGGTTGAACGTCTTCCGATACCCAAAAACCTTGGCCTGAGTGTCTCCCCATTGCCCCCTATTCCATCCGGAATGCCCCTCGGCAACCACATGGGCTGTCACCCTACGAGGTGTTGTTTGGGGGACCTCCCAAAACAGGGTTGTACTTTCCTCAACAGTTGTCGTCTTTGCATTCACAGCTTACAGGTTATGTGCAATCTCTGCAACGGGAGCTGCAGAAGATACACCATCGGGTTCGCGAATCGCTCCCCGATCCAAATGCAATAACTGGTGTTCTTTCTATTGAGCCAGGTGATTGGGTCGTCCTAAAGAAACATCAAAGAACCGGACTCGAGCGCCGGTTCACCGGACCATACCAAGTCCAGCTGACGACACCTACCTCACTCAAACTCGAGGGACGAGACAACTGGGTGCACGCAAGCCACTGCAAGAAGCTTTTCAGCTACACCAGAGAATGAGGGGTGTCATTTTCCTTTTTATTTTTGTTTGTATGTCTTACATGTGTGTGAACGGAGGAAAAGACGGCAGATACCCCAACCTTTTATTTAAAATGCACCTGCGTTTAGCCAGAACCGCCAACAAAACCAACTGTTGGGTATGCTCTAAGCCCCCACCCAGTCATCACATGTCCGCAATGGCCGCTGTTCATGCCCTATATGACATCCGCGTCGGCATGAAAAAGCAAGGGACCCCTGGTCAGCCCCCACGTAGACATTTGTCGGTAGAACTTAATGACACATTTTTAGCAGGTAACATCAGTTTTAGCACCAATATTAGCTCTAGCTCCTGTAGGACCCTCGTCAGTCCATTATGGGTAACTGGGCAGCTAGGCAGCCCTCAGGTGTGCTTTAACATCAGCTTTGGCACAGGTAACAAGTTTGTTGGGACTACCACCTGCGAGGGAGGTATAACTGTCAATCTGACTAACCAGACTTCCCTTCTGAGTAACCACACTGACCGACCAGACCACGTGTGTTGGAAGGACGGATGTGATGTGCAGACTGAGGGAGCAATCCCCCAGTCTGTGCAACTGTTGCTCAGTGCCAGAGGCCGAACGAGGAACTCTTCCTGCTCTGCTCTGACAGGTCCATACTATTTTCTGTGTGGTTCGGCAGCCTATAGAACATTTCCCCAGAACGCGAAAGGTTCGTGTGCCCTCATAAAGCTAGTCCCCGCATCCTATGTAGTGATGGATCATGAAGAGTTGATGGTCCACAAGAAGGTAAGGATGGCAGGGAGAGTTCGCAGGGAGCTGTTCTCTGAGGGCGACCAAGCATGGGCTTGGTTCCCCTCATGGACAGGATGGGGAATAGAACTTATGAAGCGCCTGAACAATTTTTCTGTCATCGTGGATAGTATGTTTAACGAGACCGTAGAGGCTGTCAGAGAAATTGCCCAAGAACAACGGCAGATGGGAATTTTAGTGCTTCAGGAGAAGATGGCCCTTGATTATCTTTTAGCCGCCAAAGGGGGGTTCTGTGAGTTCATCGGAGAGGATTGTTGTACTTGGATAGAAGACACCGATGACAAGGTCCAGGCCCATATGGACAAAGTTAGTGAACTACAGGGAAAAGCTAGAGCTATAGCTAGTGAGGGTTGGAATCCGTTCAAGGGTTTGGGAGGATTGGGAGATTTCCTGTTCTCCATCGGATCTTGGTTGAAGGAAGTGGGAGTGTATGTCCTGATGCTTCTCTTTTTCATCTGCCTTTTATATGCCGCGGTGAGATGTTCCTGTTGCCTCATCGACCGTGTAAGCCAAGCTCGGGCAGACGACCACATCTCCATGCCCGCTCCTGGGATCCCACTCCAACCACTGATCGGAGGAAGACCTCACCAACCATCCACCTTCTCTACAGATTACGTCCTGGCTTCCCTCTAATTTATCTCTCTGAAGAACACATTCTCCAAGACCTTCAAGCAAGCTTCAAGCCTCATCATGGTTTGTGTCTGCAATTTGGAAAACCGTCTGGGTCGAGACCAGCCTTGTGTGGCCCCGTCTGCAGGGGCAATTTGAGAATCTATTGCTGGATCTCCCCAGACCACCGTGGGATCACAAGCCTTATTCATACCACAAGTCTGTTTGTGGTTTTTGCAAGAACCTTCCTGTAGTGAAGGTTCCAACGCTCTTGAGGATCATTGCTTCAATCAAGCCTGTTTGCGTTGAGTCTGCGTCAGGTCTTGTTGTTTCAGGTACCCCGTGGAGCTTTATTCTCAGGGACAACTACAGGAACTCTTTGAAGTTTGAGACTACACCCATCAAGCTGAAGAAGATCAAGAAGGGACACGAGGAGAATATGATAAAACAGGAGGGAATGTCATGGAAATTTTGTATTGTTGGTCGAACTTTAAATGTGTCATATATTCGTGTTATTCATATGTCTCTCGTGTGGCTTAATTAAAGCTCTGAAGGCTGCAATTGGGCCATGCGCATGTACAATGTATGTATTACAGTACTCAGCTTGGTAATGGATGAGATGGCAGATCTGCGCTTATAGACCGGCGTGTATACCACCACGGCATTCGATGCGAATGTCGCTGGCAGTAGACCGCGGGCCTGTATCCACATATCAGCAGCATAGTACCACGTGGGCTTCGTAACGCAAGGCGCCAAGCGGTACGAACTCCGCGTGTAGGCTTATGCATATCTTACAACCCATTACCAATCTGAACTGTATCCGGATGGATGTGTTTTAATAAAGATCGTATCGGGCCCATCCAGGTACAGACTGATATTTTTAGGGAGTGCTTGTGTAGAGAATGGACATACCAATAGAAGCTATTGGTAGAGAATGGACATACCAATAGTAGGACAGGAAATATGACCTCAGATGGCTCATGGGGGGGAAGGGGAGGAAGTCTGCTGACCTCAGAAGACTCATGGGGGAGTACCAGTGATAGATAATAGGAAAGGCTATGCTCCAATTGGAATATACATCCTGTGTATAGGCACTCCCCATTGCATTGTTTGGTGGGAGGGGATTGACTTTATTCATGTGGGGGGCATGTGTGTATTTTTAATAAAACAGAGAGCTGAGTCTAAAACCAGCCCTGATGTGAGTTGCAACACCATCCTGAGAGTGTCGTTTGATCATTCTAGGGTAACAGAGCTCTAATTCCCCCACATCTCAACAGAGCCAAAGTATTTGGATGGGCAGTAATCGTGTAGTTTAGCTGCAGTCGTGGTAAGCGAGATTCGCACAGCTTTATGGGGGATTTCTGCACATCCAACTGCGAGTACTCACGGTAAGGAGAAATTCGTTAAAGCGAATTTCCAAGACAACTCTGGACTTGGCAGCAGCATGAGGAGGCGGTATATAGGGGCCTATGGCAGATTAGGGGCCTGGCAGCAGCTATAGGAGGCCCGTAATCTGCCAGCACCCTATGTCAAAAAATTCAACACACCAGCAGTGTGTGAGGAGACCTGAAAGTGGCACATGGCAGAGTGTGGCGATGGAGACAGCAGCAATGGGAGGCCGTACAGGGACCCATGACAGACTCTGGACCTGGCAGCAGCATGAGGAGGCGGTATATAGGGGCCCATGGCAGATTAGGGGCCTGGCAGCAGCTATGGGAGGCCCGTAATCTGCCAGCACCCTATGTCAAAAAATTCAACACACCAGCAGTGTGTGAGGAGACCTGAAAGTGGCACATGGCAGAGTGTGGCGATGGAGACAGCAGCAATGGGAGGCCGTACAGGGACCCATGACAGACTCTGGACCTGGCAGCAGCATGAGGAGGCGGTATATAGGGGCCCATGGCATATTAGGGGCCTGGCAGCAGCTATGGGAGGCCCGTAATCTGCCAGCACCCTATGTCAAAAAATTGAACACACCAGCAGTGTGAGGAGACCTGAAAGTGGCACATGGCATGAGAGACTGTGGACCTGGCAGCAGCATGAGGAGGCGGTATAGGGGCCCATGGCAGATTAGGGGCCTGGCAGCAGCTATGGGAGGCCCGTAATCTGCCAGCACCCTATGTCAAAAAATTCAACACACCAGCAGTGTGTGAGGAGACCTGAAAGTGGCACATGGCAGAGTGTGGCGATGGAGACAACCCACCGACTGTTTTGCTCGCTGCCAAGCTGCCACCCTCTTCTCCTGATGATGCGGAAGCAATAGCCTGATGACGACGAGGCTGCCAAGTGCGATCAGCCTCATCATCATCAATTAGGGTCTCCGCCTCACTACTAGCCCCCTCGGCTGCGTGTGGGTCAGGAGACAGACCTGTCTCTACACCGGCTACTGAGCCACTCTCCTCGCCACTACTTCTTCGCCTGGCTGCTGAAGAGGCGGATGTCTCCCCCCGTTCCTGACCGCCCTCTGTTAGCTCTTCCTCACTGTACTGGATGACACCGGGAGCACTGGCCTCTGGCTGCGAATAGTGCTGCCTCGACCCCTTCCTCTGCTGCCACGTCTGCTCGCTCCTAAAACATTGCCTCCTCTGCCACTCCTCTGCATGTTGTCTGACATACTCTTTAATTAAACGATTCTGTGTCCCTGAGTAACAATTCTGTGTCCCTGAGTAACGTTTCTGTGGCCCTAAGTAACAGTTCTGTGGCCCTAAGTAACAGTTCTGTGGCCCTCAGTAACAATTCTGTGTCTGTCCCTGAGTACCAATTCTGTGTCCCTCAGTAACAATTCTGTGTCCCTCAGTAACAATTCTGTGTCCCTGAGTAACAATTCTGTGTCCCTGAGTAACGTTTCTGTGGCCCTAAGTAACAGTTCTGTGGCCCTAAGTAACAGTTCTGTGGCCCTCAGTAACAATTCTGTGTCTGTCCCTGAGTAACAATTCTGTGTCCCTCAGTAACAATTCTGTGTCCCTCAGTAACAATTCTGTGTCCCTGAGTAACAATTCTGTGGCCCTCAGTAACAATTCTGTGTCCCTCAGTAACAATTCTGTGTCCCTGAGTAACAATTCTGTGTCTGTCCCTGAGTAACAATTCTGTGTCTGTCCCTGAGTAACGTTTCTGTGGCCCTAAGTAACGGTTCTGTGGCCCTCAGTAACAATTCTGTGTCCCTGAGTAACAATTCTGTGTCTGTCCCTGAGTAACAATTCTGTGGCCCTAAGTAACGGTTCTGTGGCCCTCAGTAACAATTCTGTGTCCCTGAGTAACAATTCTGTGTCCCTCAGTAACAATTCTGTGTCCCTCAGTAACAATTCTGTGTCCCTCAGTAACAATTCTGTGTCTGTCCCTGAGTAAGAATTCTGTGTCTGTCCCTGAGTAACGTTTCTGTGGCCCTAAGTAACGGTTCTGTGGCCCTCAGTAACAATTCTGTGTCCCTGAGTAACAATTCTGTGTCTGTCCCTGAGTAACAATTCTGTGGCCCTAAGTAACGGTTCTGTGGCCCTCAGTAACAATTCTGTGTCCCTGAGTAACAATTCTGTGTCTGTCCCTGAGTAACAATTCTGTGTCTGTCCCTGAGTAACGTTTCTGTGGCCCTAAGTAACGGTTCTGTGGCCCTCAGTAACAATTCTGTGTCCCTGAGTAACAATTCTGTGTCTGTCCCTGAGTAACAATTCTGTGGCCCTAAGTAACGGTTCTGTGGCCCTCAGTAACAATTCTGTGTCCCTGAGTAACAATTCTGTGTCCCTCAGTAACAATTCTGTGTCCCTCAGTAACAATTCTGTGTCCCTCAGTAACAATTCTGTGTCTGTCCCTGAGTAAGAATTCTGTGTCTGTCCCTGAGTAACGTTTCTGTGGCCCTAAGTAACGGTTCTGTGGCCCTCAGTAACAATTCTGTGTCCCTGAGTAACAATTCTGTGTCTGTCCCTGAGTAACAATTCTGTGGCCCTAAGTAACGGTTCTGTGGCCCTCAGTAACAATTCTGTGTCCCTGAGTAACAATTCTGTGTCCCTCAGTAACAATTCTGTGTCCCTCAGTAACAATTCTGTGTCTGTCCCTGAGTAACAATTCTGTGTCTGTCCCTGAGTAACGTTTCTGTGGCCCTAAGTAACGGTTCTGTGGCCCTCAGTAACAATTCTGTGTCCCTCAGTAACAATTCTGTGTCTGTCCCTGAGTAACAATTCTGTGGCCCTAAGTAACGGTTCTGTGGCCCTCAGTAACAATTCTGTGTCCCTGAGTAACGTTTCTGTGGCCCTAAGTAATGGTTCTGTGGCCCTCAGTAACAATTCTGTGTCCCTGAGTAACAATTCTGTGTCTGTCCCTGAGTAACAATTCTGTGGCCCTAAGTAACGGTTCTGTGGCCCTCAGTAACAATTCTGTGTCCCTGAGTAACGTTTCTGTGGCCCTAAGTAACAATTCTGTGGCCCTCAGTAACAATTCTGTGTCTGTCCCTGAGTAACAATTCTGTGTCCCTAACTAACGTTTCTGTGGCCCTAAGTAACAGTTCTGTGGCCCTCAGTAACAATTCTGTGTCCCTGAGTAACGTTTCTGTGGCCCTAAGTAACAATTCTGTGTCCCTGAGTAACAATTCTGTGGCCCTAAGTAACGGTTCTGTGGCCCTCAGTAACAATTCTGTGTCCCTGAGTAACAATTCTGTGGCCCTAAGTAACGGTTCTGTGGCCCTCAGTAACAATTCTGTGTCCCTGAGTAACAATTCTGTGTCTGTCCCTGAGTAACAATTCTGTGGCCCTAAGTAACGGTTCTGTGGCCCTCAGTAACAATTCTGTGTCCCTGAGTAACAATTCTGTGGCCCTAAGTAACGGTTCTGTGGCCCTCAGTAACAATTCTGTGGCCCTCAGTAACAATTCTGTGTCTGTCCGAGTAACAATTCTGTGGCCCTAACTAACGTTTCTGTGGCCCTAAGTAACAGTTCTGTGGCCCTCAGTAACAATTCTGTGTCCCTGAGTAACGTTTCTGTGGCCCTAAGTAACAATTCTGTGGCCCTCAGTAACAATTCTGTGTCTGTCCCTGAGTAACAATTCTGTGGCCCTAACTAACGTTTCTGTGGCCCTAAGTAACAGTTCTGTGGCCCTCAGTAACAATTCTGTGTCTGTCCCTGAGTAACAATTCTGTGGCCCTAACTAACGTTTCTGTGGCCCTAAGTAACAATTCTCTGGCACTCAGTAACAATTCTGTCTGTCCCTGAGTAACAATTCTGTGTCCCTAACTAACGTTTCTGTGGCCCTAAGTAACAGTTCTGTGGCCCTCAGTAACAATTCTGTGTCTGTCCCTGAGTAACAATTCTGTGGCCCTAACTAACGTTTCTGTGGCCCTAAGTAACAATTCTCTGGCACTCAGTAACAATTCTGTCTGTCCCTGAGTAACAATTCTGTGGCCCTAATAACGTTTCTGTGGCCCTAAGTAACAGTTCTGTGGCCCTCCTTAACAATTCTGTGTCCCTGAGTAATGCTTCTCTGTCCCTAAGTAACGTTTCTCTGTCCCCAAGTAACGTTTCTGTGGCCCTAACTCTGTCCCTAATACAGAGCGGTCTGCCTCTCTTGAATGACTGGAGGCAAATGAAGAATTCTAAAATGGCCGCTATTTATAGCTCGACCATTACACAGTGCTGGCTGCCTGGCTGCTGATTGGCTAATGCGATCACATGTCATTAAGGAATGCATTATGGGTCAGCGCGACTTGTCTGCGCGCCTTCCCAGACATCCCCGCTCCGTCGCCGCACATGTCCGCCGCCATTTTAGGAAAAATTTCGATTCGCGCGTCCGAAGTAGGCTATTTTTCGGATTCGGCGCGATTCCAATATTCGACTCGAATTCCACTTCGCCTACTTCGATTCGCTCATCTCTAGCCATAATCATCAGAATTATGACAAATCACGGCTTGAACTATCTTGCTTTGTATGTAATAAGTCTATCTCATATATTAATTTCACCTTTTAAGTTGCATTACTGAAATAAATGAACTTTTGCACGATATTCAAATTTTTCGAGTTTCACCTGTGTATATATATATATATATATATATATATATATCCAAAAGTATTGAGACACCCCTCCAAATCATTAGATTCAGGTGTTTTAATCACCTCTATGGCCACAGGTGTATAAAATGAAGCACCTAGGCATGCAGACTGCTTCTACAACCATTTGTGAAAGAATGGGTTGCTCTCAGGAGCTCAGTAAATTAAGGCATGGTTAGCTGTTAGAGCTTACATAGTAACAAGTGGTTGTTTGAGTTACTGTTGCCTTTCTATCATCTCAGAGTTACATAATTAGTCTGGCTGAAAAAAGACAAAAGTCCATCTAGTTCAACCAAAAAAAAAAATATAATCCTATACCCACAGTTGATCCAGAGGAAGTCAAAAAACCTGCAGGGCAAAAAATTCCTTCCAGATCCCCAGAGAGGCAGTCGGATATTCCCGGCATCAACTTTACCTATAAATGTTAGTAACCAGTTATATTCTATGTATCCAAGAAAGAATCCTGGCCTTTTTTAAAGCAATCCACTGAGCTGGTCAGAACCAACTCTTGAGGGAGTTTTGGTATTATAACAAAGTGGAAGCAACTGGGAACAACATCAACTCAGCCACAAAGTGGTAGGCCACGTACAGTGACAGAGCGGGGTCAGCGCATGCTGAAGCACACAGTGCAAAAAAGTTGCCAACTGTCTGCAGAGTCAATAGCTAAAGCCCTCCATATTTTGCATGGCCTTCAGATTAGCACAACAACAGTGCGTACAGAGCTTCATGGAATGGGTTTCCATGGCCGAGCAGCTGCATCCAAGCCTTATATCACCAACTGCAATGCAAAGCGTCAGATGCCGTGGCGTAAAGCATGCCTCCCCTAGACTCTAGAGCAATCTGATCTGTCTGGCAATCCGATGGATGTGCCTAGGTTTGGAGGTTGCCAGGAGAACGGTACTTGCCTGACTGCATTGTGCCAAGTGTAAAGTTTGGTGGAGGGGGATTATGGTGTAGGGTTGTTTTTCAGGGGTTGGGCTTGGCCCCTTAGTTCCAGTGAAGGGAACTTTTAAGGCATCAGCATACCAAGACATTTTGGACAATTTCATGCTCCCAACTTTGTGGGAACAGTTTGGAGATGTCCCCTTCCTGTTCCAACATGATTGCACACCAGTGCACAAAGCAAGGTCCATAAAGACACGAATGAGTGAGTTTGGGGTGGAGGAACTTGACTGGCCTGCACCTCAACCCGATAGAACACATTTGGGATGAATTAGAGTGGAGACTGCGATCCAGGCCTTCTTGCCTGACATCAGTGCCTGACCTCACAAATGCGCTTCTGGAAGAATGGTCAAACATTCCCATAGACACACTCCTAAACCTTGTGGACATCCTTCCCAGAAGAGTTGCAGCTGTTACAGCTGCAAAGGGTGGGCCAAATCAATATTGAACCCTACGGACCAAGACTGGGATGCTATTAAAGTTCGTGTGCGTGTAAAGGCAGGCGTCCCAATACTTTTGGCAATATAGTGTATGTATATATGTATATTTGATACTGTATATCAAAAAAGCAGGTGAGGAATAATTCTCCTTATGTAGGAAGCAGGTAAATGACTGAAAGGCTCCAAACTTCACATGAACACATCAATCCAGGAAAGTCACTGCATTCCATCTTGCAGAATATGTTGAATTTAACAAGAATTGGCAAGGTGGTAAGCAATAAAGTGATCCTGTCACTACATGGTTGAAACAAAATTAAAGCCAACCTTTAAAACAAGATGCTTTATACTTACTTTTCTGGAGGCTCCACCACACTCCTGATCATCACATTCCTGGTCACAGACAACTGCAGGTATCTGACTTTTCCAGGTGTGAGAAATACCTGCTTCCACCACTGCCTACTGTGGTACCTCCTGTCAGCCACTTTGTCACTACAGTAGGTACAGGATGGCAGGAGGAACCATAGGTATTCAGCACACCTAGAAGTGTTGGATACTTGCAGCATCCTGTCAGGGATACGCAACATAGCTGAATTTTACCATACAGTGACAGGGTCACTTTAAGAATGCAATATGAGGCAGGATATAAGGCAAAGGTGGAAACAGTGCCATTCATAATGTAATGGGTGCTGCCTCTGTCATATTCTAGTTCTGCTTTAATTCAACTTCATAGTGGAGATAGACTTAAATGAAACTGTGTATAACATCTTTCAGTGGCCAAACACCATGAAAAATCTTTACTTTATTATAACTAGAAAAAAGAAATGGTTCCCACTGTATTATTAAAAATACAAACATTTTTTGTTGACAGAAAATGTATTAGAAAATATAATAGAAAACAAATCAAATTAAATCCACCACCATGGACTTTGAAAAATAAAACCTTTGTATTGTGTATAGAGGAGGGGTGTCTATGTATTTGCCATCATGTCCTGTCTATTTAATAGGCGTCAGACAAAACTGGAAGTGGAGGAAAGATCAAGAGAGACTAAGACAGCAATAAAAACACGTTTTAGTAGGATGAAAAAGGATTAGCACCTATCACATTTTGAATACTTTATTTTCCCATTGGGGAGATTTTCTCTCTCTTCTTGAGCAGGTGTCAGATGGAACAGGAAATGAGGGAAAATCTTCCTATATGGACACAGACAAAGGTAAAAGTGTGACAGGGATTCTAATGCCTTTCTACACTTTCAAAATCATTTGGCTGGAATTAGGCTTGAAATATATTCAGTTCTGTCACATACTTGAAACATTTACAATTTTAACATGAATCTAACTGATTTTGATCATTTAGAGTTATGATGAGCTGTACATCATGGAAATGGTTCACTCCATGCTACAGTTTGAATAGGTAACTAATGAGATAGTTTTAGGAAATCTGGGACATGTCGGGACTATATATAGACTGTTATAAAAGAACTATATAGTACACAATGACACTGAAAATAAGAGCTGTCATGTAAAGTTTGTGTGATGAATACCTAACCATTTTGAGCTTCACATGATTTCTGGAAAGGACAGAAGCCACCAAAACAATTTCACAACTCATTGACAGGGTCATAGAAATCTCAAATGTCATAGGTAATATAATTCTCAGCTTGTTATGATTTAGAGTAGGCAGCCATATAACGGCTATCTTTCAGTGGCATGGTGAGAAATAGAGAAAATACTAGTGTCTTGAGTAATAATTGCAGTCTCTTGACTCAGAAAGTTGACTTAGCATTTTTTGTTCATAGAACAAAATTGTGTGAATTGCTCGGATAAATTGTAGAAACCATGCAGTGATAGGTCACAAAACTTTAACCACTTGCTAACTGTGCTATAGCCGAATGATGGCTACAGCACAGTTGTCCAGTTCTGGGAGGGCGTCATATGATGGCCTCCCAGAACATGCCCTCCCGCGTGCCCCCAGCGGCATGCACCAGGCGTTCTCCATGATCGCTATGTTCTACGGACACAGCTGATCACTTGATGATGTAAAAGGCCAATCACAGCGGCCTTTTACCACGTGATCAGCTGTGTCCAATGACACAAAAGGGGAAGTAGAGACTGCTGCAATTGAGAACAAACCCTAAAACAGCTACAGTCTGAGTGGAGAAGACTGACCCCTTCAAACAGCTGCAGAGTGTGACTATTACTTTGTGTGTGGAAGCAGAGGTCTCATTTCAGAGGTCCAACAAGCCCCTACTGAATCATACAAAATCTCTGCAAACAGCAAAAGCAAAGCTCGTGCTCCTTATTGACTGGGGAGCTCTGGTTCTGACTGAACAGGGGGCATGTCAGACGTCTGCAAAGAGATCGCTATTATTCTGCAGAAAACCAGGATCCGTCCCTGCAGTATGCTGGCAGGAGACAGGATTTTCTGCTCTGGCTGTGGCTAATTTTTTTCAAGAGAACAAACTGGAAGACTTTGCACACATTTTGCTTTTCTGCACCCAGAAAATATTTAACTGATTTAAATTGAAATCTCATATGGGCTGTTGGGGACCCCAATCAGAAATGCTGCTTATCACCACAGAACTTTCCTGTCCTCTGCTTACCGAACCGTTACCAAAACCATGTTTAATTCATTATACATGTGATGACATAATCCATGGCGTGCCACCAATCAGACACTGGGGACACCCATACAATGCACACGTTCGAAATTCTGTATATAGCCCTATAGAACAGACTGTGCACCGTCCACATGTGTTTTTCTGCTGCTTCACTGCAACAAGGAAACTTTAGGGCTCATGTACACGGGACGTTTGGAAAACTCTTCTGAACGATGGAAACTGACTGCTGGAAAACAGGTTAAAAACGTCTGTTCATTCGCATTTGCATACCGCTTTTATGCGCGTTTATGTGCGTTTGCATTTATAAGCGTTTTTAAAAGATAACCTCAGGAGACCCTCCCAAATGTCCAGAATGCACTGAAAAATAGTAAAAAATTAACTATTTCAGACATTTTGAGAGGAATAGAGAGAGCAGAAGCAGAGAGAGCAGTATGTGTTGAGATAACCAGTCTTTTCTGGTTGCATTCACTATGGATCCCATCATGAGCATAATGCGGCACGTTCTACCATTTTTTCTTTCACGCAAAACCTGTAACTGACTGCTCTGGTGTACCGGGTCCATTTGAGAACATGGAAAATGCTTTGCATGCATTTCTGATGATGAAAAAAGGCTCTGGACAGCATCTGGACATGGAACAGTTAAAAACGCTTCTAAACAAACGCTTCTACACGAGGTTAACCGCGTTTACAAGCATTTGGCGTTTGAAATGCCGGTAAAATCTACTCCTGAACGCAAGTTTGGTGCATTAAAAAAGACGACTGTAAACTCAACTGCCTGTAAACGACTGTGAACGAAGATGTGTACATGGACACATAGGAAACCATTAGGGAGAGTTCAGGGGCTGCTGAAAAAAAATGCTGAACAGCTCCTGAACGTCAGATTAGGAGCTGCAGTGTACATGAGCCCTTATTCATAGAAAAGACAGAGTATACCATAGGTGCAGCTACAAACCTATAAACACTGCCAGCTGCCGGTCAAAGAATATATCTCTACTGAATAATTATGTCGTTGTCGCACAAAATACATGAACACTGTATTCCAACAACACATCATCAAATTGGTAAAGTAGTATTATGCTCAGATGGCTATTATGTTGAAATAGATCTAATTCTGAATTTGAGTTTACAGCAACATGTTATGGAATTTACCAAGAAAGGTCATTATGCTATACCTACAATATATCTGCATGGTAGTGCTTGACGAAAATATCCTGTGCAAAACACTTTCTGAGCAAAAACATTATAAACAGATAAAAAAAATAAAATAATGGCATGAAAACTAAATTAAATCTGTTATCGAAATGTTGTGCCATTCCAGGCGTGTTAAACTGAAAAGTAAAATGTTTTCCTTGAACAGAAGACTGCAGAGGTGTAAAGGCCGTTCTTTAGGATAATGGTAAACATACACAACTAGTCATTCAGTTTGCCCTCTAGCTTTAGGAGTCTGGGAAGATGAAAAGGAAAGTTTTATTCTTTATTATCTTCTGGTAGAATTCTTTCCGGAAACAAGAAAGGGTTTTTGTTTTCCTAACTGCTGTGATGGTATTTAAAGTCCCCACCAATGTGAGTTATAAATGGCTGGGCAAGATGCTTGATAGTGTGAAGATGAAGACAGCGACATCTGTTTATAAGGTCCATAGACAGTCCAGCCCATGCTTCCTTCCTAATTGAAAGTGGGTCAGAGGACCTGAAGGAGGGGTTCAGAAAGATTTACATTAAAAGTATGGCAACAGTTGGCAAACAATTCTAATTCTCTTGTCAAGATTAGTCATTAGAGTATTTGGGAAAGAAATGTAATTTTCAGGTATACCTAGGTTCTCTGCAGGCTTGCAGAGCTTGATGCAGGACTTTGGCATTAGTATTCAATGGAATATGTCTTACAGAGCTTTATGCTGAGCTATGGGATGAGTATTCAATGGAATAAAGAATACATATAAATGTTGGTTCAGTGGTCCAGCTTATTGGTCTGTCTTTAACTGCTGATATTAATGGGGAATGATGTGGAAAGAAAACGTTCATAGGGAAAAAACAATGATCTCTTTGAAGGCATGATTAGAAACTCCAAAACACCAAAAACTTTAAGACTTTTTGAACCCGGTTTGTAGAAGAAATAGAAGAACTTATTCAGATTAATTTTTGGTCAAGGTTTGTAAAACACTGAAGCACTGCAAATATTTTAGGAGGGAGGGAGTTTTGAACTGTTGCCCATAGAGAAATGTGTCATACTTAGCAACCACGTAATATTTTTCTAGTATTTATAAATAGTCCCATGCAGGGGCAGACTGACCATTTGGAAACTCGGGCACTGCCCGAGGGCCTGGGGTCGGTAGGGGGCCCCATGAGATGCCATGAGATGCCTGGTACCTTTTTCATAGGCTTTTTTGAGTTTGAGCAAGGACACAGGGGCCCCATGATCCCCTATTGCCCCATGAGTTGTCTGTCTGCTCTTGGTCCCATGTGGTTTAAGCAATTCCTGGCCAGTTGGATTTGAACAAAGAAAGCCTTTGTTGCAAGAATGAATAAATGGATTAATCAACACTGAATTTACCATAAACATAAAAAATGGGATTATCAGTTTCCTGGAAGACTGACAGTTATTCACCACTTCAATATCACATTTCATCGCTGTCACACTTTGAATGACAATTGTGCAGTCATGCAACAATGTAGCCATAATAATTTTTTATCATTTTTATAATTTATTTCACACAAATAGACCTTTTTTGGTGGTGTTTAACCACCACTGGGTATTTTATTTTTTGCTAAATAAATGAAAAAAGACTGTGTTCTTCTTTGTTTCTACTATAGAATTTTGCAAATAAGTAAAATTTCTTCATAAATTTAGGCCAAAATGTATTCTGCTATGTTTATTTGGTGAAAATAACCCAAATCTGTGTATATTATTTAGTCTGCAGGGAAGTTATAGAGTCCACAAACTATGGTATATATCTGAAAATTGATTGATCCTGATTTACTGATTATTCTATCTCATTTATTGAGGCCCTAAAACACCAGAACAGTACAAATATCCCACAAATTACCCCTTTTTGGAAAGTAAACAGTCTGAAACATGGCATTTTTGAAGTTGTACTTTTTTTGTCACAATTTTTTTGAAAATGAAGACATTTACATTTTTTTTTTTTACAAAGTATCACCAGTGCAGTATAGTGTGTGTGGTATGGCGGTGATCAGGGACACTGACTGGTGACAGTAATAATTTTAATAAGTTTTTTCTTTTTTATTACTTATTTTTCTTTTTTTTTTAAAGATTTTTTTTAACACCTTGGCAATTTTATTCAAAGAAAACTAAACTGAGAGAATATGGAGGATGCCATTGCTCCCCTCTCCTTCTGAAAATGCAAATTACCTGGCAGTAACCTTTGATCCAATGGCTTCAATACTTTGTGAGGCACTGATGTGGAAAAGTTATGCAGATATGGGAGTTATTTAAAAAACTGTGTGGTGCAAAATATTGTGCAGCTGTGCATAATAAAACAATCAGCATTCACGTTTTAGTGCCAAAGATTAAGTGAACAAGCAGAAGTTAGAATCTGATTGGCTACCATGCACAGCTGCACCGGATTCTGAGTGCAGCAGTTTTAGTAAATCTCCCACATGGTGTTTTGTAGTGACTCTGACTTTCTAATTTGCATGCCTATTTTTCTGAAGACATCCAATTACAGAGGAAACTAGTTAAGGCAGTGTTCCCCAGCTGATACATCCCATCCCTCTATCGCAAGCCAGCTTCTGGTCTTAGGATGGCAACAGCCATCTTAACCATAAACGCTGTAGGTACCTAGTACCCGTCCTAAGGCACATATACATATGAGTGCAGTGTAATTGTATGGTTTTTTATGGTTTAATAAAGTCGGCTGCTTTGTGCAATGAACCTTTTCCCTGATACTGTATTTTGAGAGGAGGTGTATTGCATTGGAAGAAATTGCATCCTTGTATGTGAATGGTCAAATTGGTGACAAGACACACAGTGGATCCATCCAAAAAAAGCTCAGTGAGACCTATCAAGTAATAGAAGGTCCATCCATTGTGGTGAGTGCAAATCCATGTGGGGTCATCTGGAGCACCTGGAAGTGGTCACTTGTTTATCTGTTACTAATGGCACCAGCACCTGTTCACTTATCTTTTGGTTTTTAAGCAACTATTATTTGAATGGGACTTCATGATACATGATTCATGATACATCAGACATTAGTTGTATTTTCTGGTATTGTTCATTTATTTATCCTTTACACTTTTACATGTGGCAAACCATTTAGTAGCCTTGATTCAGGTTTTGTTGGCAGCGTGGTCTATATACACTTTTATAGTGTTCTGGTTTAGAGATATAGAAAGTATCAAAGCCTGTTCTGTTTGATCTCAGGTTTAGTGATTTAGTGATCTTGTTTGATCTCAAGTTCAGTGATGGTGCAAATACTGACTCTGGGTGGCAGGGTACCTGATCAGTCATTTAGCCCACTAGGTGGCATGGTACAGTCTATCCTGTTTATTAATCTGACCCCAATTTCAGTCCATGAGAGGATAATGTGACTGTAGGCAAGACCGTACTAAAATTACAGTGGCAGGAAGAGTGTGTGAGTAAAAAAACAGCACAGTGGCTAAATGGTTAGCACTTCCGACCTAGGGTCGTTGGTTCGAATCCCAGCCACGGCACCACCTTCCTTGAGTTTGCATGTTCTCCCAGTGCCTACGTGGGTGTACTCCAGGTACTCTGGTTTCCTCCCACACTCCAAAGACATGCTGGTAGGTTAATTAGATCCTGTCTAAATTGCCCGTAGTATGTGTAAGTATGAATGTAAGTTAGGACCCTTAGATTGTAGGCCCCTTGAAGGTTAGGGACTGATATAAATGTAAAAGCACAGCGTAAATTGATGGTGCTATATAAAAAAAAACATAAAGTGGACATAAGCCACCCTGCAATATGAAAAGATAACACTCTAGTGCAGTTTGTAACAATCAAAGCTAAGATTTTGTATGGGATGAACCAATTATAAAGTCTAATTAACTGTAGTAGCATTATCAATATTTGCCAACGCCTGATACTTTTAGATTCCGATGTTAAATTATCCTGTAACCACCTAGGCCCTTTTTTGGGGTAGTTTGGCAAAATGTCCTTTGCCTTCCCACTAGAGGAAAAACCCCAATGTTTGATATCAGGATTTCTTTCAGCATCTGGCAATTTTGTAGACCTAGCTGTGCAAAATTGTTCTTTGTGTTAGCAAAGCTGGAGCATCCTAAAAGAAGTGTTTGTTTCAGCAAACAGAAAGATTATTTTATGCTGGGGGCATAGCGTTGGCTAGTGGCATAGCACTGACTAGGGTTGCAGGTACTGAGAAGTGAATGCAGAACCTTTATCTGCATTAACAAGGTCCAGTGGGGTCCATTTTTAAAAACTAGGTCACTCCACTGAGAGGTAGATACCAAAGATTGACATTAAAGGAAAATAATACTTTTGCAAAATATTAAGCATGTAGTAAGACTTCATGAAGACTGTAAGACATTCCCTAAGGCTTGTTAAAAAAAAGGTGCATGCTCTGCAACTTTACCCATTAGAAAACTGAGATCTGCCCAGATGCTGATAACAAATACATATCTTCCTCTTCATGAGCCAGTATAGAAAGGGTGCAGTCAGGGGCGGGCTGACCATTTGGAAACTCAGGCACTGCCCGAGGGCCCAGGGTCAGTAGGGGGCCCCATGAAATGCCCCTGGTACCTTTTTCATAGGCTTTTTTGAGTTTGGGTAAGGACACAGGGGCCTCATGATCCCCTATTGCCCGGGGGCCCCATGAGTTGTCAGTCTGCCCCTGGGTGCAGTAAAACAAACAGCTGTAGCTTCAGAACAGAAAAAGGTAGGAATCTGCAATAAAATGTGTTAAAAAAGCCAAGAGGACATTGTTTATTCCCAACAAATATCGAGTTATGTTTTTGAGGGAAGGATGTGAGATGCTCAAATATATCTGGAGACTCATGGGAAGCATCTTAGTTAGCCATATCTTTGACATTTTCCTGTTCAGATATAATTATAAACTCTATACTATTTTATATACACAATTGTTAGGTTTACCTATAGCACACCTGTTTCCATAGGTTGCAATATGCACATTAGTGCCCCAGGCATTAATACATCAAAGAAAGAAATAAAGTGCTAGAACACGAAAAAAAAAAAAAAAAAAAAACCCCTGCTGAATCTGATTGCAAGTTCCAGGGTCAGCACAGGTTAAAAAAATATAATTCATATAGCTGGAATGGGATTCAGCCAGAGAAGCGATAACCAAGACAGTAAAAAAAGCCTGAAAAGGTCGATGAGCAGGACAATGACTTAGTGGCCCTAGCAGCTCAGCTCAAAGCACAGTCTTTTCAGGCTCTGTCTACTGCAGCTTATGTCACATAGTCATAGTGATAGTCATAATGTTAGTCATAGTCTCTCCTTCTTGAGTCAGGCTGCACTGTTCTCCCCACTGACCATTCCTGACTCTCTGTATGGCTTTCCCTTGCCTTTCTTCTTACTCAAGCTTCCTGCAGGTCTGGTAGATTGGGCTTAATGATTAATTCCAGGTATATAGTGGATATAAAAAGCAAGGACCGCAAGGAAGTCCGGACCCAGCGGGCGACCAATTGCAGAGCGAGGAGAAATCAGTTGATGCGTTTTGAGGCACTTGCTTCTTCTTCAGACCTGAAGACCTGAACAGGTCTGAAGAAGAAGCAAGTGCTTCAAAATGCGTCATCTGACGTCTCCTCGCTCTGCCATTGACCGCCCTCCGGGTTAATGACAGGCTGCTTGCTGACTGTACTTTCATTGCTCATGGCACCCACATGTATAAGTTGCACTAGAATGACTCTTAATGTTCTACTCTTCATATCCCATGTGCTAGTGACCCAAACTGTAGGCCAAGTATGCAATACAGTGCACCCATTTTAAAGGACTTCAGACCAAGCAGAAGGCAAAATTTACCACTTTATTGAGTAAAAGTATGCTTAGTACAAAAAAGTCCCAAACAGAAAAAACAGTCCAAAAAGAACTCCAAGAGAACAGTCATTATCCCCAAGTCCCAAGTACCTACTCTTAATCAGGCTATATGCCGCCTCAGTGAACCCGCAAAGGTAGAGTCCATGTGCTAAGAGGTCCATCAGTGGCATTTCCCAGCAGCTGGTGTCTTCGAGGGGCAAAGCCCCAGTACAGAGGAATGTCTACATTATGGCAGCAGCAGGCTGCAGTCTTCCCGATCTTCTCTCTTTTCTCTCTCAGGTCCAGGGCTTTGGGCTCTCAGCTCTCCTCGGAGAATCTCTCTTCTAAACCACTGTCCCTCTTTTATATCACTGGCTCAGTGGGTCAGGCTTAGAGATAATCCACCAAACACTAAAGAACTGGGAAAGGCATTAACCCCCTACCCTCCCTTCTGGAGCACCTAACTAGAACATTCTTCAAATAAAATAGCCTAAGCTCTTTTATTAGTCAATAAAACACACAGTCAGATGGATCAAAATTGAATCCCTGTAGTACAAATGAGATAAAAGGAGCAAAGATCATAAAACACATGACTGCATATACCATCTTGAATGTTTGACATATAAATGGATATCAATTGGCCACAGATATCATATGTTTTCTATGGACAGTTCTATTGCGGGTAATTTAAGCCTTAAAATGATCTAATCTGCCAAATAATGAGGTCATGTATATGTATAATAAATTATTTAAACTTCTGGTTTTCTTCTATGGGAATAGCAAGACTCATATTTCAAAGCATACATTATAAACCTCTGCACAGCTTGTCCAGTGGTTGTGGGATGGTGACAGAATGACTTACACTATTCTGCTATTTTATTTCTTTGTATGAGAACCTTTTGAGAAGAAGGCTCAAAAATGCTTATTCTAAAATAAGACCAATAAATATACAACCCTAATATATGTTCAGTCTTTGCGGCTAATACACATTGTAAAATGAATTCATTATTTATTATTTATTTCAGGTACATGTATAGAGCTGTCAATTTACGCAGCACTTTACATATATATTGTACATTCACATCAGTCCCTAACCCTCAAGGTGCATACAATCTAAAGTCCCTAACTCCCATTCATACATACACATATTAGGGCCAATTTATACAGGAGCCAATTAACCTACCAGCATGTCTTTGGAATTAATCATGCTCAACATTTGCTTTGCTGTGCCCATGGACCCTCCTGACCGCTTAGAGCAGGATTGTCAAACTCAATTTCATTGAAGGCCACATCAGCATTATATAGTTAGTCTGGCTGAACAAAGACAAAAGTCCATCCAGTTCAACCATAAAAAAAAAAAGTTATAATCCTATACCCACAGTTGGAAGGCAAAAAAACCCAGCAAAGCATGATGCAATTTTCTCCTGCTGGGAAAAACATTCCTTCCTGATCCCCTGAGAGGCAATTGGATATTCCCTGAATCAACTTTACCCATAAATGTTAGTATCCAGTTATATTCTGTGTATAGTTGTCCTCAAAGGGCTGGTCATATCTGTATGACTAGATCTCCAGAGCACCCCCCCCCCCCATTTTCATATCAACAACCCCACCATCAGAAGTCAACAGTCATCCACCCTTCTTTATATCACAGTGCACACTCCTTACTTTGTGCTGCCGGGAAGAAAATGGGGGCGGAGCTGGGAAGCAAAATGTTCAGGGTCTGGAGGAGGACCAGAGGAGGGCTGGAGTTAGCTGCAGGAGTCTGCTGAATGTTGAGACCAGGGGAGGCAGAGAAGAGGGAGTGCTGTGGCTGCACAGAGGTACAGATTTGGGGGTGGGCAGAGAGGAACCTCTCCACAGCTGCACTGAGAAGCGCATGAACTGGCGGGGGAGTTCTATCCTCCTCTCTGCAGCCGACTGCTGAGACAAGGTGAAGGTGGAGATGCGGGGGGTGCCGCAGCTGTGGGAGAGGTGCAAGGGCCACATGAAATGGCCTGGCGGGCTGGATTCAGCCTTGTATTTGACACATGTCTTAAAGGCTTATCTCCTCATACTGAAAAGTGCTTTTTTGCTATTTCCAAAGTTTAAGAATAAAGTGCGTGGCAGATGAAAGATGTGCTTATGTCACAGGGGAGCACAGTCTGAAGATTTATCAGATCTTATAAGATAAAAAAAGAGGTCCAGACACAAGATCTGAAAAAAGAAAGTGTTCAGTTTGTATTAAACGCAATTATAATTTTGTTTTATTTCTTTAATAACAATATTCCTCCAGTTAAAGGCTGTTTCAAATGACTGCATAATTCATTGGATAATGAAAAACAGGTATGGCAGTTTGACTTACTATCTCAATTTGAATATGGTAATATTTCGATGATATTTTGATACATTCTCATTGATATTATAATCGCTTGTAAAAAATTACTCAATTTGCATAGCTGTACATTTGTGGCAAAACAGCGGTTTCCTGACAAGACTCCAAAGGAATTCCACCACTTCTTTTTATTTATAACAAATTACAAGAATTGTTATCCCTAAGTGAGAATATTATTACTCTCTGCAGAGAATGTTTTTTCAACACTAGTCTGTTAACGAGGGAATAAGATCATTATGTACTGTTGATTTATAAATTTACTGGAAGGATGATTGGAGAACCATATGATAACATATAAATGTTTTCGATAGAAGCAAATGGACGTTAGCCCCCTTAACCACTTTCCCTCCTGAGGATTTACCCCCCTTCTTGACCAGGTCATTTTTTGCATTACGGCACTGCGTTACTTTAACTGACAATTGCACGGTCATGCATCGCTGCAACCAAATGAAATATACTTCCTTTTTTCCCCACAATAGAGCTTTCTTTCAGTGGTATATGATCATCTGTGCGTTTTTAATTTTTTGTGCTATAAAAAAGAAAGACCAACAATTTTGAGAAAAAAACAATATTTTTGATTTTTTGCGATTAAACATGTTCAGTAAAAAAAATTTTTAAAATCAAATTTCATCATAAATTTAGGCCAAAATGTATTCTGCTACATGTCTTTGCTAAAAAAAATTCCCAATACGTATAAATTAACTGGTTTACGTGAAAGTTATAGCATTTACAAATGGCGGTATATATACTGGGATTTTTAAATTTTATTTTTACTAGTAAAGGCAGCGATCAGCGACTTTTAGTGGGACTGCGGTGGGCATTCTGACACTGGGGGGGAACTGATAAAAGGCACTGACACTGTACTAATGGCACTGGGCAGGAAGGGGTTAACATGTGGGGCGATCAGAGGGTTAACTGTGTGCTGCTTTGCATACTGGGCTGTGTTTGTGTTTCACTGTAAGCACACTGCTTTGTATGGCTCTGCTATGCACAGCCACGCAAAGCAGAGTGCCCAAGCTGTCAGGGGAGAGAACCGTTTTGTTTACAAACTGTTATACCCCCCCCCCCGTTGGAGATGCTCGGCAATCACCTGGCGCTGGTGATAAATCACTGGCCGGACCCAGTGATTGACAGCCGAGGCCACATATAGAGACGAGGGTAGGGTGTGAGCCCCCTACCTAAAAATGTGAAATCACCTATATATACGCGTGATTTTGCACACCCGTGCCGCCCTGTAGCGGTACTTTTGCTATGGTGTGGACGGAAAGTTGTATTAAACCCAAAAGCAAACATTTATTATATTGCAACTTAACATTTCTTAGATGTGATGGCTGCATTAGTTTTCTTTTTTTAAGCTTCCTTTCCTTTATTTGCATCTGGTGGTCTGGCCAGTAAGTCAGTTATTTTTCAACAGAACAAGCTCTCCAGCAGAATGTATCACAGGGATGTGACAAATCATTTACCACTGACAGGAGCACTTACAATGATCAGCTATTACTTTTATATTAAACCTTTTTCCCAAAAGGAATACAACATTTGCTGCAACTGCTTAGAAAGTGTAAGCTGGCATTTGACTTCAATTTTTAGTGTATTTAAATCTGCCAGTACAGCTCTAGACTGACAATGCTGCTGTCCAAATCTGCCCCTTGTGCTCATTCATCCAAAGTGGGGGCACAGGAGGGGTGGTACTGGTCAGATCACCAGGTGAAATCAGAGTCGGAAAAAGCTTAAAAAAGAAAACTATTGCAGCCCCCAAATATAACGAATGTTAGGCTACAATATATTACATTTTTGGTTTTGGGTTTAATACCACTATAAGTAACTAGAAACATATCAGACACAGAACCCAATAGTTTACATGCCTTTAACTACAGGCTGTGTTATAAAATACTGTTAAAAAGGGACCCTGTCATCAGACTATTCATTTCACAACAATCTTCCCATAAGAAGTGTACATTTTATGGATTTTAGACATGTTTTTATATTTATCAAAGCCTCATTTGTATAGACATCCAAAATCCCAGAGACTGCAGCTAGGAGCCTCCATCATGGAAATGATCTCAGCAACCTCAGAAGACTCTGAGCTGCACTCTATAATATTCTCCTTCCCTCCTCCCTTTAAACGTTATGTAGAGAGGTGAAGGGCAGAGGAGCTGGGTCAGCACACTGTTAATAAACTCTCCCAGAAAAGGAAAGGACAATTACATGCGAGAGTGGACTGTAGTAAGGAACTGACTCCTCCTGAAGAAGTCAAATTTGCTAACAAGTTCAAAGGGACATTGAAAGTAAATAACAATTGTTTATGGGAAGAAAAACACCGTACATAATTAAAGTGATTCTAACGGTTGATTTTTAAAAAAAGATAACAACATGTTATTGGGTCTCTCGCTGCTGGTCCTGGCTCCTCCCCCTGCCAAGTGCCCCCAATAGCAAACCTCTTGCTATGGGTGCACTCAAGCAAGCTCGCTCCTGAGCCGTGCTCCTGGGAATGGACACTGCCCCGCCCCTACTCTTTCCTCATTGGCTCACTGGCTGTGATTGACAGCATGGTGCTGGTAAGTATATGGGGAGGTTTGGGTGGGAGCTGCACCCAGAAGGATTTGAATGCATTAAGGGAAAAAAACTTCTGCCTTTAGAACCACATTGTAGCACTGCATGCAATTCTCTGCAGTGTGACTTGAGCCCATTCATTTTGTATAGCTCAATTTGCACCACATCCGCATGAAAAAGGTACCTTTTGTACCACACTGGAATCAGATCCCATGGGTGATCATACCCACGTGATCTAATTCAGGCAAACACATTGCATTTTGCGACCTGTTTTTGGGCTGTCATTAACCACTTCAATATCAGGCACTTTTACACCCTTCCTGCCCAGGCCAATTTTCAGCTTTCAGCGCTGTCATACTTTGAATGACAATCGCGCGGTCATGCAACACTGTACCCATATGAAATTTTTATAATTTTTTTCACACAAATAAGGATTTCTTTTGGTGGTATTTCATCAACAAGCTTTTTATTTTTTGCTAAATAAAACAAGAAACCCCTGAAACTTTTGAAAAAAAAAACCCTAAATTTTCTTTGTTTCTGTTATAAAATTTTGCAAATAAATAATATTTCTTCATAAATTTAGGTCAAAATGTATTCTGCTACATTTATTTGGTGAATTTGTATTTTTTTTTCAAATGTTTCTATTTTTTTTTTATTTTTTATTAAATTTTTTCTTTTACTATTTTATTTTTCAGCACACGGTGACCAAAGCAATACAATGTTATCAGAGTAGCATTGAACTACTGTGGGCAAGTGATCAGGATTTTTTATTTTTCTTTTAACACATTATTATTGCTAATACCAATGTATTTCATTGATATTTGCAATCATTGTTACTGAATGAAACTGATTCATTCAGCCGTTTGCTGTGGTTAGCTGTGATTGGGCAAAGCTGATCACATGATACAGATGGGCTGTGATTGGCCCTGTCTGTATCATGTGACTGCCTTGACAGGTCACAGCTAACAACATAATTGTATACAATGGTTTGCATGACAGGAAGCCATCTATTGTATGCAATTGACATGTGATTGGTCACAGCTCCCACATGACACTGGCAACGGGCCGGTGTAGTGATATGTCATCGACTGTATCCTGTGGACAGAGCTGGTGACAGATTGCGCCGCTGCACGACCTCGCAGCCTCGCGGCTATGTGAGCGCCTCATTTTGACAGGACGTCATATGATGCCCAGTCACAACGAGGAGTGTCCCGCCCGGCCGTCAATCTGCTATAGGCCAGCCGGAAAGGTGTTAACTTACCATTGACACACGCAGCTGATTTCATGAACACAGTGCGATTGCTATGCGTTGCAGGAAGCATATAGGAACACATGTACCTGGGCTTAAAGCGGAGTTCCACTCGAAAGCGGAAGCTCCACTTATTTGCTTCCTCCCCTCTCCACTGCCATATTTGGCACCTTTTGGGGGGGGGGGAGCAGATACCTGATTTGACAGGTACCCGCTTCCACTTCTGGCTCAGTTTGCCGCAGCGTAGTGACCCGAAAGTTCGGCCCCCTCCTTCCTCCTGCATTCTCCTGGGAACTTTCACAGCTCCCAGAAGACCGCCAGACAAATTAGGAGGTGCAAGGCTACTCGCGCATGCGCAGTGGGCACCAGGTTGTGAAGCCGCAAGCTGTCACAGCCTGGTGCCCACCGTTGAGATGCCGGCGCCGTGGAGGGGAAAACGGACGGCGCGGGTGAGCACATCGCTGGACTCCAGGACAAGTAAGTGTTCATTTTTTAAAAGTCAGCAGCTACAGTTTTTGTAGCTGCTGACTTTTAATAAACACAAAAACGGCTGGAACTCCACTTTATGTATTTGATTTTTAATTTGTTTTTAACTGTAGTTTTTTAAGTTAACACTCAGGAGACATCATCAGCATGAGGTCAGTCAGTTTGCAAAGCAAAAACCGTTCAGGCAATCTCTCATCTCTAATTCCATAGAGCCCTCCACAGGCAGGGTAAGTTTAGGTAATGAACTGGTTTAATATAAACATTTGTAAATGTTCCTTTTTAATGATAATTTAGGATTAAATATTCAATTTCTTGTATAAACGAAATCCTGACCAGTTCTCCTTGATGTTAGCATTAAGTAACTGACTCCCGGACACACGAGATATGTGTGACTTTCAATGAACTCGGTTACGTTTTAAAGCACATAACACTCTAGTTAAGTTCCCGTTGACATAGCTTTCAATTTTACTGTATATATAGCCTGGGCTTTGCTTCAGCGCCGGCAATTTTCTTTCAGATATTAGTGGATGCAAAGACAGAAAGTGTTTAATAAATAAAAGGACTATCTCACATTTGCAGTAAATCCCTGGAGATAATTTCAAGAGTATTATAGGTTATTCAGGAGAAACAAGAACTACCTCGATCTGCACAGAACATTTGAGAGGGTAAAAAGAATATCCAATTAAAATGTAAATTTAGATAATTCCAGAGACTAGGTTCTGTGTCCTCTCGAACTATAAGCCTTGAGGTATTACTTGGTGAACATCATTTGCATACAATTAAAACTTAATGCGCTCCTTACTTTTCAGAGCAAAACAACACTTTAAAATCGCACCCCTTAGAATGATGGACATGTAACAGTAGCTTTACATCTGTGGACAGATTTGGAAGGTTTATAAAGGTCATAGCAGCACAAAAGTAAAAATGTAGGCTATGCCTTTTTGTTGTGAGTAGAGCTTACGAAGCCAGACAGCACAAAAATTACCATGCCGTTACACAAAAAGTGGGAGCCGGCGTCCCGATATGAATCCAAAAGCGTGGGTCATCAGAGAAAATGGACTCCACTCAAACCAGCCCAGTTAGGTCAGGATATGTGATAGCCTCAGCCACCGCTCCAGCCATCCTCTGAATCGCAGCTATTCTCTGTGTCATAAACAGACACCTTAGTGAGAAGGAGACAACTGTTAGAGCAATTATTCGCAAATGGAAGAAATAGAAAAAAATAACCATCAATCACCCTCGGTTTAAAGCTCCATGCAAGATTCCGCCTCATGGGGTAAGGATGAAAAGTGAGGGATCAGCCCAGAACTACAGGAGGAGCTTGTGGATGATCTCAAGGCAGTTGAGACCACAGTCACCAAACAAACCATTCGTAACACAATACGCTGTCATGGATTGAAATCCTGCAGCGCCCACAAGGTCCCCCTCTTCAAGAAGGCACATGTTCAGGCCCATCTGAAGTTTGCCAATGAACATATAAATGATTCAGAGAAGGATTGAGAGAAAGTGCTGTGGTCAGATGAGACCAAAATTAAGCTCTTTGGCATTAACTCAACTCGCCGTGTTTGGAGGAAGAAAACTGCTGACTGTGACCCTAAGAACACCATCCCTACAGTTAAGCACAGAGGTGGAAACATTATGCTTTGGGCTGTTTTTCTGCTGAAGTTACAGGCAGGCTTTGCGGCATTGAGGAGCCAATGGACATGGCTATGTCTTGTAAAATCTTGAATGAGAACCTTCTTCCCTCAGCCAGAAGATGGGTCATGGATGGGTCTTCCAGCATGACAATGACCCAAAACATATTGCCAAGGCAACAAAGGAGTGGCTCAAGAAGAAGCACATTAGGGTCATGGAGTGGCCTAGCTAGTTGCCAGACCTCTCCCGCAGCCCTATTGTGTTCTGCTGGTAGGGAGCCTTCCCTGCAAGCAGAATACAATAATTACTGCTAGTGGCTATAGCCGCAGGCAGTAATTGCATACAAAAGATCCGACAAAGATGGTTGTACTGAAGTCAATTGATTGATTGACTTCAGTATAACCAGCCTGCCCATAGATGGATCAAATCTCAGCCAGTCCCTGATCAACCAGACAAGATTTGATCCATCTATAGCTGGTTTAAGCTATGATTTTAACAGCTTGGGTCCAGCTCTGCATGCATTTATGAATAAAAACTATTATTAAAGCTTTCATTCTTGAATTACTATTATGTGTATATACCATTTTAGCCCTTCTCCTCCTTTATCCCTTCTTAAGTTATTAGTTTTTGCCCCCTTTTTTTTTTACTTTTCTTGTTTGTACGTAAACCTTTAAATCTTTTTGTAGTGCCAAATTTAAAATGCTTTGTACCAGAAACATGATTCTAATGCATTTTTAAAAGGGGGAAATCACTAGCATCTGTAGTTAACCCTTATTATTGTTAACACTAAAATTTGTAGCTAAAATTTTAGTTAATCCTTATTATTTTATGTATTGCTTCATTCCCTTCCCTCAATTTTTTTATGGTTTTAAATAAGTGTTAGTTTTGTGATGCCAAGTTAAAGAGCTTGGGGTGGGGGCATTCGTTGGCACCCTCACCTTGGGTGTCAAAGGAGCTTATCCTGGCACGGTTTCTGATAATTTTTTTTACTGCCAGTCTACCAGAAAGGATCTGGCAGATTGAAAACAACAGACTCTGCAGTCAGTTTATGTGAAACACCTTCTGGTAGCCAGACACCCAGTGGTTTTCCCTAGGCTTTAAATCACAGTTTTATAATTAATTCCCAAAAAGAAGTAATTTTGTTATTCAAAATATTAGTTAGATTCGGTAAAAAATTACATGTGCCCTAAAGGTTTACATTTGAATAGGTTCATATGTATGGAAATTTTTAGCAAACCAAAATTATTGATATGGTGTTCATGTGGACTTTCTTTGTTTAAGTTTATCTCTGGAATCACATTCTCTTGCTGCAATTTAAAGATAGCCATTTACAAAATAAAATGATATAGAGGAGGATCATTAGCTTTAAATGAAGAAGAAAAAAAAAAAAAAGATTTACTATCATTAAAGCTGTAAGTGTAAATATGGGGTAAGCTTGATACAGATTAATATTACATTGGTTACGCTAAAGGAAAACCGTTTATAATAATTTTGGGTGTTTTTTTTCTTATGAAGCGCCACCCCAGAGGAGTTTCTGGATGATTTTTAGTTTTTTTGTTTGAATCCCGTCTGCCCTGTACCCATAACAGTTGTAAATAAGAATAAACTAATAATTTTTTATATAATTATTTGTATTGTTGTGGAAACAGGAGCGTGTCAACAAAAACTTGGTTCTTTTCAGAATAGTGTTTATTGGATCCCTGAACAGATGACAAAGTTCAACAGAGTACTTGTAAAATAATACAATGATCAGAAGCCTCCAGAGTCCCCAGTTGTGAAGCATACACTCTACCTATCCAGCATATATATGTCCTACCTATAGACATGTGTACACCTGAAATTTTCCATTTCATTTTTGATGCATTCTTTCTTTGAAGAATTTTGTTTCTTCATATTTGTTATGTTGATCTGATTCGTTTTTGGAATTTTTTTTGTATCTTCAGCATTTGTTTCATATATTCGTTGGTCTGGGTGGATTTTAAAAATGTTTTCAGTTTTTCTGGAAGTTTGCTATATATTCTATATATGATCAAATTGAAAGGATTCTATATTTTCAGACACTTTCCAACCCACCATGAGAAATGGCATGAGCTGACTGGACAATATCAACTGGTGTCATGTGCATCCGAATTGACAAATAGAACAAAATTCAGGTTCCATTCGTTATCCCAATCAGAATTATCAAATGAATTTGAAAATTGAATTTGTTTCCCCATGGGCCCAATCAGGGGCGGACTGACAACTCATGGGGCCCCCCAGGCAATAGGGGATCATGGGGCCCCTGTGTCCTTGCCCAAACTCAAAAAAGCCTATGAAAAAGGTACCAGGGGCATCTCATGGGGCCCCCTACTGACCCGGGTTTCCAAATGGTCAGTCCGCCCCTGGGCCCAATCTACTATCACATCATGTGGACATCATCAGAATAAAATAAATGGAACTAATGTATTTGTTAAATTCATTATAACTTTTTTTCAGATTCGTTGACATTTGTTACTGTCTATTAGGAGATTTGTATACATTCAAATCACTGAAAATTACATTTTCATCTGAAAAACCAATTGAAATGAAACACACATGTATACTAATCTTTACTATGCAAGTAGGTGACTTCCAGGCATGCAACAATGTATAATATAGCCTAAATAATTGATTCCAAAAATACCATCTAACAATCAAAAATCCTTCCCTGATATACAGTTTCCTTCTCTATCTACTAAGATGTAAAGGCAGCTGATTGGTTGATGAAACACTTTTGAGTAGTAAACAATTGCCCATTTGACAAATTAACATATATCTTGTAAGGAACGCCATAAACAAAGTAAATTTCTTGCAACCTCAGTGTTGACAGGGGAATCCTTTCCGCCAAGCCATTGTATTCTCCCAGTGAGGGGGGGGGGGGGCAGGGGAAGCTGTCCCTGTCAGGGGAAGACAGTGATTATTACTAGCAGCTACAGTGGATATAAAAAGTCTACACGCCCCTGTTAAAATGTCAGGTTTCTGTGATGTAAAATAATGAGACAAATATAAATCATTTCAGAACTTTTTCCACCTTTAATGTGACCTATAAACTGTATGACTCAGTTGAACAAATTTAAATCTTTTAGGTGGAGGGAAGTAAAAGTAAAAAACTTAAATAATATGGTTGCATAAGTGTGCACACCCTTAAACGAATACTTTGCTGTAATACAATCAAAAGGTGCTTCAACACTCAGTCTTTTTGGGTATGAGTCTATCAGCATGGCACATCTTGACCTGGCAATATCTTCCTTGCAAAAATACTGCAAATCTGTCAGATTGCGAGGACATCTCCTGTGCACAGCCCTCTTCAGATAACGCCACAGATTTTTGATCAGATTCAGATCTGGGCTCTGGCAGGGTCATTCCAAAACTTTCATCTTCTTCTGGTGAAGCCATTCCTTTGTCTATTTGGATGTATGCTTTGGGCCATTGTCATGCTGAAAGATGAAGTTCCTCTCCATGTTCAGCTTTCTAGCAGAAGCCTAAATGTTTTGTGCCAATATTGACTGGTATTTGGAACTGTTCATAATTCCTCTACCTTGACTAAGGCCCCAGTTCCATCTGAAGAAAAACAGCTCCAAACCACGATGTTGCAACCACCATGCTTCACTCTGGGTATGGTGTTCTTTTGGTGATGTGCAGTGTTGTTTTTGCACCAAACATATCTTTTGGAATTATGGCCCAAAAGTTCAACCTTGGTTACATCAGACCCTAACACATGTTCCCACATGTTTTCGGCAGACTTCAGATGTGTTTTTGCAAAATTTAGCAGGGCTTGGATGTTTTTCTTCCCAAGAAAATGCTTCCATCTTGCCACTCTACCCCATAGCCCAGACATATGAAGAATACGGGAGACTGTTGTTACATGTACCACACAGCTAGTACTTGCCAGATGTTCCTGCAGCTCCTTTAATGTTGCTGTAGGCCTCTTGGCAGCCTCCCAGACCAGTTTTCTTCTCGTCTCTTCATACATTTTAGAGGGACATCCAGTTCTTGGTAATGCCACTTGATGATGACTGTCTTCAGTGTGTTCCATGGTATATCTAATACCTTGGAAATTCTTTTGTACCCTTCTCCTGACTGATTTAACAATGAGATCCCTCTGATGCTTTGGAAGCTATCTGCGGGACATGGCTTTTGCTATAGGATGCGACTAAGAAAATGTCAGGAAAGACCTACTAGAAAAGCTGAACTTTATTTGGGGTTAATCAGAGGCACTTTAAATGATGGCAGGTGTGTACTGACTCCTATTTAACATGATTTTAAATGTGATTGCTTAATTCTGAACACAGCTACACCCTCAGTTATAAGAGGGTGTGCACACTTATGCAACCACATTAATGGTGTGAACCTCCTGCGCTCAGGATAACTCCCAACACAAATAAAGATAATCCCGAGAAGCTGCTCACATTAAATCATATACCAATGATCTTCAGCATTAAATTGTGGAAACAATGTAGCGCTACTCGATTGTATTCAAATAAACATGTGAACAAAATAAAACACCTGGTAAATAAATATCAAATAAATGAACAAAATTGGTGTCCACTAAAGTGAAATCATGCACATAATACACACATGTGAATGAATCTAAATTCCTATAGTGAAAAATCAATCCTTTCAACTGAAAGACAATACGTGCTTTTACAAGTGAATATATACATATATACATAAAAATGTGCATTAACATTTATATGTACCTAAACATACCCCATATAGTGAATAAGTCAAAACGTGCATATATGTGAACTCAGTAAGTGCAACTGCGCAAAAAAAACAAAATATATTTCCGTGTATATAAAGTCCAAATAAGGAGCCCTGAGGAAGTCACATGGTATTGTGATGCAACGCGTCGGCCCAACGTAGTGACGCACTTCCGGCGTGGCGGCCATCTTGGTACACCTTTGTACACCCTTGTACACCCATGCATATTGCATCCAAAAGCGTGTGGTTGGAGCCCTGAATTTTACTGTTCTGATGTAAGTGCTCATTTTATTTTTTACTATACTTGGCAATAAACATATTCAGAATTGTGCTAGGTCATCCTACAGTGATGACCTAGCACAATACTCACAGTAGTCATTTTCTGTTTTGGCTCTAGGTAGCAGTTTCTCTGCAGGAAGCCCTCTGCTCTGGACCCTGAAGTAGTCTTTCAACCAGCAGCATCTGATATGGCACGCAGTTCTCTGCAGCAGCAGCCCTAAGCATCTGCACATGGGCTCCCAGCCACATGTGGGTCTCTGGGACTTCTGAGCCCTCTCTTTGGGCTCACTGCATGCCCTGATAACACAAGGGGACCCTACTCCACACTTTCCCCCAAGGCATCCCACCACTTTCCATGCAAGTCCAGAATCTCCTCCTTAGTACCCTACATGGGTCACTGCTTTTTTCTGTGTGGTGGGCAAAACTAAAACCCACCAACCAATCAGAATCTATCTTAATCCAGGATGCTAATTACAGTTGCCCTCTGCTTCTGTTGCTAGATGTTGGACCTTTTCATCTGTAGCAGAAGCCAATCAGGACACAGTCCAGCCTACTCTCTCTCTTGCAGCTGTCCATTAAAGGGGGGTGGGGGTAGAGAAGAGAAAAGTTTTGCTGCTATTTACTTTCAACTCTTTTGCAGCCATTGCTGACACAGGAGAGCTGAAGCTGGGAATCATGTGACCAGACCTTAGCGGGCTGAAAATAGGTAAGTATACAGATCTTCTTGACCCAGGTTAGGCAGGATTGGTGGCAGGTGGGGAGAGAGAACATTTTTAAACATAGTTACTGTAGTGTTAGGCTGAACATTCTACTTTTCCTTTTTTTCGCAAAAGTTTAAAGTGGCTCTAACGGCTCAAGGTTTTTTATCTTCATGCATTGTATGTGTGTAGCATACCCCCACCCCCCAACACTTACCTGAGCCCCATCCCGATCCAGTGATGTCCATGAGAGCCTTGGTTCTCCAGGGATTCTCACTCCTGATTGGCTGAGGCAGCAGTGAGAGCCATGGGCTCCAGCTGCTGTCAGTCACAGCCAGTGAGCCAATCAGAAAAGGGAGGGGGTGGAGCCAAGCCACGGCTCTGTTTGTCAATGGAGCTGATTGTTATAGGGGCACCTGACAGGAGAGAGGGACCACGAGCTCTGGCAGGGAACCCAAGAAGTGGAGGATCTGGGTAAGTATGCCATGTTTGTTATTTAAAAGAAAAACAACTTTAGTATCACTTTAAAGCTAGGTTTATACCTACGCAGGTTGTGTTTGATGCGTTTCTGCATTGCATTTTTGCCACATTTTATATGAATTTTTTTCAATTTTCTTGTTGCTAGGCAGATTTTAAATGCAAAATGCAGCAAAAACACAGCAAAAATTGCAATAAAAACGCAATACATGCTTTTCTGCAGCATTCCCATTGAAGTCTATAGAACCAAAAATGCAACATTTTGTGTTCAAAAAAAAGTCCCCGACCCTTTCCAAAAAGCGCACTGGGTGAAAACGACGAGATGTGAACCTGTCCATAGGAAATCATGTTAAATGGACTGTACTGCGTTTCTGCAAAATGCAAAACGCTGCAGAAAACGCTTAGGTGTGAACCTGGGGTTAAGGAATACAAATCCTGCTTGAAGCAGGACAAATACAGATCTTGCAGATCTACATCTACCCTGTATTTGTCCTGCTTCAAGCAGGATTTGTATTCCTTAACCCCAGGTTCACACCTAAGCGTTTTCTGCAGCATTTTGCATTTTGCAGAAACGCAGTACAGTCCATTTAACATGATTTCCTATGGACAGGTTCACATCTCGTCGTTTTCACCCAGTGCGCTTTTTGGAAAGGGTCAGGGACTTTTTTGAACACAAAATGTCAACAAATTTCAAATGATTTCAGAAATGTCTCAAACCTATACCATCGATAAGCCCAAAGCCCACTAACACAAGCCCTAATGCAGTCACACTCCCCTTGCACACTGTTCTAATCAATAGAGGTCCGACTCTCCAACATGCTGCCAGTACAGGGTATATAACCCTTGCTGCAGCACTTAGTGACTGCAAAAAAACACAAAAAAAAGTAAAATATTTATTACTGTATATGCAGCCTAACCACTTTATTAGGGGGTTCAGCTAGGCTTTAGGGTTAAGTTTAGGACTTAGTGATAGTGATGCATCAAAGTCCAATACTAATCAAAACATTTTTGTATGTGCCCCCACTGAAGATTTCCTCGTAGCTTCCCTAGCGGTCCGATTATGTCCATATTTCTGTGCTCAAAGCGGTACATTTTTTTGCATAGAAATATGTAGTTTTTTTTATTGTAGGCCTGTAATTTTTAGGAATGACTTACTGAAATCTGTCCGAACAAAAGTCTAGTAAACATCCCGGGTATGTTAAAATTTGAAACACGAAATCATAAATTATAATTTAATAAATAATCATAAAAAATAATAATAACTTTAATTCAATAATATAATCAAACCAAAAACACTGAAATTTGAAATATAGCGCCAAGTTCGCACATCACTGAGCAAAGTCGCAAAATCTTTTTCAGTGTCTGATGACGAATTTCCCCACGAATCATTATCACTCAATTCTGAAAGTAGTTCTAATTTACTATCGCTGTTCTCTAGCCGGTCTAAAACCGCTTTTAACCTAAAGGGACGTTTTTTGGACGCCATGGACATTTCTCAGTTTCGTGGCAGAAAGAACAGTAAAAATGCAGGCAGGGCGCAGGACAAAGCACTTGGGATAAAATGTATTTGAAATGGTTTGATACAGTAATGTTTTATTATGTGATTTTAGTGAATTTAGTGAATGTCACTTTTAAAATTTTCAAATTTCCTGCCAGTTCCGTCCCCGTACGTCCTGATGTCGCAGGGAACAGAACCCGGAAGACAGATGCTGGCATCGGCCAGAGGACGTTGCCAGGGACACTGCAGGGGGGACATCGCGGGAGCGCAGGACAAGATGAGTGCAGAAGGGATACCGGAGCAACACTGCAGTGTTTTCCCGAGTGTAGCTCGGGGTTACCGCTTGTGGTGCTGAAACTTTACCCCGAGCTACACTCGGTAATACCTCCAGGGAGGTTAAATCCTGTCTCTGTGACAACATCAAGACAGCAATGACAACCTATAAAAGTGTTATAACCTTTTCCCACACTACCTGAAAACTCTTTGAAAAAGTGTTTGCTGGACTTACACTTTAAGTTAAACTCTGTAGGGATAAGTCTAAAAATGTACTTGCTGCAAATACACTCTACTTACCCTTCAGAACACTCAATTGTGCAATCTTGTGGGAGAAGCTACTAGTAAAGATTAGACATCTGCCCCAACCTTCGTAAAATGATTTAATACCCACTTGCAGTAAAGCCTCTTTATTTTCAAGGCAAAAAAAAAATGAAGAAAGACGTCAGCCAAGCTGAAATACTATTATCCCAGCAGAGTTTAATAAGCTTAGAATAGAAAGTGTTCATATTTGTCAGGGAATTGAAGTAATTAAATACTTGATTGATTTCCTGTTGAAATCCACATTGCTTTGTGCTGGCTGGCAGGGAGGAAGGCTTGCATTTACTAATACGGAAGGATTTTGTACGATAAGACAGGTGTTCTAAAATAGAAACATGGATACCAATTATGTCTTTTTTAAAATGTTAAATTATTATCGCTGGATGTCTTGAATTTGATATTCATTGTATTGTGAATAGCTGACAAAGCATTATTGTCATTAACACTCCCCCTTAGAGTTATGTATTTATGTAGTCAGCAGTAGTAGGACTCATCGCATCGTGAATGTGCTTATAAATGTTATTCGAATTAGACTCACTAATAATTGCTAAGAACTGCTTGTGCTTCTTTACATTTCTTAATTTTATTCACTAAAATACTATTTCTTACCTAACACCCTTGTAAAGAAAAAATTACAGTGTCATTAAGAATAATTTAACATATAGTTACTACACTGCTCAAAAAAAATTAAAGGAACACTTTGAAAACCCATCAGATATCAATGGAGAAAAATATCATGCTTGATATTTATACTGATATGGACTGGGTAATGTGTTAGGAATGTAAGGATGCCCCATTGTTTGATGGAAATGAAACTGATCAACCTACATAGGATTGAATTCAAAGACACTCTGAACATCAAAGTTAAAAAATTATGCAGCAGGCTAGTCCATTTTGCTGAAATTTCATTGCAGCAACACAAAATGGTACTCAGTAGTTTGTATGGCCCCCATGTGCTTGTATGCATACCTGACAACATCAGGGCATACTTCTAATGAGATGATGGATGGTGTCCTGGGGTATTTCCTACCAGATCTGGACCAGGGCATCACTGAGCTCCTGGACAGTCTGAGGTACAAGCTGGCGGTGTCGGATGGACCGAAACATGATATCCCAGAGGTGTTCTATTGGATTTAGGTCAGGCAAGCGTGGGGGCCATGCAATGGTATCAATTCCTTCATCCTCCAGGAACTGCCTGCATACTCTCGCCACATGAGGCCAGGCATTGTCGAGCACCAGGAGGAACCCAGGACCCATTGCACCAGCGTAGGGTCTGACAATGGGTAGAAGGATTTCATCCTGATACCTAATGGCAGTCAGCGTGTCATTGTCTAGCCTGTAGAGGTCTGTGATTCCCTCCATGGATATGCCTCCCCAGACCATCACTGACCCACCACCAAAACAGTCATTCTGAACAATGTTACAGGCAGCATAATCTTCTCCAGACCCTTTCACATTTGTCACATGTGCTCAGGGTGAACCTGCTCTCATCTGTGAGAAGCACAGGGCGCCAGTGGTGGACCTGCCAATTCTGGTGTTCAATGGCAAATGCCAATCAAGCTCTATGGTGCCGGGCAGTGAGCACAGAGCCCACTAGAGGATGTCAGGCCCTCAGGCCACCCTCATGAAGTCTGTTTCTGATTGTTTGGTCAGAGACATTCACACCAGTCGCCTGCTGGAGGTAATTTTGTAGGGCTCTGGCAGTACTCATCATGTTCCTCCTTACACAAAGGAGCAGATACTGATCCTGCTGATGGGTTGAGGACCTTCTACAGCCCTGTCCAGCTCTGTTAGAGTAACTGCCTGTCTCCTGGAATCTCCTCCATGCTTTCGAGACTGTCCTGGGAGACACAGCAAACAGTCTGGCAATGGCATGTATTGATGTGCCATCCTGGAGGAGTTGGACTGCCTCTGCAACCTCTGTAGGTTCCAGGTATCGCCTCATACTACCAGTAGTGACACTGACCCTAGCCAAATGCAAAACTAGTTAAAAACAGTCAGAAAAGATAAGTAGGGAAAAAACATCAGTGTGGCCTCCACCTGTAAAACCATTCCTGTTTTGGGGTCATCTCATTGCTGCCCATCTGGTGCACCTGTCGTTAATTCCATTAACACCAAAGCAGCTGAAACTGATTAACAACCCCCTCTGATACTTAACTGACCAGATCAATATCCCAGGAGTTTCATTAATTTGATGCTATACTCTGATTAAAAAGTTCTCCTTTAATTTTTTTGAGCAGCGTATATGCACTAGGGGAGATTTACTAAAACAGGTGCACTTAGAATCTGGTGTAGCTGTGCATTGTAGCCAATCAGCTTCTAACCTCAGATTGTTCAGTTAAGCTTTGACATTAAAACGTGGAAGCTGATTGGTTTCTGTGCAGAGCTGCACCAAATTTTGCACTCTCCAGTTTGAGTAAATAACCCCCTCTGTGTTGTCAATTTGTGAAAACCTTTGCATTCCAATGTGCAGCAAGCAAATAATTTCTGTTTATAACCATAGAAACTGTGTTCTTTTTATAGACAGGGTACCTAGAGCCTTCATCCTTCACTCCAGAATTCTGTGCAGATTACAAAACAGCCAGATGTATGAGATATGGTATCCCCAACAACATCCTTGCGTTTACTGCACTGAGAGTTCCATCCTTGGTAAATGTAAGTATTTAGTGCTTATAAAATGGATCACTTTCCACTTGACACTTATTTTGAAAGATTTCAGGGAAGGCGGAGAAGATGGCCATGTGACACAGAAGGTCACCTCCACAGCAGCTCACTGGAGCTCATGACAGCCTTACGGGAACATCACCCAGAACTGCGGGCACAAGCAGGTATGATATCTTGAGAATGCAAGGAGACTAGTCAGCTGGGGAGACAGACTGATTTCTTCCCCCCAGCCGTAGCGTCTGAGCAGCCAAGATGGTGCTGGAGGCTCTCAGGGATACACACACAGCCGCTCTCCAAAACACCTGGACTTGTCCAGGCGCCATTCTCAGCCCAACAACACATAGAAAACACCACAATGGCTCGCTCTCTCAGTCATCCTCCAGCACAGCCAGCCCTGTAAAAGCAAAATAGAAGCTTTATAGCATACCTAAAGTTTCACAGGAGGTAAATGGCCTAAATTCTTCATTAGAAGATTCAAGGGAACTACAAGATTCCATTTCAGAGTTTCCAACAAATAATCGATCAGTCCTAGACACCACCCTAAAGGACATGCTGGTCTCCCTATGCAACACCTTGCATTCCAATATCTTGTCATTGGAGCAACAATTGAGATCGGAAGTAAAACGCAGTGAGTGACAGCGTGTCCCATACTGAAAATAAAATGGGGGGAGTTTGCAGCGACTTTCAGTGAATTGGTGGATTCCCATAATGACAGGGAAGATAACCTACAGAAGATTACAGCAACCTCCAAAATTCCATCATCGCCGTTTCCCTCACGTATTTTGCTCCAATGCACCTAAAAAGAAAAAGAGGGGTTACAATAGCAGTAAAAGATTCAGTGGCATTCAAACAGGTAGCTTTGGACATTGATGACGTGGGCAGGTATATCATTTTGGTTTCTGAGATCAACAATGTTTTATAGATGCTGATTAATGTATACCTCCCTAACGTGAAACAACTGACCTTTCTTAAAAAGATTTGGTAAAAAGCCAACTCAATGAGACAAGGTTACATAATTGTATGCAGAGACTTTAATGTTATTCCCAACAAAAGCCTTGATCTGTCTGACTTTAACCTGAGTCAACACTACAGATCTATCCTAAGTCTATCACGTCATCCTATATGTTTGATGTCTGGCAGTGCCAGCACTCCACAGAGAGAGACTACTCCTTTTCCAATGTGTACCAAAATTATTATTTGTTTTTGGTAGATAATTTCTATTTCAGAAAGTCTGCAAATCTGAAACACATACAATTATGTGGTCTGACCACGCCCCAGTCTCAATTACTGTGGGAAACAATCATAATGAAACAAGAGCAAACAGACGGCTTAATGATGTCTTTTAACTGTCTCAGCCAGAAAATAAATCGATTCTATTGAATTCTATAAGGGATTTTTTTAATATTAATAATTCTTTGTTCGCAGACCCTTTCATATTATGGAATTCACACCAAGCTTATATCAGAGGTCTTTTAAAGAAATTGAGTAACGCTGTAAAAAAGCCAAAAAATCCAGCAGCTTAATAACCTACTTTCTTCTATTCAGACTTTGGAAAATTCAAACAAACATTCTCCATCTCAATCATCTAGTGCACAATTGACTCGTGCTAGACACGTGCTGGGATTGTTGTTACTTTCACAACATAATCATAATATTAGATGAATGAAGGAAAACTTTTATCAGTATGGCAATAAAGCAGGTACAGTGAAGGAAAGAAGTATTTGATCCCCTGCTGATTTTGAATGTTTGCCCACTCACAAAGAAATGATCAGTCCAAAAATTGAATGGTAGGTGTATTGTAACACTGAGAGACAGAATAGCAACAAAAAATTCAAGAGAAATAAATGTCTAACAAATTATGCACTGATTTGCATGTTCATAAGGGAAATAAGCATTTGATCCCCTATCATTCAGCAGGATTTCTGGCTACCAGGTGTCTTTCATGCAGGTAACAAGCTGAAATTAGAAGCAGTCTCTTAAAGGGAGTGCTGCTAATCTCCTTTTGTTACCTGTATAAAAAACACCTGTCCACAGGAGCAACCAAACAATCAGATTCCAAACTCTCCACCACGGCAAAGACCAAAGAACTGTCCAAAGATGTCAGGGACAAGATTGTAGATTTACACAAGTCTGGACTGGGCTACCAAACTAACGCCAAGCAGCTTGGTGAGAAGGTGACAACAGTTGGTGCAATCATTCGCAAACACAAAACAACTGTCAGTCTCCCTAGGTCTGGTGCACCATGCAAGATCTCACCTCGTGGAGTGTCAATGATCATGAGAACAGTGAGGAATCATCCCAGAACTACATGTGAGGATCTTGTCAATGATCTTCAGGCAGCTGGGACCACAGTCACCAAGAAAACAATTGGTAACACACTATGTCGACAAGGATTGAAATCCTGCAGTGCCCGCAAGGTCCCTCTGCTCAAGAAAGCACATGCCCAGGCCCATCTGAAGTTTGCCACTGAACATCTGAATGATGCAGAGGAGGACTATTTGAAAGTGTTGTGGTCAGATGAGACCAAAATCGAGCTCTTTGGCATCAACTCAACTCGCCGTGTTTGGAGGAGGAGTAATGCTGCCTATGACCCCAAGAACACCATCCCAACTGTCAAACTTGGTGGTGGAAACATTCTGCTTTGGGGGTGTTTTTCTGCTAAGGGGACAGGACAACTGCACCGCATCAAAGGGATGATGGACGGGGCAATGTACCCTTAAATCTTGGGTGAGAACCTTCTTCCCTCGGCCAGGGCATTGAAAATGGGTCGTGGATGGGTGTTCCAGCATGACAATGACCCAAAACACACGGCCAAGGCAACAAAGGAGTGGCTCAAGAAGAAGCACATTAAGGTCCTGGAGTGGCCTAGCCAGTCTCCAGACCTTAATCTGATTGAAAATCTGTGGAGGGAGCTGAAAGTTCGAGTTTCCAAACGTCAGCCACCAAACCTTAATAACTTGGAGAGGATCTGCCAAGAGGAGTGGGCCAAAATCCCTCCTGAGATGTGTGCAAACCTGGGGGCCAACTAAAGGAAACATCTGACCTCTGTGATTGCCAACAAGGGATTTGCCACCAAGTACGAAGTCATGTTTTGTGAAGGGGATCAAATACTTATTTCCCTCATGAACATGCAAATCAGTGCATAATTTGTTAGACATGCATTTCTTGTGAATTTTTTGTTGCTATTCTGTCTCTCAGTGTTACAATACATCTACCATTCGATTTTTAGACTGATCATTTCTTTGTGAGTGGGCAAACATTTCAAATCAGCAGGGGATCAAATACGCATTTCCTTCACTGTACATTCTTGGCTAATCAGGATAAACATAAAATCGTAAAACAAAAAATACCTTAAGTTAATAATCCCAAGACAGGTATTAGAGTCTCTAATGCTAAATGTTTTGTAGATTTCACTTTCAGATGTTCTTTAACCCCTTCATGCTGAGTATAAGCATATATGCGACCCCACTGGACTGGACTTTTTTCCGTGGGGCCGCATATATGTATATTTGTGCTGGGATTGCGCTGCACAGTGCACTCCCAGCACAGAGACTGGGGTCTCACCGGGAGCTTCAGATCTTGTACTAACGATCGGGGCCCGGAACTCCAGGTTTGGGTCACCTGATCCTGATAGCCTCTCATTGGCCATCTCAGTGATCAGTCACTGTGCTGCCTGCTCCTGTGTTCTACGGGTACAAACAACAACTAACATATGTGGTATCGCTGCAATCGAGAGCAGAAGAATTTATTTTGGGTTGTTCTTTGGTGGTAGGTTATAGCAGTAACAAGAAATATACAGCAAAATGTTTTAAAAGTTTTTGTTTTTAAACTATTTTGGGTCAATTTTCTGTGATAATAAAAAGAAATCAGTAGATATCCATTACCATTTACCACCAAATGAAAGCCCAATTTGTCCTTTAAAAAAACGCGGATAAAACGTCTGGATCCACAAAGTAGTTGTGATGATATGTACAATTTTACTAACACATGTCAAAGTTGCAAAATTGTGCTTAGGCATTAACATTTGTTTTACCCTTAGGTGCAATAGGGCTAAAGGAAATCTGTCTTGAGAGAAATAAGGGAGTCAGTGTTACTGACAAATAACCAAAATGCTATTTGAATGGCTGTCTCCACCAGGTGAAGTCAGAACTCCTGGTCTACATACAGTACTTGTTTTGGGCCTGTGACTGAGAAAAACTATAAAAAGGTGGATCAGCAGCAGAGAGACAGAGATCTAACAATCTCAGAAGGCCAGCAATTGCATTTGCATATTTCTTTCATTTCAAGTTTCCTTTAAGCTGTAAGGTGATCTAACGAGGAAAAAAAATGGAGGTAAAATATTATTTGGAGTACCCAGGAATAAGTACTGCTAGGCATAAAGCATCCAAAATGCATCCATAATCCAAGTTTTGTAAATTATTCCGGGGAAATGAACAAAAGATACTACATATTGTATATTCCTCTACAATCTGATGACCTTTACATAATGTTAGTTTTAAAGTGTTCACAAACATTTGAGGATGTTCTCCTGATCTCACAGTTTACAGTCAGATCACCGAATGTTCTTACATGTATAGGCACTTCCAACTTGTCTTAATAATTGTTGCAGACTAGTATTCTGTGGCTAAAGGGATTGGCTGGGATGAACTTTTCCTGACCAATTGCCGTAATCTTACAGACATGTGCACTCTCCATCACAGCCATTTTTAGAGCCGTCTATAATTACAAAGATCATCGGCTAGATTGTAGTCTGATCCTTTTTCATAGGTGGATTGGAATTAAGGTTTTATTGATCCTTACTTGAAAGAGTCACATCTGACAGAATCAGAACATTTCCAACATAAAAAAAACCATGACATGAAAAGCCTTTACCCTTTATAAAATGATTCAACTGGACAAGATCCTGCTCTTGTCCACAATGGACGATTTTTGTAGCAATGATTAAATATGCTGGTTCTTCTCATTAAACATCATACCTGGCATTATATCTACCAACTCATGCTTTATCTGTTGCGCATATATATATATATATATATATATATATATATATATAATTTGATATTATTATTATTATTTATTTTTTTTTTTACCAGAGAAGAGAGAACAGTGAAACACCAAAAGGAGCATTTTTATTTGTTAAAAGATAAAACAAGAAGCAGCTCCACTTCTCAACTGATATATCGCTTTTCTGATAGATTTTGCAGATCATTCTTGTATGTAATAATAATGATTTAAATATTAGACCTGTACAGTTAGGAAGGCAGAGAAGCTGACTGCAAGAGCTGGGGAGTGAAGATGCAGAACAGAAGAAAACAAAGCGGGTAAAAGATGGCCTGATTTTCCTGTCATACTACAAATATAGAGGCTGTGTTGAGTGAAGAAAATGGTGAATGACAGATTAATAGAAGAGAGGTGTGACAGAGAGAGAGGGAGAAGGTGACAATTAAAGGTCTACTGTGAGTTAACTGATCAATAATAATAATGTGTGCTATAATATGCCACTTTAAAGTGGAATAATAAATCCTGCTTTAAAAACTGCTTAAGCAAGCTTCATGAAAGTTGTGAAGTATACAAGCAGTACATGTAGAAATGTTTTATAAATAGCATATGCTATAAGAACATGACAGCATATGAATGAAACAAAGTTTTGCATTTTCACTGCTATAAATATAGAATATTAGGAAAGAAGGACAGCTTTTGCACTGCAAGTAATCTGGGACAGCAACTAAAAATAGGGCTGTTAGCTGAATTTTGGAGAAAAACCCTGAATTCTCAATGCAGTGCAGGCATATTATTTTAATTTATTTATTATGGTATTTATAGTAAAAGGTTTGATGGACCTTAGACAACCATATTGGTAGCAGAGATAATGAGTATATATAGTCACATTGTTGCATGAACTGAAGACTCAAAGGAAATATATAGTGATAATAATACATTTTAATTTTAAATTTTTTTTTTAATTGTAGCCAAGACTACAACAGAAATAAAAATGTTTTTTAACACAGGTAAATATGAAATGTTGCAAATTAATATTTTGTACAGGTGAATTATTACTCTCCTTTTTATATGGTTATAGCCATTTACCCTCTGTTGAAAAAGCCTCTTTACAGCAATAAACAGCTCAAGCTATACTGTAGGTACAGAATCAAAGTCATCAGTGATCAGATGTCTCAGTCAAAGTTAGTCTGCCCCCCCCCCCACCCCACCCCCCTCATCCCACCAGACCCACCTGCTGGCCTGGAAGCTGGCAGATGTTGCTGGGAGGAAGGGAGGGAGACCAGCAGACGTGTAGCTAGAACCTTCAGGGCACTGATGCAAGAAACCATGAAGAGACCCCCTGACCCCCAGCCGAGGTCCTTCCCTCTGAGCCTAGTGGCGGAATGCCAGGGCCCAGTCACAAGTGTAACCCTGGTAATTCCGCCACTGGTGACAGTAGTTATTTATTTATTTTTAACTTTTTTATCATATTATTTTTTATTATTTATTTTTTATTTATTTAGGAGCCCACTTTGGTGGGCTTTGGTTAAATATCAAGGGTCTAAACAGAACTCTGATGTTTTACCTTTGAGATAGAGAAAGAGGATTAAAGACACTCAATCTCCATCTCTTCATCCTCAGCTAACAGAAAGAATGGACAAGAATAGCCCTGCACAGAGCTTCCCATTCATTCACAAATTGAAGCATAGTAAACTCAGTTTCCTGTCATATTTCAGGCGTTTCTGTCATATTTCAGGTTATCAGTAAAATCTGTGCTCTGTCAGAAATTTTTTTATGTTTTGGCAGTAAAAAAAGTTGTACACCTGGTTAAGTGGCTCCCCGGCCGGGGCGGCATATAGAGGAAGGAACCGATGCCCTCCATTTTTCTCCAGCAGCCATTGAAAGCCTGGAGGCGGAGACCAGGGAACTAGAGAGAAGGAGGTCTTGTGAGGAGCGGAGAGTGCGTGTTGGGTGGTACTTGGATATTAGGTCGGTGATGTAGTTTGGGGCAGTATTATGAACAGCTTTGTACGTCAGTGTTAGCATTTTGAATTTGATCCTTTGGGCAATCAGAAGCCAGTGGAGGGATTGGCAGAGGGGGGTGGCAGAAACAGAGTGGTTGATAAGGTGGATGAGTCTGGCTGCCGTATTCAGGATCGACTGAAGTGGGGATAGCCTGTGGTGAGGGAGGCCAGTGAGGAGGGAGTTGCAGTAATCGAGTTGTGATATGATGAGGGAGTGGATGAGTTGTTTAGTGGTTTCTGGGGTTATGTGGTTTTTGGTAAACCTAAACCAAAAATCTTACGAAAATTGTATAATGTATGGCCAACCTTATGAACATGGAAGTATAGAATAACGCTGAGCTGCTGCTACAGGCAAAACACAAAACTCCTGTAGAAGCAGCCATTTTTAAGCCAGTGTGCACGGAGCCTTAATATTTAAACTTCATTTGTTTTTATTCTGTTTGTTAACCACTTCCCCGCCTCCCTATAGCAGATAAACTACAAGGCAGCAGCAGTGTATATACGCGATTTTGCATTTCCAGGTGGGGGGGGCATGTGCGAGCTCCACGTGCACCCTGGCCCTGCCATTCGCGGCCACGGCTGTCAATCACTGGGTCCTGGCAGGCAATTACCTGTGCCCAGTGATTACCAAGCATCTCCGATGGGAAGGAAGACTGTTTTGTTTACTAACAGTCTTCCGCCCTGTCGGCTCAGGCACACTGCTCATGATAGCTGTGTTGTGCACAGCCATGCAGAGCAGTGTGCTTACAGTGAAGCACACCCCCCCCCGCCCACCAGTAAAACACTCCCTACTCATAATTAACCCTTTGATCACCCCTCATATTAACCCCTTCCTGCCCAGTGCCATTAGTACAGTGTCAATGCTTTTTTTTTTTTTTAGCACTGATCACCGTATTGGTGTCACTAAAACAAATATATAGAAATGTTTTTTGGCTCTATTGTGTTGTATCCTTTTAATACATTTCTTCAGAAATTGTTGAAAAATGAAACATGCTAATTAGCATATAAACAGTGTTGATGGTGATCCTGCCCTACCCAGTTCTATCAAATTGCATGAAAGCATTCTTTTTTTTCCGAGGTGATGCCATTGAACTCATTGAGCGCTGGAGGACAAAAGGTAAAAGTAAACGCACTTTAGACTTCAATACATAATTTAGAAAAGGTCGCCCCTGTGATATTTTTAAGCTACTAATGGGCTTTGTGATTGAGCGGTAATTAGGTTACACATTTCAGTGTGCCATATTGTGCATACACAAAATTCTTCTATGGAAAATGACATCCAAGAACAGAACATTTCTTACTCACCCATTAAGGTGAATATTATGGAATTAAAGAGTTATTTTTGAAGAAATAAATAGCCCTCAGTGTGGGAAGAGAATCTAAGAAACAGATTGCAATTCAAACAAAAAATATATATCCTGTTAGAAGACATACCATGTATGTTAAACTCCAACTGCAGGGAAAAAAAACTGAGTGCCCCCCCCCCAAAAAAAACATTACAAAAGTTAATTGCTTGTTTAGTCTAGACGGAGAGGATTAAGGAGAAAATGTTTAACTTATTCCTGGCTCCAGCTAGCACTGCAATCTGTTCCCCGCAGCTACTCTCTGAGCTGTGATCAGCTTGGTTCGCATTCCAAGGTTATTGTACCTGTATGATACTTGATGATGCCCAGGCTCTGCCCACAGACTGGAGATTTGGGTGGAGGAGGAGAGCGCTAGAGTTGGCTGGAGCGAGGACTCGGGTTAATGAAAGAGGCCATTCAACTCTCCCCTAGACATAATAAACAATTAACACTTGCAATTCTGGGGGCCCCACTGCCACGGTAGATTTTTAAATTTTACTGGAGTCGGGGTTTAGCGTAAAGTTGTTAGGTGATCAAAGTTATCAAGACAACAATTGTTGTGAAAGGCAGACACTCTTTAATGCCTACTGATGTGTTTGTAAATAAATAACATTTTTCTTTTTGTTTGTTTTAAAGGGGGGAAAGGTTCAGGGAACCCTTTGATCCCAAGTTCACATGTGGTACTAAATTCTGCCCAACACAAAACCAAGCCCCACACTTTCTCTTACACTGGACTTTCGAATGGTTGGGATGGCTTTAGTATTGGGGTGAACAAATATAAAGTACCGCTATGGGCAGATTTTACTTTTTCCAAGCTCCCCCTATATAGGTAGTCCCAAAGCACAGAAATTCCCTCTGCAACAGAGGTCTTTGTGCTGCTGGAGTCAGGATCCAAGAGAGTGGTGCCCTACATCACTTGCTTCAGACACAGAGTGCCCAATTGTACTACATTTCTGATGAGCCTTGTGCCAACAGATGCAACCTATGGGCAGAGCCGTGGAAATGTAAGCGGTGCTGTAAATTTGGTTGGATGTATTGGCATGGAGTATACCAGATAGCTCCCTTGTCTGCATCAGGACTTACTTTCCTGCAGCATATTGTGACAATGCTGATAACTCTCCTTTTAAACATGTACAACATTCCAGCCCCGTAGTCCTTAAGTACAGTGGGTGCACAGGATGGCAATGCTGCAGTGAAATCACTGCAGGACTGATAAAGTTAAAAGTGGCCTGCTGTATACTAGTATATAAAATATATTGAAGCCCATACTGTGAACACAGGAAGAGAAACATGCACACAGAATGATTGTGAGAAAGTTCTCTATTCAGTAATTTACAATAGCTTTAGTACAGTTAAGAGATAAGGTTAGATTATGTGTCAATTCCCTGAAAACCATATAGTTCTATGCCTTATTTTCTCATGAGAATGCAGCTGAAGAAAGGAAACTTTAACGGAGAAACATACATGTATAACCAAAAGGAAATGGCATCTCTGAATCAGAACTCAGAGCATGGCCCACTTGCTCAAGGGCATTTAGTATTTTCATTCTGTGAGAGGAAAGGCTGTTTGACTAGGTATTACATAAAAAAAGAAGTTGCAGGCAGGGCTGGTCTATGAGGTAGGCAAAATGGTCAATATCCTATAGCCCACACATTTATAAGGGCCCCCTAGAAGCTAGCCCCATCTGCCTAAAGCCACCCTCTGTGCCTGCAGAGCTACACCATCTGCAGCTCTCATAGGCGATTTTGATTTAGTTTTAGCTTCTGGAGAAGTGCAGCAGTACCAGGATTTACCCACTTTCTTCTCTGTGCAGTGGGACAGAGACTTGAAGCTGCAGGACAAGGGGGACTGCATTATCTGTTAATATGCAAGGACTGAAGTGAAGGCTGGATGTGATTATGTGAATAGTACAGGAGGACAGACCATAAAAGTTGCAGAACAAAGGAGAGCAGTACTGCATTGTATTAAAGTATTCTTGGACTGATGTAGGGACTTTACATGCAATTTTATTTATTTATTACAGGTATTTATATAGCGCCAACAATTTTTGTGCAATATTTTACATATTGTACATATACAAAAATCCCTGACCTCAAGGAGTTCACAGTCTAAGGTCCTTACGTCACATGCATATACATACTAGAGTAAATTCAGAGAGGAGCCAATTAACCTACCAGTCTTTGGAGCCAAATAACTTACCCACCATGTCTTTGGAGTGTGGGAGGAAACCCATTCAAGCACAGGCAGAACATGCAAGCTCCATGCAGGTGGTGTTCTAGTTGGTACTCGAACCCTAGTGCTGCAAGCTGAGCAAGTGACTGTAAGCTGGCCATAGACGGTTAGAATCTCGGCCGGTTCAGCAAGGTCTGGCCAAGATTTGAACCATGTATGGGCAGGCTGAAAGTACCCGAGTTGATCGATCGATGAACCTGGGTACAACCAGCCTGTCAGATTTTACATGCGATTATTGCTAATGGTAATTATAGCCGCTAGCAGTGATCACTGTGTTCTCACAGTGGGTACAGCTCTTTCCACACCCCCACCGGGAGCACACAATGAGTCTGCAGGATGGGGAATCAAAAATCGCTCCAACTGTGGCTGGGCTAAGTATGCTGGGATTGAATTGGGTTAGCTTGTGATTGTATGTATAGTAGAGGAGAAGAGAAACTAGAAGTTGCAGGACAAAGAGAGCTTCATGGCTTCTTCTGCACCTGGCCATCATTGACACATTAGTAACAGTGGAATGGGGCTTAATGGAAATAAGCTCTGAAAAAGAAGTTTGGGTTAGAAAAATGCAATGTCAGAATGTCAATTCAATCATCAGTACTGTTACATGCAATTTCAGGGTAACAATCAAGAGACAAAAGGGCTCTACAGAAGAATAGCCTATCTATGAGTCTCTGTGACTGATCAAGCCACTTGCCAGAGGACAATTAAATACAATCTGTCCTCAGTGGAGCTACAACTCATGGGGCCCCCAGGCAATAGGGGATCATGGGGCCCCTGTGTACTTGCCCAAACTCAAAAAAGCCTATGAAAAAGGTACCAGGGGCATCTCATGGGGCCCCCTACTGACCCTGGGCCCTCTGGCAGTGCCTGAGTTTCCAAATGGTCAGTCTGCCCCTGCTATGAACTTGTAATGCACTGAAAAAAGATGAATGCTGCAGAACTCCACTCTCAGTTGCACAAGATTAACAAACAGCAGTCAACAACCACACAGTGGTGGCCCATAGACTTCCCACCACACAAATTTCCAGTTATCTTGTATTGATAATATGAAAGCCTTTGGACTGTTTACTGAATAAATAAAAAAACCCCTAAATAACACAAACTGTTCAAATCAACAACACCTTTATCAATGAGAATTCTTCATGTCATTGCCAATGCATTCTCCCCAAAGAAAGTCAAATGTTGGATTGCTCATCAGTGGTAACTCACTTTCATTTATCAAAAGGTTTAAGCTACTATTTTTCACTTGAATGCACTGAATAGTATAGACAGGCATATTGATTTTAAGTTAGTTTAGACCCAAAGACCCTAGATCAAAGTCTTTCTCTGTTGAAGATAACTAGTCATTCCTAGCTACTTCATCAGCAATGTTCTATTTGACTAGTAAATCTATGGTCCTTTTGGTCATAAACATATTTTATTTTAGATTTAACTTATTTGCAGTATGGTGGAAGGTCAGTGATAAATGCCCCCCCCCCCCATTCTGAGTATCTCAAGCAACCTTGAGTACTGCAGTTCAATAGCGCTAACTCATAATGTGCTTTTGAAGGAAGCTGAATGCAGATAAAAAATGTACACTCCATATGTTTGATGATATAATTAATACAAATAATTACTCTTTCAGCATCAAGCTAGATCTACAAATAGCGGAGCAATATACATCAGAATATTGTGTTGCTGTGTATGCAGGAACTGCATGAGGATGACTGCAGGCACATCAAAATTTAGACTAAGATAGAAAAGTTCAGAGTGCATTTAAATAATAACAATAAGTGTTGCTAATCTTTGGCATTGCCAAGGGTCTTTGTGGCCATTATTAACTATATCAAACCCTGACTTTTTGTTTGGATAATCATTACCACAATGTGGAGTTTAGCCATTTTCTTCTCTATGAGCATTGGGATACAGATGTAGCACTACCCTGTTGAGAGCTGCTGGTTTTTGGGTTCCCCTATTTTCCTGCACAGTCAGACAACACGCATTTTCCACTCTTGCATCCAAAGTCAGTAAACAGTCCATGAACTTAGTATTGTTGTTTTGTTAGGGGTTACACAACTTGGATGGGGTTTAGGGGTCAAGGGTATATGGGATGCCCAATGGAACTGAAACAATACAGAGGACAAACTTCCTAGGGGCACTCAGTCCTTTTAAATGAACCTTCTTCAGACCCCAGATGAAAATCTCATCCACCCAGCTGTCATGAAGAATATCCCAGGGCAAGGGATTCCGAGACACAGAAGTTTAATGTCCCAGGGAGAACTAGTTGGGTAATGCACCTGACTGCCCTCTCCCTTGTAAGCCCAGGGGGTGTAGGAGTACTCACACTGTCCTGTTTATGTAGCTTTAAAAAGGTGAAGCTACTTTCAGGCCTTCCGATGGGCAGGCTTCTTTCCTTGCTGACAGGCTGTCCTTCCCTGGCAGACTGTAGAACAGTAGAGGTCCCTCTTTCCTGCTCCCTGCCTGTAGATAGACCCACTCTCCGGGGCCCTTTCCCAGACTCCACACCAGCAGCATTTCCTCACTCCATGTTCCCCTGCTGGCCAGGCTCTCTCATATTTATGGGCTGATCTCCCACACTGCCAAGCCCCCTTCCTGGGATTGGCTAGGCTCCCAATATGTAGATCAGCCATTCTTCACCTCCATCTACTGGCTTCCAGAAAGTTTCTAGAGCAGGGAAAGGTACCAGATGACTGACCTGTAGAGCCCTCTAGCCCTAACCTAAAGTAACCTTTCTGTCTCACACCCAGGCTTTTAGCAAGCCTCTAACTATACACAAAAAAACAAACAAACTAACTGCACTAGAAGGCATTACACAGAGATGTTTTACTAATGGTATATCATGACTAACAAAAAAACATAGTCAGTACATCTGTGCAACACATGCCTGACACTTGCCCATGTATTATTGCTTTAAAAATTGTGCAAATACGGAAAAATACCTATTGATCTGTCAGAAATCTAGTGTGCTATTAATTTCCTGTTTGAGCTTACAAAAACATCGCTATGAAATCCCTAGTAGTGTTGTGAGCCCTGCCTGCTGGTCCATAGAACTCCACCAATCCCCACTCATCTCTTCCTCATTCCCCATGTATATTCTGATTTCTTTCCCAGTAAGTGGTGCTGCTGCCTTGACCCCAAGAGCCTATCCACACACTGTGTATGGGGAATGGGCTCTTGGGAGACGCAGTACTGGGGTAGCCTGCCTACATCAATAGGAATTGACATTTCAGCAGGACCCTTTTCTAACTGCCTTGTTTGCAGAATATTTTTTTTTCTCTAAGATTACATTATTCTACAGTATGCATGACTAATCTTAATGAAGAATGTCACTGCTGATAACGTCCAGTTATAAGGAGACATAGTTCTTTTATATTGGATATCAGTGAAAAAAGAACCCAGATAATGTAATGTGAAAACATATTGTCTATATCAAATTCATGTAAGACAATAATCGAGAGAAGAAATATTTTCTTTCTCTGCAATATGCTTTCAGAGTAATGAGTCATGATAAACACACATTGTTGACTACATAGTTTGTGCTCAAGCAAAGATATTTTTTTTTATACAAATGCTTTTTCAAGGACTAGTTTTAAGCATTGATAATGCAGCTTATTTTCTTCTTACATCTGATGTAAATCCTTAGAGCATTCTCAAGATACTAAGGATAAAAGTGACTTTTCCACACAGCAGAAATGCACAGAAACACCAAATAGATCTTTATCATCACTGCCAAGTTTCACAATGATAATGTACCATTCAAGTCTAATGAGATCTTTCATGTAAGTGAAATACAATGCCACAGAAATGAAAATGTTAGCAATTTTGTAATACAGAATAATATTAAAAATACGATAGCTGCTCTACCTGATCAGTTACATGACATTACGTATTTTGTCCTGTATTTTTACAAACATTGGCCCCAAAAAATAAATGACAGCAGGCATAGAAAGGCCAGCTCTAGATCAATAAAATGTAACCTTTCCGATATTATTCTGTTCAAGTTTTAGGTGCTAGAAAAAAATTAGGTTTGTTGCTTGCAAAGTATATGCATTATGGGTACAGCAAGCCCATGAAGCAAGAATTGCACAAACTGTGTTTTGTCTTTTTTTTTTTTAACTTAATTAAAAGCCATAGAAAAATAAATGAAAAGTATACTAGCAAGCCAAATGGCAGTGCATCAGATTGCAGCTGTGTTTTACTGGAGTGATGGAGACTGTGGAAAACAGCCACATTCTATAAAATCTTCAATGTACTTTAATCTTAATGAATCCTTGGAGTTGGCATACTAAAGAAGTAGAAAATATTTACTTAATTGATTAAATGAAATGCAGCAACGTTGAATTCAAATATTCAATCATATCCAGGAGAAAAAAAAGTAGACGGTAAAAAAAAACAAAAAAGGTTACCAGTAAGATCGGATATTGGGTTTTTTTATGTTTAAAGCAGAATTCCAAGAAAACCTATTTACTCTTAAAAATGCTCCCTTCCACCTCCTAACACCTATTCTGACTAACCTGTATAAGAAAAATTTGTATACTTACCTATTTTCAGATTGCTCTCGTCCGGGCATGTGATCCCTCCGTGTCAGCCAGATCCAGCTGCAGGGGAGAGGAGAGGGCTCACTTCACAATGGCTAGTATTGCCTGGAAGCAGTGAAATCACCCATAGGCTCCTATGGCCTTCTTATTGTTAGCACTCCCTCCTCTCCCCTGCAGCTGCCACTGGCTGACACAGGGGAACCGGATCACATGACAGGACCAGAGCAGGCTTAAAATAGGTAAGTACTGTATATACATTTTTCTTACACAAGTTAGTCAGCATAGTTGTTAAATGGAGGAGGGTGCATTTTAAGGATAGGTAGGTTTTGTTTGGATTTCTACTTTAATAGTTGGTTAAAGCTGTATAGGTGAAATAGTAATATATAATAATAGAGCTGTACTCTTAAAAACAATTGTAATATCTATGGATAGTTATAGTAATATCTATGGGTAATTATATTCTACCGCCAATTGTGCTGGTTTCCTCCTAGATGGTCACTAAGCTAGACGTTATAACTGGCCCTTTAGGGTCAAACAAAAATGTTTGTAAGCAACTATATTTGCTCATTACATACACTGGCTCTACGTGTCGCTTTATGGTGCTAAACAGTAGTTGTCCTGCTGTTTGGTACAATGCAAGTCTGAGTCAATCAACTCGCTATAAAAATATAAATTCGTATGATGCTTTATTGCCACAAAACAAAAAATACACTGAGCCACTAAAGGCTGCCCCTTGTGGTAAATCTACAAATCAGTTTCCGGACTATAGATGTTCCGTTCTCAAAACACTGACTATGTGTGGCTCTAAACGGACAGCTAAACCCTTGTCAGAATCTCCAGCAAACAGAAGCCCACTGCTTGTGTTGTCTACCAAAGAATCCAACTTTATTTTATAGGTGAAACTGAAACACAATACAATAACAGCACATCAGTATACATAGAATAACTAGTGTAACAAATGACAGATGACACAGAAGAAAGGCACTTACAGGTGATGATGTCTCAAGCCCCTTGGGAGAGAAGCAAGCACACTGCATCCACAGTTAATAGAAATCTAACATGGCTGACAAACTTCCTAAACCAAGAGTCATTTCCTGTCTGAGAATGTACATATCCAGAGGAGAACTGCCATACATGTTTGCCACTAGATGGCCGAGGTACACTACATGTCCCATATAAGTAACTTTAATTCAATTAGCCTGTGAAGGCAACACACTCCCTGCCTGATATAATATATTATATCACTACCCATGCATATCTACTGTACAGGGAAAACACATAAGAAAATACATTCCGGCCTAGATTGGTAACATAAACTAAAACATGAGTCCACAACATATCAGGGTCTTTTGGCTATGGTACTTCAAGCTTATGGCACACATGAAGAAATAGTTTAGTCCATAAACCCATCTTCGGATTGGAGTAGCCGCCCAAGGCCAAACTATCTCCAACCCCAATTGTAATCCACAGGATGGAATTTTAACTCAATGGCGAATGTCTCGCCTGAACGCTATCAGTGAGGAGCTCTCTGCTATGTATTGTGCCAGCTACACAACAGAAATGCTATTCAAAGGAGAACAATGACATCTGAAACTGGTCTAGTATACACTTTAGCAGTCCCTTGTTTTGTCACTTTGACTTCAACCTTTCTGACATTACCATCTTTACTTGGCAATGTATTTGTGACAATTCGCACAGGCCAGTTGTTTCTGCTTTCTTGACTATCTTTCAATAAAACAACATTTCCATCTTTGACGTTAGGACTGGTCTCAGTCCATTTCTTGCGACTTTGTAAGGTAGACAGGTATTCTCTCCTCCATCTCTTCCAAAACATATCAACCAGGCATTGGACTTGTTTCCATTGCTTTACATGAAGTTCTGTTGTACTAAAGTCCCCATAAGGGGCCGATAAAGAGTCTACCTTTTGGGTCAAGAGCATGGCAGGCGTAAGAACTGTAGGATTATCAGGATCTGTAGATAGTGGTACCAAAGGTCTTGCATTAATGATAGCCATAACTTCTGCCATGAAAGTACTCAAAGTCTCATGAGTCAAACGAGTAGGTTTAGCTTGGAGTAACATTGCATCTAAAATGCGCCTAGCTACACCTATTAATCTCTCCCAAGCACCTCCCATGTGAGATGAGTGTGGAGTGTTAAAGATCCATGTGCATCCTTTGTCTTGAATATAGTCTAGAAGTTCTGCATCATTTGAGCATATATGCAGCTCTTTGCATGCTCCTACAAAGTTAGTACCTCTATCAGAGCGAATCAACTTAGCTGGACCACGAACAGAAAAGAATCTTCTTAGAGCGTTAATGAAACTGGATGCTGACATGGACTCAACCAATTCTATATGCACTGCTCTTGTAGAAAGACATGTGAAAAGAACAGCCCAGCGTTTGCTGTCAGCACTGCCTCCTCTAGTTTGTCGTGTTACAACTGCCCTGGGGCCAAACACATCAACACCCACACTAGTGAAGGGAGGTTCAGGATTGACTATCTTTAGGCAACTCTGCCATCTTTTGGCTTTCCAATCTCCCTCTGAGCTTACGGCACACGACACATTTGTGAATGATTGCAGACACCAAGTTTTCCACCAAGAATCCAGAAACCTGCAGCTCTGATTGCACCTTCTGTTATGTGGCGCCCTTGGTGAACTATCTGGTTGTGATAATATCTTACGATCAATGTAGCAATGTGGTGATCATGAGGAATCATGACAGGATGCTTCTCCTCATCTGACAGCGTGGCAAAGGATAAACGGCCACCTACTCTCAATAGTCCATCTTGATCTACAAAGGGACTCAGTTTTGTAAGACGGCTCTGTTTTGGAAGTGTCCTTTGTTGTTCAATACAGTCATATTCTTGTCTGAAACATGCGTGTTGTACAGAAGAAATTATAACTGTTTTGGCCTGTGAAAGTTCTTCTAAACTGACTCTTTCATGGAAAACTCCCCAGCTTCCGGGTTGATCATCATTAGTTTTCTTTTGGAAGCTTTTGGCAACATGAATTAATTTTGCTATAACCCTGCTTAGTCTCTTCCAGTTGGAAAATCTTTCAAAACAATGCGGCCGTAGTCTGGTGTCAAAGGCTTTAGTACTGAAGTTTACTACTTCTGACCTAATTTCAGGATCAGCTTCAGGATCCACTAAAGGATAAACATTGTTGTCATCAGGACTATCTACAGCTGTCTGATACAGAAAAGGTGGACCTGAGAACCATATAGAGTTCTGAAGGCAAGCTATCTGTGTAGGCCTGGTAGCATAATCTGCAGGATTTTGTTCTTAGGGTACGTAGAACCACTGCTCTGGACAGGTTGTTTGTCTGATCCTATTCACCCGATTGGAGACATACAAGAAGAATCTCTTTGAAGTGTTGCAGATATAGCCTAAAACTGTTTTACTGTCTGTAAAGAATTTCACAGCATCTAGGCTCAGGTCTATCTCGTCTCTCACTAGCTCATACAGTTCAACCGTTAGTACAGCTGCACATAACTCTAGGCTTGGAATTGTATGTGCTGGCCTAGGGCTCAGTTTGGATTTTCCCATTACGAATCCAACATGACAGACATTTCCTGCATCGCTTACCTTCAAGTAAGCGACTGCACCTATTGCTATAACAGAGGCATCTGAAAAGATGTACAGTTCTCTCTTGCAGGCCTGTGACAATGAAACAGGAACATAACATCTGGAAATTTGTAGACATTGTAAAGCTTCTAAAGACTCTGTCCATTGGACCCACTCATGGAGTCTCTCTTGTGGAAGTAAGGCATCCCACTCACTTTCTCCACTTGACAGTTCATGAACTAAGACCTTACCTCTTATGGTGACTGGTGCTACAAACCCGAGAGGATCATAAAGACTGTTCACAGTGGTTAGGATCCCTCTTCGTGTGAATGGCTTTTCTGCTAAAGAAACCTGTAACACAAAGCAGTCTTTATCTAGATCCCAGCTTAGGACTAAACCCTTCTGTAGAGGAAGGGTGTCTGTTCCCAGGCACAGGTCTTTGAGATCTTTAGCTCTATCTTCTGCGGTGAAAGCTTCCATGACTTGTTTGCTGTTAGAGGCAATCTTATGTAGACGCAGATTAGACTCCGCCAGCATCTGTTTTGCTTTGTTGAGCATGTCGACTGCTCCTTCAGGTGTGTTAGCTGAAGCAAGTCCATCGTCTACATAGAAATGTCTCATCAAAGTGTTTGGCATCTTGACCATAACATTCTGCACCTTTCTGGGCAGCTTTGCGCATGCAGTATATGGCAACAGCAGGAGACGGGCTGTTACCAAAAACATGTACTCTCTTTCTGTACTCTGTCACCTCTTCAGCTATGTCATTATCCTTGTACCACAGGAAACGCAGGTAGTCACGATGGTCCTCTCTCACTAGGAAACAATAAAACATCTGTTGCACATCACCTGTGAAAGCAATAGGCTCTTTCCTGAAGTGGAAGAGGACTCCCAGAAGTGTGTTATTTAGATCTGGGCCACTCAGTGAAACACCTCCATGTTGAGCACTGGAATCGAACACAACTCTTATTTGGTCTGGCTTGTGTGGATGGTAAACGCCAAACATTGACAGATACCAGTGTTCTTTACCTTCATCCAGTGACGGTGCTACTTCAGCATGATTATTATCAAGCATCCTTTTGATGAATTCTGTAAAGTCTTTTTTCACTTCAGGTTTTCTTTGCAAGGTTTTACGTAGTGTGTTCAGGCGCTTCATGGCCTGCTCTCTGTTACTGGGTAAGTAACACCTTGGTGTGCGAAAGAGTAAGGGAGCTACCCAATTGTTGTTTTCATCTTGGAAAGTCTCTTTATCCATGATATGGAGAAAAGCTCAAACATCTATAGACATTGCTTGTTTGTCGTCATATTTTGTTCTCTGGAATACTGAGTTCCCTAAAGTGTCAGACTCCATGCCACTACTAATGTCTCTATTGTAACTAGAAGGAAAGTCACAGTATGGTTTTGGGATGTTAAGGGTTTCTTTCACAACAAAGCTGTTTTGGCATGGACTTAGAAGGGATGTGCGTCCATTCAGTAGCACAGATGTCTTTGACGTATTGACACTGTCAGGCCGAGGTACTGCTCCTAGACAAAATATCCAAAAATATAAAGTCCCATACACCTAAAGTCCAAAGTAAAGTTCAAGTATCCAAAATCTTTACAAGTGATCTCTCAATTAGTCTTTATCCCTGGATCAGATTGGTGATATACTCCAGAAAATCTTCAAATACCTCAAAAGAAAAAACTCAACATAGTATATTACCCCAAATATAAAAAATATTGTGCCACACGTGTCACATGCAAAATACAAAACTAAAAGTGTCACAGCAATCGTGAAATCTCAAGGGTATTAATTGAGTTAGTAACTCCACTGCACACAATGTAAAAAGTGCATAATTACCCCAATCATAGATAAAATCAGCATAGAATCCATAATATAGATGAGAATGTCTCCACACATAATTCTATTATCTTCTCCAGCCTTTGCCCATAGACCTCATAAACAGACCAGGGATCAGTATATGTATTAAAAATTCAACAATTTTATTGTAGCAACTTACATTCAAGTTAGATGAGAGCAGCTTACATGTACTGGGAACGTCCAAAAAGAACCCACTCCTTAGCGGTAACTACTTTACAGCCCCTTACTATTACAACAGAGAGAGCCAGGCAACCATGGGAGTCTCCAGGGTTGGAACAGCCGCGTGTTCCAGAATCCAAAATGGCCGCCCCGGCACTTCCGGAAAAACGTCAATACGTCACAACGTCACGTGCCCCGGACGTGTTTCGTCACATCCGGACTTTTTCAACAGGGATACGGACGTGTGTCCTCCCTTGCCTTAAATATCCGCTGGCTGGCAAGGCAAACTCCAGCCACGGCCATCTTACTTCCTGGAAAATATAGTATATACATCCATGCTTCCCAGGCATATTCCGGCTGGTAAAAAAGGGCAAACCCATTAGCCCCCTTATACACCTTGGTCCAGCATAGCAAATATATAACTATAAAACCATCATAAGGTGGACAGCAAGTCAAACACGGCCATTCATAGCAGTATTACCGATAACATAATTAAATGAAACGTACATACTTAAAAACGGACATACTTAAAAACAAATATATTTGGGGTAAAATTCTATGTTGAGTTTTTTCTTTTGAGGTATTTGAAGATTTTCTGGAGTATATCACCAATCTGATCCGGGGATAAAGACTAATTGAGAGATCACTTGTAAAGATTTTGGATACTTGAACTTTACTTTGGACTTTAGGTGTATGGGACTTTATATTTTTGGATATTTTGGATATTCACTTATTCTAAGTTTGCTTATTATCACTATGTTTGTACTTCAGGGGAAGGAATGTTAAGTAATCTATTGGGATTTTAGTAGAGGAAGTGAGTGCTATTTATTTTGTATTGCTCCTAGACAAACTTCTCCTACTATGACCCACCCTAGGTCAAGTCTTTGGGCATAGGGGGCATTAAAGGGCCCATTAATTTGTTGGCGTACCTTATGTACTTGTAGAATGTCTCTCCCAAGAAGTAGAAGAATAGAGGCATCTGTCTGGATAGCTGGAATAAGGTGAGATATTGAATTGAGATGAGGATGATGACGGGCTACTTCTGGTGAAGGGATCTCTGTTTTATCATCCGGTATCATATCACACTCTATCAAAATGGGAAGTGAGAGATGGACTCTCTTGTCAAGAGACTCAATAGTAAAGTCAGTAGCTCTTCTTCCTGAAGTTTCTATCATTCCTGCACATGTCTTTAGGGTGTATGGGATAGCACTTGATGTAATATTGAAGGCATCGAAAAAGTCTGACCTTGCCAGTGACCTGTTACTCTGTTCATCCAGAACTACATACATCTTAACTGCCTTCTACTTTTTCCCTGTGGGGTACACTGTTGCTAGGCAGATCTTGGCACATGAGCGTGAACTTGTACTGTCGCCACAGATTTCAGTGCATTTGGACATTACTGGGGTAGCTGAATTATCCTTTTGCTCCCTGCCCTCATCTTTCTGCTCTTCAGCGACCTCTAGTGGTTGATGCAATGTATCAGGGTGTAAAGCTGTGATGTGTCTGTTACTGCCACATTCTGAGCAATCCGCTTGTATTTTGCAGTCTTTTGATGCCGTTTTGTCTAAGAAAGGCTATCCTTTCCTTGATGGGTTTACTTTTGAACCCTTTGCACTTGTTTAGAGGATGGGGCTTTTTATGAAGTGGACAAAGTCTGTCAGGACCTTCAAGGGTGTTTACTAGAGATGAGCGAATCGAAGTATCCGAAGTGGAATTCGAGTCGAATATCGGAAAAATTTCGATTCGTGCCGAATCCGAAAAACAGCCTAATTCGGACGCGCGAATCGAAATTTTTCCGAAAATGGCGGCTGACATGTGCGGCGACGGAGCGGGGATGTCGGGGAAGGCGCGCAGACAAGGCGCGCTGCCCCATAATGCATTCCTCAACGACATGTGATCGCATCAGCCAATCAGCAGCCAGCCAGCCAGCACTGTGTAATGGTCGAGGTATATATAGCGGCCATTTTGGAAATCTTCATTTGCCTGCAGTCATTGAACAGAGGCAGACCGCTCTGTACTAGGGACAGGGACAGAGTTAGGGCCACAGAAACGAGAATTGGGGACAGAGAGAAGTTACTTAGGGACAGAGAACCATTACTCAGGGACACAGACTTGTTAATGAGGGCCACAGAATCGTTATTTAGGGACAAAGAAACGCTAGTTAGGGCCACAGAATTCATACTCAGGGACAGACAGAATTTTCACTCAGTGCCAGAGAATTGTTACTTAGGGCCACAGAAACGTTATTAGGGCCACAGAATTTTTACTCAGGGACAGACAGAATTGTTACTGAGTGCCAGAGAATTGTTACTCAGGGACAGACAGAATTGTTACTGAGTGCCAGAGAATTCTTACTCAGGGCCACAGAATTCATACTCAGGGACAGACAGAATTGTTACTCAGGGACAGACAGAATTGTTACTGAGTGCCAGAGAATTGTTACTCAGGGACAGACAGAATTGTTACTGAGTGCCAGAGAATTGTTACTCAGGGACAGACAGAATTGTTACTGAGTGCCAGAGAATTGTTACTCAGGGACAGACAGAATTGTTACTGAGTGCCAGAGAATTGTTACTCGCACAGACACAAAATTGTTACTTGCACAGACACAGAATTGTTACTCGCACAGACAGAATTGTTACTCAGGGCCACAGAATTCATACTCAGGGACAGACAGAATTGTTACTGAGTGCCAGAGAATTGTTACTCAGGGACAGACAGAATTGTTACTGAGTGCCAGAGAATTGTTACTCAGGGACAGACAGAATTGTTACTGAGTGCCAGAGAATTGTTACTCAGGGACAGACAGAATTGTTACTGAGTGCCAGAGAATTGTTACTCGCACAGACACAAAATTGTTACTTGCACAGACACAGAATTGTTACTCGCACAGACACAGAATTGTTACTCAGGGCCACAGAATTCATACTCAGGGACAGACAGAATTGTTACTGAGTGCCAGAGAATTGTTACTCAGGGACAGACAGAATTGTTACTGAGTGCCAGAGAATTGTTACTCAGGGACAGACAGAATTGTTACTGAGTGCCAGAGAATTGTTACTCGCACAGACACAAAATTGTTACTTGCACAGACACAGAATTGTTACTCGCACAGACACAGAATTGTTACTCAGGGCCACAGAATTCATACTCAGGGACAGACAGAATTGTTACTGAGTGCCAGAGAATTGTTACTCAGGGACAGACAGAATTGTTACTGAGTGCCAGAGAATTGTTACTCAGGGACAGACAGAATTGTTACTGAGTGCCAGAGAATTGTTACTCAGGGACAGACAGAATTGTTACTGAGTGCCAGAGAATTGTTACTCGCACAGACACAAAATTGTTACTTGCACAGACACAGAATTGTTACTCGCACAGACAGAATTGTTACTCAGGGCCACAGAATTCATACTCAGGGACAGACAGAATTGTTACTGAGTGCCAGAGAATTGTTACTCAGGGACAGACAGAATTGTTACTGAGTGCCAGAGAATTGTTACTCAGGGACAGACAGAATTGTTACTGAGTGCCAGAGAATTGTTACTCGCACAGACACAAAATTGTTACTTGCACAGACACAGAATTGTTACTCGCACAGACACAGAATTGTTACTCAGGGCCACAGAATTCATACTCAGGGACAGACAGAATTGTTACTGAGTGCCAGAGAATTGTTACTCAGGGACAGACAGAATTGTTACTGAGTGCCAGAGAATTGTTACTCAGGGACAGACAGAATTGTTACTGAGTGCCAGAGAATTGTTACTCGCACAGACACAAAATTGTTACTTGCACAGACACAGAATTGTTACTCGCACAGACACAGAATTGTTACTCAGGGCCACAGAATTCATACTCAGGGACAGACAGAATTGTTACTGTGTGCCAGAGAATTGTTACTCAGGGACAGACAGAATTGTTACTGAGTGCCAGAGAATTCTTACTCAGGGACAGACAGAATTGTTACTGAGTGCCAGAGAATTGTTACTCGCACAGACACAAAATTGTTACTTGCACAGACACAGAATTGTTACTCGCACAGACACAGAATTGTTACTCAGGGCCACAGAATTCATACTCAGGGACAGACAGAATTGTTACTGAGTGCCAGAGAATTGTTACTCAGGGACAGACAGAATTGTTACTGAGTGCCAGAGAATTGTTACTCAGGGACAGACAGAATTGTTACTGAGTGCCAGAGAATTGTTACTTGCACAGACACAAAATTGTTACTTGCACAGACACAGAATTGTTACTCGCACAGACACAGAATTGTTACTCAGGGCCACAGAATTCATACTCAGGGACAGACAGAATTGTTACTGAGTGCCAGAGAATTGTTACTCAGGGACAGACAGAATTGTTACTGAGTGCCAGAGAATTGTTACTCGCACAGACACAAAATTGTTACTTGCACAGACACAGAATTGTTACTCGCACAGACACAGAATTGTTACTCAGGGCCACAGAATTCATACTCAGGGACAGACAGAATTGTTACTGAGTGCCAGAGAATTGTTACTTAGGGACAGACAGAATTGTTACTGAGTGCCAGAGAATTGTTACTCAGGGACAGACAGAATTGTTACTGAGTGCCAGAGAATTGTTACTCGCACAGACACAAAATTGTTACTTGCACAGACACAGAATTGTTACTCGCACAGACACAGAATTGTTACTCAGGGCCACAGAATTCATACTCAGGGACAGACAGAATTGTTACTGAGTGCCAGAGAATTGTTACTCAGGGACAGACAGAATTGTTACTGAGTGCCAGAGAATTGTTACTCAGGGACAGACAGAATTGTTACTGAGTGCCAGAGAATTGTTACTCAGGGACAGACAGAATTGTTACTGAGTGCCAGAGAATTGTTACTCAGGGACAGACAGAATTGTTACTGAGTGCCAGAGAATTGTTACTCAGGGACAGACAGGATTGTTACTGAGTGCCAGAGAATTGTTACTCGCACAGACACAAAATTGTTACTTGCACAGACACAGAATTGTTACTCGCACAGACACAGAATTGTTACTGAGTGCCAGAGAATTGTTACTCAGGGACAGACAGAATTGTTACTGAGTGCCAGAGAATTGTTACTCAGGGACAGACAGAATTGTTACTGAGTGCCAGAGAATTGTTACTCAGGGACAGACAGAATTGTTACTGAGTGCCAGAGAATTGTTACTCGCACAGACACAAAATTGTTACTTGCACAGACACAGAATTGTTACTCGCACAGACACAGAATTGTTACTCAGGGCCACAGAATTCATACTCAGGGACAGACAGAATTGTTACTGAGTGCCAGAGAATTGTTACTCAGGGACAGACAGAATTGTTACTGAGTGCCAGAGAATTGTTACTCGCACAGACACAAAATTGTTACTTGCACAGACACAGAATTGTTACTCGCACAGACACAGAATTGTTACTCAGGGCCACAGAATTCATACTCAGGGACAGACAGAATTGTTACTGAGTGCCAGAGAATTGTTACTCAGGGACAGACAGAATTGTTACTGAGTGCCAGAGAATTGTTACTCAGGGACAGACAGAATTGTTACTGAGTGCCAGAGAATTGTTACTCGCACAGACACAAAATTGTTACTTGCACAGACACAGAATTGTTACTCGCACAGACACAGAATTGTTACTCGCACAGACACAGAATTGTTACTCAGGGCCACAGAATTCATACTCAGGGACAGACAGAATTGTTACTGAGTGCCAGAGAATTGTTACTCAGGGACACCTAATCGTTGAATTAAATAGTATGTCAGACAACATGCAGAGGAGTGGCAGAGGAGGCAATGTTTTAGGAGCGAGCAGACGTGGCAGCAGAGGAAGGGGTCGAGGCAGCAGTATTCGCAGCCAGAGGCCAGTGCTCCCGGTGTCATCCAGCGGTCGTGTCTCCACCGACAACCCTGCCGTCATTGATTGGTTGGCTCGGTCGTCTTCCTCTTCCCAGGTCACCTCTGACACCTACAGCCAACGGTCGGTGGGTACGTCAGACACAACCGTTAGTTGGCATGGCCCGGGACCAAGCCCACTGAAATCACGTGTCCTCTACCTGCCCCTGTCCTTTGCTGTTCCCTCACCAAGCGAAGTATCGCATGCTGTGGGCTCAGCCCCACTGTACAGTGAGGAAGAGCTAACAGAGGGCGGTCAGGAACGGGGGGAGACATCGGCCTTTTCAGCAGCCAAGCGAACAAGTACTGGCGAGGAGAGTGGCTCGGTAGCCGGTCTAGAGACAGGTCTGTCTCCTGACCCAGACGCAGCCGAGGGGGCTAGTAGTGAGGCGGAGACCCTACTTGATGATGAGGAGGTTGATCGCACTTGGCAGCCTCGTCGTCATCAGGCAATTTCTTCCGCATCATCAGGAGAAGAGGGTGGCAGCTTGGCAGCGAGCAAAACAGTCGGTGGGTTGCCCAGGAGACAGCAGCAGGGTCGCATCAGTGTCAGTGGAGCCAAACGTCCACGGAGTAGAGCACCAGCTCCACTGCAGCCTACCACCACGGCCAGTAGTGGTGCCGGTGCGCACGGAGGAAGTAGCAGTCAGCCAGTGAAGAGTAGCGGGGGCAAAGTTTCCTACTCGGTGGTGTGGCAATTTTTCCTCAAGCCGCCCGAGGAAGTAAACGTAGCCGTATGTCGACTATGTGGCCAGAAATGCAAGCGTGGCCAGGGGGCCCATGTTGGGACTACAGCGTTGCGTCAGCATATGCAGCGTCACCATTCGGTGGCCTGGGAAAACCGTGATAAACATACGGCGGTTCTGCCTGCCCCAGCCCCCGCTCCATCACCCGCTCCGTTACTTGCTCCGTCACCCGACGTCGTCAATCGCCCTCTATCAGCCAGTCAAGGCTCCAACACCTCTGCTGAGGGGAGTTGTCGCTCATTGGCATCTTCCGCTCGTTCAGATGCTCCTTCTCCTGCTACTCCTCTTCTCGGATTCCGTCAACAGTCTTTCTTGGAATCCGTATCCAAGAGACAACAGTTTGCGAGCACGCACCCGACGGTGCAAAAGCTGAACGTCCTCCTGTCCAAGTTGCTGGTGCTGCAGTCCCTCCCTTTCCAACTGGTGGACTCAGCACCTTTCCGAGAAATGATGGCTTGTGCCGCGCCGCGGTGGAGAGTGCCAAGCCGTCATTTCTTTGCCCAAAAGGCAGTGCCAGCCCTGCATTCACATGTAGAAGAGATGGTGGGCCAGTCTTTGAGCATGTCGGTCTCTGCCAAAGTGCACGGCAGCGCCGACGTGTGGAGCTGTAACTACGGTCAGGGACAGTACATGTCATTTACGGCCCACTGGGTGAACGTGGTGCCGGCACAGCCGCACCAGCAACTTGGACAGGTCACGACGCTTTTGCCTCCACGTTTGCACGTCCTTGGTCCAGCAAGCATGTCCGCCTCTACCACCTCTTTTTCCGCCGTGTCCTCAGCCGCCACCCCCGTGCCAAGTCCCATTACCCGACCGGCATATCACATGTGCAGGGCGCAACGGTGTCACGCTGTGCTGCACCTGGTATGCCTTGGCGAACGTAGTCACACAGGGGAGGAACTGCTGAGTGTAATGAACAGAGAAATCGACAGATGGCTGTCTCCGCGCAAACTAAAAATCGGAACCATGTTGACTGACAACGGAAAGAACATGGTGTCTGCTCTGCGTCAAGGAAGGTTGTGCCATGCGCCATGCATGGCTCACGTGTTCAATCTGGTTGTCAAGCGGTTCCTAAAATCCACCATCCCACTGCAAGACATCCTTAAAATGTCACGTAAACTGTGCATGCATTTCAGCCATTCCTACACCGCAAAGAACACCCTCATTGAGCTGCAGCGGCAGAACGGAATTCCACAGCATCGCCTGATCTGCGACGTTGCAACAAGGTGGAATTCAACCCTACACATGTTAGACCGCCTTTACGAGCAGCGAAAGGCCATCACCGATTTCCTGATGTTACAAGCGGATAAAGGTACTCCCCTGTGTAACTTAGATGTCAGCCATTGGCAGCTCATGCGTGACACCTGCCGCTTGCTCAGGCCCTTTGAGGAGGCCACGCTATTCGTGAGTCGGCAGGACTATGGGATGAACGACGTCATTCCTCTGTTGCACGTCCTGGAACAAATGCTGTTAACAATGGCTGGTCAGGGTGCGGTAGACGTGGCGCACAGATCTCAACGCCACATGACCCCTGTGGGGGCAGGACAGGAAGAAGAGGAGGAGGTAGAGGAGGACATTTGTGCTCAGGAATTATTGAGTGAAATGGGTGGTTTTTCCACTCAGCGGACAGGAGTGGAGGAGCAGGAGCATCTGGTAGAGGAGGAGGAGGAGGAGACAGAGGACCCAGACGCACCGTGGCAGTATGCTGTGGAGATGGAGGCAGGGAGTCCCTCGCATTCCTTGGCACAAATGGCCCATAGCATGCTCGGTTGCTTGCGTAGCGACAGCCGAATAATAACCATCAGACAGAGGGATGACTTTTGGCTGTCCACCTTGTTGGACCCTCGCTACCGGTCCAAAATGGTGGCCTTTTTCACACCTGCTGAGAGGGAGGCCAAAATTACGTACTATAAAAACCACCTATGTAGTCAGTTGGTCTCTGCCTTTGTGCGCCAACGTCCATCCTCAGACACTGTGGGCCCTGTGCGCTCGCGTTCCGCTGGCATGGCAGCAGGGGAGGGGTGGGGTGGTAGGAGCAGTGGCAGCTCCACCAGCAGTGGCTGCCTCAGTCTGCAGTCGATGATGAGTAGCTTTCTTCACCAGCGCAGTAAGGAAACTACTAACCAGCCGCAGCAGCAGCAGCAGCATCAGGTGGACCTGGAGCAGGAGCTCAAACAACAGGCTTGGGCCTACTTGGACAGCACCCTGCCAACCGAGGTAGACAATCCCCTTGACTACTGGGCAACGAAACTTGACCTTTGGCCCCAACTAGCTGAATTTGCCCTTGAAAGGCTGTCATGCCCGGCCAGTAGCGTGGCATCGGAGCGCGTGTTTAGTGCGGCAGGAGGTATTGTAACTCCGCGGAGGACACGACTGTCCACCCAAAGTGTGGAGAGACTCACGTTTGTGAAAATGAATCAGGCGTGGATTAGTCTGGATTTCAAACCACCAGTTCCTGACACAACTGACTAAATCCGCCATGAATCATGCCTCAAACATGTGCCACTTTCAGGTCTCCTCACACTGCTGGTGTGTTAAATTTTTTGACATAGGGTGCAGGCAGATTACGGGCCTCACATAGCTGCTGCCAGGCCCCTAATCTGCCATGGGCCCCTATATACTGCCTCCTCATGCTGCTGCCAAGTCCAGAGTCTCTCATGGGTCCCTGTACGGCCTCCCATTGCTGCTGTCTCCATCGCCACACTCTGCCATGTGCCACTTTCAGGTCTCTTCACACTGCTGGTGTGTTAAATTTTTTGACATAGGGTGCAGGCAGATTACGGGCCTCACATAGCTGCTGCCAGGCCCCTAATCTGCCATAGGCCCCTATATACCGCCTCCTCATGCTGCTGCCAAGTCCAGAGTCTCTCATGGGTCCCTGTACGGCCTCCCATTGCTGCTGTCTCCATCGCCACACTCTGCTGCCATGTGCCACTTTCAGGTCTCTTCACACTGCTGGTGTGTTTAATTTTTTGACATAGGGTGCAGGCAGATTACGGGCCTCACATAGCTGCTGCCAGGCCCCTAATCTGCCATGGGCCCCTATATACCGCCTCCTCATGCTGCTGCCAAGTCCAGAGTCTCTCATGGGTCCCTGTACGGCCTCCCATTGCTGCTGTCTCCATCGCCACACTCTGCTGCCATGTGCCACTTTCAGGTCTCCTCACACTGCTGGTGTGTTAAATTTTTTGACATAGGGTGCAGGCAGATTACGGGCCTCACATAGCTGCTGCCAGGCCCCTAATCTGCCATGGGCCCCTATATACCGCCTCCTCATGCTGCTGCCAAGTCTAGAGTCTCTCATGGGTCCCTGTATGGCCTCCCATTGCTGCTGTCTCCATCGCCACACTCTGCTGCCATGTGCCACTTTCAGGTCTCTTCACACTGCTGGTGTGTTAAATTTTTTGACATAGGGTGCAGGCAGATTACGGGCCTCACATAGCTGCTGCCAGGCCCCTAATCTGCCATGGGCCCCTATATACCGCCTCCTCATGCTGCTGCCAAGTCTAGAGTCTGTCATGGGTCCCTGTACGGCCTCCCATTGCTGCTGTCTCCATCGCCACACTCTGCCATGTGCCACTTTCAGGTCTCTTCACACTGCTGGTGTGTTAAATTTTTTGACATAGGGTGCAGGCAGATTACGGGCCTCACATAGCTGCTGCCAGGCCCCTAATCTGCCATGGGCCCCTATATACCGCCTCCTCATGCTGCTGCCAAGTCTAGAGTCTGTCATGGGTCCCTGTACGGCCTCCCATTGCTGCTGTCTCCATCGCCACACTCTGCTGCCATGTGCCACTTTCAGGTCTCTTCACACTGCTGGTGTGTTAAATTTTTTGACATAGGGTGCAGGCAGATTACGGGCCTCACATAGCTGCTGCCAGGCCCCTAATCTGCCATGGGCCCCTATATACCGCCTCCTCATGCTGCTGCCAAGTCCAGAGTCTCTCATGGGTCCCTGTACGGCCTCCCATTGCTGCTATCTCCATCGCCACACTCTGCTGCCATGTGCCACTTTCAGGTCTCTTCACACTGCTGGTGTGTTAAATTTTTTGACATAGGGTGCAGGCAGATTACGGGCCTCACATAGCTGCTGCCAGGCCCCTAATCTGCCATGGGCCCCTATATACCGCCTCCTCATGCTGCTGCCAAGTCTAGAGTCTGTCATGGGTCCCTGTACGGCCTCCCATTGCTGCTGTCTCCATCGCCACACTCTGCTGCCATGTGCCACTTTCAGGTCTCTTCACACTGCTGGTGTGTTAAATTTTTTGACATAGGGTGCAGGCAGATTACGGGCCTCACATAGCTGCTGCCAGGCCCCTAATCTGCCATAGGCCCCTATATACCGCCTCCTCATGCTGCTGCCAAGTCCAGAGTCTCTCATGGGTCCCTGTACGGCCTCCCATTGCTGCTGTCTCCATCGCCACACTCTGCTGCCATGTGCCACTTTCAGGTCTCTTCACACTGCTGGTGTGTTAAATTTTTTGACATAGGGTGCAGGCAGATTACGGGCCTCACATAGCTGCTGCCAGGCCCCTAATCTGCCATGGGCCCCTATATACCGCCTCCTCATGCTGCTGCCAAGTCTAGAGTCTGTCATGGGTCCCTGTACGGCCTCCCATTGCTGCTGTCTCCATCGCCACACTCTGCTGCCATGTGCCACTTTCAGGTCTCTTCACACTGCTGGTGTGTTCAATTTTTTGACATAGGGTGCAGGCAGATTACGGGCCTCACATAGCTGCTGCCAGGCCCCTAATCTGCCATGGGCCCCTATATACCGCCTCCTCATGCTGCTGCCAAGTCCAGAGTCTCTCATGGGTCCCTGTACGGCCTCCCATTGCTGCTATCTCCATCGCCACACTCTGCTGCCATGTGCCACTTTCAGGTCTCTTCACACTGCTGGTGTGTTCAATTTTTTGACATAGGGTGCAGGCAGATTACGGGCCTCACATAGCTGCTGCCAGGCCCCTAATCTGCCATGGGCCCCTATATACCGCCTCCTCATGCTGCTGCCAAGTCTAGAGTCTGTCATGGGTCCCTGTACGGCCTCCCATTGCTGCTGTCTCCATCGCCACACTCTGCCATGTGCCACTTTCAGGTCTCTTCACACTGCTGGTGTGTTAAATTTTTTGACATAGGGTGCAGGCAGATTACGGGCCTCACATAGCTGCTGCCAGGCCCCTAATCTGCCATAGGCCCCTATATACCGCCTCCTCATGCTGCTGCCAAGTCCAGAGTCTCTCATGGGTCCCTGTACGGCCTCCCATTGCTGCTGTCTCCATCGCCACACTCTGCTGCCATGTGCCACTTTCAGGTCTCTTCACACTGCTGGTGTGTTTAATTTTTTGACATAGGGTGCAGGCAGATTACGGGCCTCACATAGCTGCTGCCAGGCCCCTAATCTGCCATGGGCCCCTATATACCGCCTCCTCATGCTGCTGCCAAGTCCAGAGTCTCTCATGGGTCCCTGTACGGCCTCCCATTGCTGCTGTCTCCATCGCCACACTCTGCTGCCATGTGCCACTTTCAGGTCTCCTCACACTGCTGGTGTGTTAAATTTTTTGACATAGGGTGCAGGCAGATTACGGGCCTCACATAGCTGCTGCCAGGCCCCTAATCTGCCATAGGCCCCTATATACCGCCTCCTCATGCTGCTGCCAAGTCCAGAGTCTCTCATGGGTCCCTGTACGGCCTCCCATTGCTGCTGTCTCCATCGCCACACTCTGCTGCCATGTGCCACTTTCAGGTCTCTTCACACTGCTGGTGTGTTAAATTTTTTGACATAGGGTGCAGGCAGATTACGGGCCTCACATAGCTGCTGCCAGGCCCCTAATCTGCCATGGGCCCCTATATACCGCCTCCTCATGCTGCTGCCAAGTCTAGAGTCTGTCATGGGTCCCTGTACGGCCTCCCATTGCTGCTGTCTCCATCGCCACACTCTGCCATGTGCCACTTTCAGGTCTCTTCACACTGCTGGTGTGTTAAATTTTTTGACATAGGGTGCAGGCAGATTACGGGCCTCACATAGCTGCTGCCAGGCCCCTAATCTGCCATGGGCCCCTATATACCGCCTCCTCATGCTGCTGCCAAGTCTAGAGTCTCTCATGGGTCCCTGTACGGCCTCCCATTGCTGCTGTCTCCATCGCCACACTCTGCTGCCATGTGCCACTTTCAGGTCTCTTCACACTGCTGGTGTGTTAAATTTTTTGACATAGGGTGCAGGCAGATTACGGGCCTCACATAGCTGCTGCCAGGCCCCTAATCTGCCATGGGCCCCTATATACCGCCTCCTCATGCTGCTGCCAAGTCCAGAGTCTCTCATGGGTCCCTGTACGGCCTCCCATTGCTGCTATCTCCATCGCCACACTCTGCTGCCATGTGCCACTTTCAGGTCTCTTCACACTGCTGGTGTGTTAAATTTTTTGACATAGGGTGCAGGCAGATTACGGGCCTCACATAGCTGCTGCCAGGCCCCTAATCTGCCATGGGCCCCTATATACCGCCTCCTCATGCTGCTGCCAAGTCTAGAGTCTGTCATGGGTCCCTGTACGGCCTCCCATTGCTGCTGTCTCCATCGCCACACTCTGCCATGTGCCACTTTCAGGTCTCTTCACACTGCTGGTGTGTTAAATTTTTTGACATAGGGTGCAGGCAGATTACGGGCCTCACATAGCTGCTGCCAGGCCCCTAATCTGCCATAGGCCCCTATATACCGCCTCCTCATGCTGCTGCCAAGTCCAGAGTCTCTCATGGGTCCCTGTACGGCCTCCCATTGCTGCTGTCTCCATCGCCACACTCTGCTGCCATGTGCCACTTTCAGGTCTCTTCACACTGCTGGTGTGTTAAATTTTTTGACATAGGGTGCAGGCAGATTACGGGCCTCACATAGCTGCTGCCAGGCCCCTAATCTGCCATGGGCCCCTATATACCGCCTCCTCATGCTGCTGCCAAGTCTAGAGTCTGTCATGGGTCCCTGTACGGCCTCCCATTGCTGCTGTCTCCATCGCCACACTCTGCTGCCATGTGCCACTTTCAGGTCTCTTCACACTGCTGGTGTGTTAAATTTTTTGACATAGGGTGCAGGCAGATTACGGGCCTCACATAGCTGCTGCCAGGCCCCTAATCTGCCATGGGCCCCTATATACCGCCTCCTCATGCTGCTGCCAAGTCCAGAGTCTCTCATGGGTCCCTGTACGGCCTCCCATTGCTGCTATCTCCATCGCCACACTCTGCTGCCATGTGCCACTTTCAGGTCTCTTCACACTGCTGGTGTGTTAAATTTTTTGACATAGGGTGCAGGCAGATTACGGGCCTCACATAGCTGCTGCCAGGCCCCTAATCTGCCATGGGCCCCTATATACCGCCTCCTCATGCTGCTGCCAAGTCTAGAGTCTGTCATGGGTCCCTGTACGGCCTCCCATTGCTGCTGTCTCCATCGCCACACTCTGCCATGTGCCACTTTCAGGTCTCTTCACACTGCTGGTGTGTTAAATTTTTTGACATAGGGTGCAGGCAGATTACGGGCCTCACATAGCTGCTGCCAGGCCCCTAATCTGCCATGGGCCCCTATATACCGCCTCCTCATGCTGCTGCCAAGTCCAGAGTCTCTCATGGGTCCCTGTACGGCCTCCCATTGCTGCTGTCTCCATCGCCACACTCTGCTGCCATGTGCCACTTTCAGGTCTCTTCACACTGCTGGTGTGTTAAATTTTTTGACATAGGGTGCTGGCAGATTACGGGCCTCCCATTGCTGCTGCCAGACATGTAATCTGCCATGGGCCCCCGTACCGACTCCTCATGCTGTGACGTTGCAACAAGGTGTAATTCAACCCTACATATGTTAGACCGCCTTTACGAACAGCTAAAGGCCATCACAGATTTCCTGATGTTAAAAGCGGATAAAGGTACTCCCTGTGTAACTTAGATGTCAGCCATTGTCAGCTCATGTGTGACACCTGCGCTTGCTCAGGCCCTTTGAGGAGGCCACGCTATTCGTGAGTCGGCAGGACTATGGGATGAATGAGGTCAAATCGGCCATGGGCCCCCGTACCGCCTGTTCACGCTGATGCTGGTCCCACAGTGTGACCTGGGTCCCTGTACGGCCTCCCATTGCTTCCACTCTGCCATGTGCCACTTTGAAATCTCCTCACACTCCTGCGGTTGTCCATTTTGTCATAGGTTGCTGGCAGATTACAGGCCTTCCATAGGTGCCACCAAGCCCCATATCGGCCATGGGCCCCCGTACCGCCTGGTCACGCTGCTGCTGGGCCCACAGTGTGACCTGGGTCCCTGTACCGCCTCCCATTGCTCCCACTCTGCCATGTGCCACTTTCAGGTCTCCTCACGCTCCTGCTGGTTTCCATTTTGTCTTAGGTTGCTGTATGGCCTCCCATTGCTGCTGCCTCCACCGCCACACTGTGGCTCCAAACACTGGTTTTGGCCCCGTGACTGGCCAAAGGAGTGAAGTGTGCAGTGATTCTAAGATCGACGGCACTCATCTGCATGTCATACTGACAGACAGTATTATTTCTCTTCCCCAGCAGACTCCAAGGGCATTTAAATTAAAGGTACAGTGTTCTGCACTAATATTAAGTCTCTCTGAAGCCTAGAAACACCCTTTTTTAAGTTAAATTCACAGCGAATTTATTCGACTCGAATCGAATATTGTCCACGAATTCGCCGAATCAGTCGAATCGAATTTTTCATTTCTTCGCTCATCTCTAGTGTTTACCTTGTAGCTGCTTGGACAGCCTGGGTCCTCAGAGGGAACCGTTGTCTTGTGGGCGATCACTGAAGTCCTATTGTAGGATCTAAGTGGCTTTTCTGCCTTTGGCAGTTGACTGCTGGTGATGAAGGAAAAGCTGGGATCAAACCGGATCCTTGCTTGCTACTGTACAAATCTAGAAAACACAAAGAAAGGGGGGAAGGGGACATCATATTCTTCTTTGTATTTGGCTCCAACACTCGCCCATTTTTCTTGCAGGTTGTGAGGTAGTTTCTCCACTATTGGCTTAGTACCGCTGGCGGTATCTAAATGTGCAAGTCCTCTTAAATAGCCTTCTTCTTTGGCACACTGGACTTCCCAAAGAATATCACCCAGCTCTTGCAGTTTCAAGTTGTCTTTGCTGTTTAGCTTGGGAAAAGACTCAAGTCTTTTCATTAGAGCACCTTCAATTGCCTCTGGTGATCCATATCTTTCCTCTAGCCTTTGCCAGGCCATATCAAGTCCTGCTGGAGGGTTAAATATATGTACCCTGCGCATCCTTCTTGCATGTTCTGCTGACTCCGTCCCAAGCCATTTTATCATCAGGTCCAGCATCTCGGCTGCTGATAAGCCTAAGTCTTTGACTGCATACAGAAAAGAAGACTTCCATGCCCAATAATTCTCAGGGCAGTCATCAAACCTGAGAAAGCCCGAATTAACCATTTCTTTATGGATAAGATATTTAGTGACATCTTGTGTACTCTGGTGTCTGGATTTCTGTACTAAGGATTCATTTTTAATCGCTCTGGTACTGCTGGCCTCATCGGTTTGTTTTCGTACGCTCAGGGGTTCTGCTGGTCTTGGTTTAGATTCAGCTGATTCTGGATTGGTTTGTTTTTGTACACTCAGGGATTCTGCTGGTCTTGGTTTAGATTCAGCTGACTCTGGATTAGGGAACGGTTTTGTTGCATTGCTGCTTGAATGTTCTTGGACATACTCCCTTGTGCGTTCTACTGAGGAGAGGGGTTTCTCAGGCACATATGGGCCTTCGTGGATAGACCCACTTCCATACCGTTCCATTTTGGCATAAGCTGCGGCCTCTGCTGCGGCGGCGGCGGCTGCACACTGACGCTGAAGAATATGCAACTTTGCTTCTTGTTCTGATTTTTCTTTTTCTTTCTCTGCTCTTTCCTTCATAATGGTGGCCTCTTTCTCAGCGAATTCTAGCTGAACACGAGCTGCCTCTGCTTTGGCGCGAGCTCTGGCTAAAAGGGCACTTGCTGATGAAATCTGACTGGACCTTGCTGATCTAGACGAGTGTGAGCGTGCATTATCTTGCTGGACACTTGGCATGCTCTCCCTGCCTTGATGTGTCCCAGGTGACTGATCTTCAGCCTTATACTGTCTTCCTGATCTTAGACTCATTGGCCCTGATTCACTACTGGGCGTGGGCGCATATTTATGGGCTTAAGCCCAATTTTCATGGGCGTCCGTCCATTTTTGACCCTGCAACCTAATTCACTAGTGAGCAAAGCCCATAAGCAGACGCCCAATCTAATTCACAAAAAGACACACGCCCGGAATCAGACTCACAAAAGCAGACTTGCTAAGAAGCACGTCTAACACCATGAAAAATCACTGTAGAGACATGTTCACTTAGAAATTTGCTTTGCCAAATATCAGGACTTCACTTTAAACAATATCTGCTATTTCCAAAAAAATTAAGAATGTGTTAAAAATCGTTTTTTTCAAGGAAATCGACACAGTAAAAATCTAGATGCCCGTCCAGTGTCTTTGGCAGATAGAACTGAGCATGTGTAGAACACCTTTTAGTCCTCTGCCATGGGCGTTTGCTTTTTAGCCACTGACTAATAGTGAATCTGATTGTGGATTCCTCTGACAGCCGACACTCGGTCGCGACTACTGTGTTTAATAAACAGCATTAAGCATATCTTCATGTAATCTAATTAGATTTCCTTCGTTTTAGTGATTATATTTTTGTTTCTTATCCTTTATAATTATTTCTGTTATGATTTTACTTATTTTGAAGGTCTAGATAATATTTTTTTTGAAAGCTGAATGTAAAAATAAAGGTCCGCAATAAAAAAAAAAAAACAGCATGGGTCCCCCCTCTCATCCATACCAAGCCCTTCAGGTCTGGTATGGATATTAAGGGGGAACTCCATGCTGAAATTTAAAAAAAAAAAACAGCGTGGGTCCCCCTCAATATCCATACCAGACCCTTATCCGAGCATGCAGCCCGGCAGGTCAGGAAAGGGGGGGGGACGAGCGAGCGCCCCCCCCCTCCTGAACCATACCAGGTCACATGCCCTCAACATGGGGGGGGTGCTTTGGGGCAGGGGGGGCTCCCCCCCCCAAAGCACCTTGTCCCCATGTTGATGAGGACAAGGGCCTCTTCCCCACAACCCTGGCCGGTGGTTGTGGGGGTCTGCGGGCGGGGGGCTTATCAGAATCTGGAAGCCCCCTTTAACAAGGGGGCCCCCAGATCCCGGTCCCCCCCCCTACGTGAATGATTCTGCGGTACACGGTCCACAGACTCATTCACAAAAAAACTAAGTGTGGTGTAAAAAAAACACAGTACAGGGTCTTTGACAAGTCCTTTATTAAAACAATGTCCCCCAAAGTAGATCCAACGTCAATCGCGGCGGCGGCGACCCGAAAAAAGGAAAAAAAAAAAAAAGGTTCCGCTCCCGTCCGAGGCTTCCAGCCTAGTGAAGAAAAGCCTAGCTGACAGTTCTTATATAGGTATGGGCGGGGCCAGCCGGGGACATCATCCCAGTGACCCACCCCATGTCACATGCTTGCTGTTCCCGGCTGGCCCCGCCCATACCTATATAAGAACTGTCAGCTAGGCTTTTCTTCACTAGGCTGGAAGCCTCGGACGGGAGCGGAACCTTTTTTTTTTTTTCCTTTTTTCGGGTCGCCGCCGCCGCGATTGACGTTGGATCTACTTCGGGGGACATTGTTTTAATAAAGGACTTGTCAAAGACCCTGTACTGTGTTTTTTTTACACCACACTTAGTTTTTTTGTGAATGAGTCTGCGGACCGTGTACCGCGGAATCATTCACGTAGGGGGGGGACCGGGATCTGGGGGCCCCCTTGTTAAAGGGGGCTTCCAGATTCTGATAAGCCCCCCGCCAGCAGACCCCCACAACCACCGGCCAGGGTTGTGGGGAAGAGGCCCTTGTCCTCATCAACATGGGGACAAGGTGCTTTGGGGGGGGGAGCCCCCCCTGCCCCAAAGCACCCCCCCCATGTTGAGGGCATGTGGCCTGGTATGGTTCAGGAGGGGGGGGGGGCGCTCGCTCGTCCCCCCCCTTTCCTGACCTGCCGGGCTGCATGCTCGGATAAGGGTCGGTATGGATATTGAGGGGGACCCACGCTGTTTTTATTTTTAATTTCAGCGTGGAGTTCCCCCTTAATATCCATACCAGATCCGAAGGGCTTGGTACAGATGGGAGGGGGGACCCCACGCCAGTTATTTAAAAAACAGTTTCTAATTCCCCGCAATACTTAGACATTCAACTGTCAGTGGGGAACTCCGCCGACAGCTGAAACATGAGCGCTGCATTGGTTTTCACTACTAAAACGCCGCATGAGTTGATAACATAACTCATGCGGGATTTTAGAAGCGACAGCCATGTGTTAATGTTTCAGCTGTCAGCGGGGTTCCCCACTGACAGCTGAATGTAAAATAATTCCCTTTATAGCATAAATAATAATAAAAAACAGCGTGGGGTCCCCCCTCCCATCTGTACCAAGCCCTTCGGATCTGGTATGGATATTAAGGGGGAACTCCACGTCGAAAATTTAAAAAAAAACAGCGTGGGTCCCCCTCAATATCCATACCAGACCCTTATCCGAGCATGCAGCCCGGCAGGTCAGGGAAGGGGGGGGGGACGAGCGAGCACCCCCCCCCTCCTGAACCATACCAGGCCACATGCCCTCAACATGGGGGGGTGCTTTGGGGCAGAGGGGCTCCCCCCCCCAAAGCACCTTGTCCCCATGTTGATGAGGACAAGGGCCTCTTCCCCACAACCCTGGCCGGTGGTTGTGGGGGTCTGCGGGCGGGGGGCTTATCAGAATCTGGAAGCCCCCTTTAACAAGGGGGCCCCCAGATCCCGGCCCCCCCCCCCCACGTGAATGATTCCGCGGTACACGGTCCGCAGACTCATTCACAAAAAAACTAAGTGTGGTGTAAAAAAAACACAGTACAGGGTCTTTGACAAGTCCTTTATTAAAACAATGTCCCCCGAAGTAGATCCAACGTCAATCGCGGCGGCGGCGGCGGCGACCCGAAAAAAGGAAAAAAAAAAAAAAAGGTTCCGCTCCCGTCCAAGGCTTCCAGCCTAGTGAAGAAAAGCCTAGCTGACATTTCTTATATAGGTATGGGGCGGGGCCAGCCGGGAATAGCAAGCATGTGACATGGGGCGGGTCACTGGGATGATGTCCCCGGCTGGCCCCGCCCATACCTATATAAGAACTGTCAGCTAGGCTTTTCTTCACTAGGCTGGAAGCCTCGGACGGGAGCGGAACCTTTTTTTTTTTTTCCTTTTTTCGGGTCGCCGCCGCCACGATTGACGTTGGATCTACTTCGGGGGACATTGTTTTAATAAAGGACTTGTCAAAGACCCTGTACTGTGTTTTTTTTACACCACACTTAGTTTTTTTGTGAATGAGCCTGCGGACCGTGTACCGCGGAATCATTCACGTAGGGGGGGGGACCGGGATCTGGGGGCCCCCTTGTTAAAGGGGGCTTCCAGATTCTGATAAGCCCCCCGCCCGCAGACCCCCACAACCACCGGCCAGGGTTGTGGGGAAGAGGCCCTTGTCCTCATCAACATGGGGACAAGGTGCTTTGGGGGGGGAGCCCCCCCTGCCCCAAAGCACCCCCCCCATGTTGAGGGCATGTGGCCTGGTATGGTTCAGGAGGGGGGGGGGCGCTCGCTCGCCCCCCCCCTTTCCTGACCTGCCGGGCTGCATGCTCGGATAAGGGTCTGGTATGGATATTGAGGGGGACCCACGCTGGTTTTTTTTTTAATTCCAGCGTGGAGTTCCCCCTTAATATCCATACCAGATCCGAAGGGCTTGGTACAGATGGGAGGGGGGACCCCATGCTTTTTTTTTTTATTATTTATGCAATAAAGGGAATTATTTTACATTCAGCTGTCAGTGGGGAACCCCGCTGACAGATGAAACATTAACTCATGGCTGTCGCTCCTACAATCCCGCATGAGTTATGTTATCAACTCATGCAGCATTTTAGTAATGAAAGCCAATGCAGCGCTCATGTTTCAGCTGTCGGCGGATTTCCCCATTGACAGTTGAATGTCAAAGTATTGCAGTGATTTATAAACAGTTCTTTAAATAACTGGCGTGGGGTCCCCCCTCCCATCCATACTAAGCCCTTCGGGTCTCGTATGGATGTTAAGGGGTAACTCCACGCTGAAATTAAATAAAAAACAGCATGGGGTACCCCCCTAAATCCATAACACATACTTATCCGAGCATGCAGCCCGGCAGGTCAGGAAAGGGGACGACGACGACGAGCGAGTGCCTCCCCCCCTCCTGAACCATACCAGGCCACATGCCCATACCAAATTATTCAAACATTTGTAAACAGACCAATTAACTGAAATGGTTTGACATTTGTACCCCAAATATGACGTTCCCTGAGGCGTTGGTAAACCGAGGTACGCCTGTATTAGTATTGCAATCCTTTGTATTGGGATACATAGAACCAACATACATCTGAATTGGCAACATAGCACAACATTTGTGTCACATTGGAGATATCTGGCTAGTTATACTGACCATGCCCAGGGACCTAGGATTGATTCACAGCACAGAAATACAGGCTGGGTTAGCAATGTAGCTCCGTGGATTAGTGGTTAGCACTACTGCCTCATAACTCTAGGGTTGTCGGTTTGAATCCCAACCCCGGCGAGGTAGTAGCATGATCTCCGTGTGTGGCTGTCTTCACATACATATTCTGGCAACATCTTTGCTTTCTGTCTAAATGATCCCTAAAATGTGAATTAGAATGAGGCCTTGTCTGTTGAAACACCTTCAAAGCTGCACCTTATGTGAATGTCATACAATGGGATAAGATAAGGGCCTGAATCACTAATAGATTTGATAATGATGGTTTACACTCCACCCACTTTTGTGAAGGATTTGGCAAGCAAAGAGCTGACAGAGAGAGAGAAGAGTGAGACGAAGAAGAGTGAGCGAGAGATACATATGAAGAGTGATAAAGAGAGACATTCAGAAGAGTGAGCGAGAGAGAAGAGCGAGCCAGTGAGACAAAGAAGAGTTAGCAAGAGATACATACTGAAGAGTGATAAAGAGAGACATTCAGAAGAGTGAACGAGAGAGAAAAGACTTGGTTGGTGAATCCACACATCAAACTTGTCACAAATCCTGGCGTGCATTTTTCCCCCAAATGCATAGCAGACCCTTATCCCAGCAGGCAGGTACCGCACGCCTTCAAAGATTTATTTCCTTTGTTGATTTTCCTCCTTCGCTCACACTATATGCAATTGAAAATTACTCTTTAAGTTGCCAATTTTACTGTGTTTTCTAGAGAATTACTAACTAGTTGTGTTTTCAATTGTGTGTAGCATTGCGATTTCTATTTGAGTCTAGATGTTAAATTGCTAATAAATGGCCACAATTCTCAAATACCTTTGAACTCTCGCTGCAACAAATGGTGTATGTTAATACACTCACATTCATTATATCCAATATCAGGTACGATGTCAATGCACAAAACGCACCTGAAATTGCACACCCTGGATGTGACTTGTCATGTGATTGGCATGGCCAGCAGCTTGCTCTTTGCATGGCAAATTGCACCCAATGTTACTGGGGGCCAACACCACTGTCACATCTAATCCGATGCGGCAATTGTCCAACTTACAGTGAAGTTGCACGAGTTCACAATCCAATTGGATGTGAACAGAGCCTACAGTGGCCAATAGGGTGCGACTTGGTCTACGATTTGCAAGTCGCCTGTCATGCCAATTGCATGGCAATCGCAAACAATGTTACTGGGGGCTACCCGGTCACATTAAAGCAGATTTCAAAGTGGTGTTATTGACACCACAGTCACATCATGTGACTTGCATAGAAGTTGCATGATTTCAAAGTCGGGGTACATGGTGATTTCAAGTGCAATTTGCAAGACATTCGACATCGATCTCTCAGCAAATTGCATGAAAAGTAGTGTATTCATTACTCTATTATTACTTGCGGCTCCTACCAAGTTTGAACCACAACAATATGAACGCTCCAATAGCGTGCTCATTGAGTGGGACTTGGCATGTGATTTGCACAACATGCAAGCTGTAAATCGTCTGCAAAGTCGCACCCTATTGTCTGCTATTAGAGTGACCACATGGGTGCGTTTCAAACACTGATTTCTATAGTAGTACATGTACTACTTTAGTGGCAATTTGCATAGAGATCTGTGTCAGATGTCTTGAAAATTGCATTGAAATGGTCAACTTTACTGTAAGTTGCATGATTTGTAAATCAGCTTTGCCCAGAGTGTAATGTTTGGTGATGTTTGATTTCTGGAGTGTTTTACCAATTGATGGGAAATTCACCATACTAGTCAAATCGATTTGTCATTTTCAGTATTGCATACAAGATGTGGTCATGTGACTGTCTTAACTCATGCGAGAATCTGGAGGGAATTGTGACCATAGGAGCAATAAAGGTTCCAATTGGGGTTCCCTTTCACATCCCTGCTCAATGTTCTGTTGTATGCTGCACACGTACATTTCACTGTATATATCTTTCTGATTTGTGGGGCCTGTATACCAAGGGTTAATGCAGGTAGGAAGCGGATTCATCAGGTGAAAACACTTTCACTGACCAAACTAAGGTCAGTGGTGGGTGTGGCTTCATTGGGTGTGGGGCCTTGTTTGGCACGCTCCAAATACAACCTAGCTTATATAAAGATGTGCAGTAGGGAGTGATTTGGCCTGTTACTAGGCCGGGTGGTTTGTGACTAAGTCCTTGCTTGTAGTGGTTTGGGGGAGGAAGAGATTTTGTGCTGAATTGCCCCAGACACCACTCAGGCTGTGTTTGGAAGTGGGCTGGAAATGTTTGCATATTTTTGGCTTTGTAAAGTGTTTGTGTGTTATTGCACAATGATTGTGTTTTTTCTCTTTGCATTGAAAGCCTCACACATGTCAATCGTTTTGTTTAAAATCTGCTCTTGTTTTAATTTTGCTTGCTTATTTAGACTCAAATGCATTTTTCTTACAAACCTGCTGACAAATGTATGTGTAGGGGATTTGTAGAGGTGGGAGGGGTTTTTCACATATGTCTTGTTTTCTTTATATTTTGATGTGTAGACTTTTTTTGTGAATGGATCTTTATACTAAATGATTGTGTAAGTAAACCTTATGTGCACGAAAATGTTACTTGATTCATCTTCCCCTTTGTTTCCTGCTATAACCTGAGCACACACAGTTCATTAGAAGTATCTTTAGATTGTAAGCTCTTATGAGCAGGAGTGTTTTATTTTTGCCACATCAATCCTATTTTTGTGACTCACCAAGATATTGACTGTACCTACTTGTTCCTGCTGACCAAATAAATGAAGATATATTTGATCAATAAATGTTTCACCGATGTTTTTGTGTTTATTTTATGTTCAATATATGAACAACCTTAATAGTTACTTTGTATACTTATATAATCTGCTCAAATGTAGCTTGTAAGAGCGTGAATATGCAAGTGGGTGCAAACTGGCTTTTTCAAAACCAAACAAAAAAATAAAAAACCTGCTTGCACCACAATATTATGTACTAATGAATATGTCACATTCACTGTGCAGCCAGCTACAGGTTTTCTACAATTTGATTTACAGTAATAAAATAGTCCCCACTGTATGTTGATTTTTGGCCTTTGGCAACAAAGATATATTAGCCAAGGTTTAAAAAGAAAAAAAATCACTAAAACACACATTCGCGAAAGCTATCATAGCCGTGCATAGAAATGAGCGATCGTGCATAGATATGCGCGATCGTGCACAAATAAACGCCAAACAGGTGTCCCCCATGGCGCACGAGCAGCTATCCTCCCGGAAGTCCGTCATCTGGTGCGCACGCACCCGGAAGTGGTTGTGGGGAGTGTAAGTGGATGAGAAGTGGTTGGAGGTTTTGTGTTGGTTGAAAATTTTGATAACTTTATTGGCATTTGGACATGGCGAGAGCACAGTTCTCAACTGAGGAGATGATCCTTATATGTAAAGTAACTGTGGCCATTGCAAATATGTTTATAACATGTGAGGGACAAGTAATTGTAATTTTGTGGGTGGGGCCTAGCAGAATCTCACTTGGTGCACATGCTACTTATCTGTACATTAGCTCCTGGGTATTGATGGGTCAATTATATTAACCACTTGCCTACTGGGTACTCCTACCCCCTTCCTGTCCTTTGTGCTGTGCTTTGATAACTGCTGGTTCTCGGCAGTACTTTCCACACATTCTGACAGCGTGATGAAAGTGCAGCCAAGACCCGGCAAATGCATTTCCCGGTGATCAGCGTGTCATTGGACATGGCTGATCACATGGTAAAAAGCCGCTGTGATTGGTCTTTACCACATCACGTGATCAGCTGTGTCCTTAGGACACAGCAATCACGGAGAGCGCGTTCTGCCAGGATGTCATATGACACCCTCCCAGAGCTGCCTGGATGCAGTGTAGTGTTATTCGGCTATCTGCGGTCGCCAAATAGGAAACCAGCTAGGCCTTCATGGCTAATCTTTGATATCTGGACATGTATACTGCGTATAATGCATTACATTCTACAATGTGTTGGTGTACATGGTATTACAGTGTGCAATGTGTTGCTGGATTCTGCATGACAGTGGACAGCGTATCACAGTGTGCAATGCGTAGCTCCAGCCTGCATGACAGTGTACAGTGCATTACAGTCTACAATGTGTGGGTGTACACGGTATCACAGTGTGCAATGCGTTGCTCCATCCTGCATGACAGAGTACAGTGCATTACAGTCTACAATGTGTGGGTGTACACGGTATCACAGTGTGCAATGCGTTGCTCCATCCTGCATGACAGTGTACAGTGCATTACAGTCTACAATGTGTGGGTGTACACGGTATTACTTTGTACAGAGTATTACAGTGTGCAATGCGTTGTACACTGCAGTGTGCACTAAAGCATTTTACACTCATGCACTGTACACACTAACGCATTTGACATTTCTAGTGTGCAATGCGTTCGTGTGCAATGCCTTGGACAGTACAATGCATTTGCAGTATTGGTGTATGTTTATTAAGCACAGATAATTCATCTGATTTTAGTTATCAAGGAGAAGTCTTCTCTGTCCCCCTGTTTATGAGGTGGAGGACAATTGTTTTCCGAAGAGGAGAGGAGACATTTTTTCAAGGAGATCTGTATAGATTTCCAGAGATATGTGTAGATGGTTGAGGGGCTGCATGTGATCTCCGGAGATAATTGTGATTAATGATCACCTGAGTTAAACCAGTGAATGAAAAGTGTAAAATAACATGGATTGAAAATAATCTGCACTGACCACTGTGCTTTGTCAAGCCACATATTGGCACATTCTGGTGTCACACAGATGCGATGTGAAATTTGCAGTGTTTTCTGTGCAAGCGCTGCACCGCATCACAACCGCAACCCCTTCATGCCACCTGCTGCGGCTTTCTAGGTGAAGTTACCAACACACCAATATTGGTACACAAAGCGTATTGCGATTTGCCAAATTGGATGGCATGCCTATTCACACCCATGTGCATACCCTGAAAAAGGGTCCTGCACATTTTTGGCCCGGATGCGGTGCAATTTGAGGTGTGCAAAATGTTTGTCTCTAATTGCAACGCACACAAATTGCATGTGATTTGCCCAGGAGTGCGGTGTTAGACCACAATGCATGTATGTGAAGCCAGAATAAAAGGATGTGGATTTTGTCTATTTTTACTTGCGCATGTTAACATTATGTAAGTGCATTTTTCTTCTGTTTAACATGCTATAGAAATGCAACATGCATTTGGATGGAGTGTTTTTGTATGTGCATTTTGGAAGTATTCTAAACACACATTGACCCTAGGGCCACACCATATCTTATGCAGGCCATAGATGGGTCGAAAATCGGCCGATTTTTCGGCCGAAAATAAAATCGGCCGATTTTCAGATCGTTAGTGGGCTATTTGTTCGGCCGTTTTTCAGTATTTTGGCAGATTTTTTTTTTCGGTAAAGTTGGAAAAAAACGGCCGAATTTGCCGATCGGCCGATTTTCGCGGCAATGATGGGCAAATCGGCCGATTTTTTTACTGATAAAAAATCTGCACATGAGGAGTGACCTGCAAGAGGAAGACAAAAAGAAGAAAAAGAAGAGGATGATGATGATGAAGATGATGAAGAAGAGGATGATAATGAAGAAGAAGAAGATGATGAAGAGGAAGAAGAGGATGATGATGAAGAAGAAGAGGAAGAAGAAGGATGAAAAATGAGAGGAATTCCAGTATGGCAAAAAGTGTCCCTGCAGAGAGCTCCGCTATTTCTTTGACAGTTCCTTGACATTTACAGCGGTTGCAACATTGTATCTATTTGTTTCCGAATAAAAACATCTGTATCCGAAATGGATACAAATACATTGTTGCAACCGCTATAAATGTCAAAGAACTGTCAAAGAAATAGCGGAGCTCTCTGCAGGGACACTTTTTGCCGGCTGTAGACGGGATGAAAATCGGCCGATTTTTTTTTACCATTGCTGGTAACGTCGGCCGCTTGAACAACCGATTTTTCATTTTTTAAAAGAAAAATCGGCTGTTTTTCTCCCCGTCTATGGCCTGCATAAGCATTAGTGTGCCTGGGGGAGGGGGGGACCTTTGGCCTTTCCAAACACAGTAGATGCTCCAAGAATGTTTCCTTGAACTCTTGAAATGGTTAAAAAGGAAAGAACTCTAGATAGCCTGCACTGAGAATTGACTGTCATGATGACGTGTCAATGATTATTTGCTCTCATTTTTCAGGAGTGGTACTGCTTGCGGTTGAAGCTGGTAGAAATCCACCTTCACGTCCTCCACTCACCTTCACTTGTGGCCAGTGGATATTTTGTGGCCGCAGGCAAGAACTGGCATCGAGGACCTGCATAATGACCCTGGCATGCCAGAGGTGGTTTGGAAGCAGCACAGCAATTTGACCATCCCTTTCCTCTATGTTGGTTTTAGGGTGCAGAATTGCTTCTCGTTCGTGAACGGACTGTCGCCGGATATCAGAGTCCCCATATTTTCAAGATATGTTTTAGCCATGTTGGCTTATTTTTATGTTATTTTCCAAGTGTGTCGCACCTAACCGCACAGTAGTGTGGTGCCATGCGTATTTGTGGCTGTGAATGGGGCTGTTTTTAATAGACGTGTGTAGGTGCAACAACGTTTTCATCATGGTACCTGCGCACATCTACATAGGGCATTGCATTTCTTTGCTGTGCTGGAAAATGTGTGTTCTTGCATGCGTTTCTGCACCACCAATGGTGTGAACAAGTCCTAAGGGCTGGTTCACACTATAGAAACAGTCTAGATGTGTTCCTGATGGTTTTTTTTCATGCCCTTTTGGCATGCATGTTTAGTGTGTTCCAGTACATTTTGGATGCGTTTTGGACATGTTTACATTGCATTTTTGTATCCCTTCCACTTATTTTTTTCTATTTTCTTTGTATTCAATGTAGTTAGGGACATGTGCGTTTTAGTACATTCAAGGACGTTTCAATGTGTTCCAGTACAGTTCTGTGCAGAAACAATGCAGCGCTGATGTGAACTATGACATTGACAACCATATAACCTTCTTTCTGTGCGTTTGTGATGCTGAAAAAGCAACTGAAACACATGTAGTGTGAACTGGCCCTAAAGGTTATTAGAGGTCAGGGAACAGGACTGACCAGGAATTGTGAATTCAATCAGACTAGTGGTGAGATACAATCAGCAATTGTATAATAATGTGAGATCTGAGCTGTAGCTGATAGAAAATGAGACACATTCACTTGATCAGTAAATAGATAGTTAAAGAGTGGGGCGGTGATCCATAGATTTGCATATGGGACAGGTGATGATGGGGTGGGGGAGGGGGTCAAGTTGTATAAGGAGACAGATTTAAAAGAGAAAAAAGTTACAATGAAATATACACGGTATGAAACTTGCACATGACCTAATTGGCAGAAGAACAGTACGCAAGTAACATTCATCCACTTTCTAGTCACTAGGCAAAATCATAATTGATTGATCAATATTCCTGCCACAACCCAGAAAATTGATCTCCATTTTTTTGGGATGTTGCCAAGACTGGGATTAGAACCCATGACCCAAGTGCTGTAAGTTCTGAGCTCTAACCACTAAACCACTGTGGGAAACACAGTTTGAGCTATAATGTAGAATAGTTACATTGTTTAAAAATGATAAAGCGAGCGCTGGTCAAATGATATAGACTAGTAAAATGGTATTACACAAGATAAATATAACCACGAACAGTAGTGCATGAACTCGTGAAAGGTCATCCACCCCTGTGACAGTGTACTACACTATTGAGCACCTTTCTGGCTCCTGTGGCTGAGCTAATTCCTCCCCAGGACCATTTGGGCACCCACCCTGATGGATGGATGGATGGATGGAGCTGGATGACTAACCCATAGCTGCCAGCATACCGCTGCACCCCCAGATGTGCGATGTGTATAACCCATGAACATTAATACTTTTGTTCTGGTGAGTGTAGACCAGTCCCAAGGGTGGTTTACCTTTCACGAGTTCATGCACTACTGTCCGTCACGGAGAGAACACATGTGCCATTCATAGGCACTCTCTGAGTTGGTACTCTCACACCAAGGACATTCCATTATTCAGGAATAATTATATGAACTTATTTTAGCACGATTTACCAGTTTACATCATTATTGCAATTCTTTACACTTTTTGGTTTTTACATGCGTTCATTATTGATCACATGCATTTATAGCGCTGCACTTGTCTTTAACATAGAATAGTTACGTGATTAAAGAGAATGAAGATATATAACTATATTGGGAAATTAGAAGTATATAAATTATTTGAGATATAAGTGTGAAAATGTTTAACATTTGAAAATAGAATGTATGACATTCATTAGTAAATGCAATACTTTCCTGATCATTTTGGAGAAACAGCAAAAAAAAAAAAATAGCAAAAGAGAATTTTCAGAATGTAATAGTACAGCTGTATTAGAATTTTCTATCAGAAAAACGCCAATGTTAATACAGCCCGCGCTTGTGCGCCATCTAGCGAATATATCCGGTATTGCACCTAAAAATGTGCCAGACAGGATACCTCATTCACTAATGGCAAAGTAGTCAGTAGACGCTCGTTAATGAGCTTGCTAGACGCTGGTCAGACCACTGATTGATTGACCGGAGTCTGCCTGAATGGTCAGTCTCTGCTAATACACTCACATCTCAGTGAATCAAGGCCATTCTGTCTGTGCAGTGACTCCTATCTCCAGGCTTGTTGCGCTTCACCTTTTCACTGTTCCGTTCTCAAAACACTGACTATGTGTGGCTCTAAACAGACAGCTAAACCCTTGTCAGAATCTCCAGCAAACAGAAGCCCACTGCTTGTGTTGTCTACCAAAGAATCCAACTTTATTTTATAGGTGAAACTGAAACACAATACAATAACAGCACATCAGTATACATAGAATAACTAGTGTAACATAAATGACAGATAACACAGAAGAAAGGCACTTACAGGTGATGATGTCTCAAGCCCCTTGGGAGAGAAGCAAGCACACTGCATCCACAGTTAATAGAAATCTAACATGGCTGACAAACTTCCTAAACCAAGAGTCATTTCCTGTCTGAGAATGTACATATCCAGAGGAGAACTGCCATACATGTTTGCCACTAGATGGCCGTGGTACACTACATGTCCCATATAAGTAACTTTAATTCAATTAGCCTGTGAAGGCAACACAATAGACATTAAAGTATTTGTATCCCTGTGGGTGTATATCCCCATATCCGCATTGTCTGCATTTAGGGACACGCACCCACACAGATGTCACCTCCTACAATGTCAGCCAGCCCCCCCCTACCAACAATCTCCTTCCCCCACAATGTCAGCCAGGCCCCTCCCCACTATCACCCAACCCCTTCATTCCTGCAAGGTCAGCCACCCCCTACCCCTTTTTCAAATCCCCTGGACCATTGCACCAGCTGTGTGGGCAATGTCAGCTTAATACCTATGAAGCAAAGTACAGCAGGGGAGGGTGGGAGTATTTCATTTTCTCTGAAAAGGTGATTTTACACTTTATGGATTTGCATTTAAATACCATATTCGATTATAGGATATGCAAGTTCTTCTTTCTTCTTTGCAGTGATATATAATATGTATTTTCTAGTGCTCATCCTCACAATGCAAGTCAATGAGTTGACAAACATATTGAAACCAAACTCTGTAATATTTTATCTCCATAATTGTTGTGAATGGAGGCAATGACTTCAAACTGTTTGCTGTGTCTAGTGGCCATCTAAAAATCTATAAATATAATATAATACAACATGGTGTTTGGAGGATCAGCAGCATCGCAGAAGACTGATGTTGTGGAGCAATACAGCCCTTTATGATTCTTAAAAAGGCTTAACAGCAGCAAAAGTTCACATCAGTGAAAGAGAAAACACATGGAACTTTTCAGGTCAGTCTAGGACCAGTAATGCAAAAGAAATGAACTTGCTTCACTGGAACAAAGGTGTCCGTTTAAGAAAGAGAGAAAGGCTGAGATCCTGAGGATCACAGCTGATCTCTCAGGTGTGCTAGGTTATGAAGCTGAGGTAAGGAGTGGAAAACATTTTCTTCACTTCTCATCACAGGACACACTCTTCTGTCATTCACTTTTATGGAGATGGCCAGTTTATGAAGGTGAGATCTGAAGATCTCACTGGCCATCTCTTTAAAATATCTCCGTCCCAGATTCTCCATCCCAGAGCTGGAGAATCTTGGTGAGAAGCTGCTATGATGTGAGGAAGAAGGTTTCTTTCTTCCTAATATCAGCACCAGCGGGGTTAAACATTGATATAAATTATAACTATGTTTATGTATGTATATTTGTGTTTTATATATGGTGTACAATATATATATACAGTATAGTTATAATGTATTGTTGTTTAGGACGCATTCATACCTGAGCAATGCAGAATTGTTGTCAGAATTGCACAATTGTTGCCGCAATTCCAAATTGTGATAAAATTGTTTTAAAATATGCAGTGCGCTTTTGGGTGCCATTCATTTTTAATGGCACTCCAAATGCTGTTAGCAGACATGCATTTTGCGCACAGCTTGTCATTTGACAAATACGCTGTCAACGCACCAAAATACGTATTGAAAAAACACACAACACTCCATGCCCAAACAAACATTTTGCTGCTTTTTTTCAACGCACATTTTTTAAAAAATGTGAGCTGAAATTTTTATGTGCATTTTGGTGCTTTTTAATGTTTTGGCTCCTTTTTTTGCCTCAGTTTTTGTTTGTGTTCTGGAAACCCATGCAAAATGCATGCCATGTTTATGGTGCCATTATTTGTTAATGGCACCCAAAAGTGGCTAGCAGATGTGCAGTTTGCCAAAATATGTATTAAAACCAACGCAACTTTAAAAAAGTGCCAAAATACGTGCTCAGAAAATTGCCAAAATGTGTGTTACAAACCAAAGCAAAATGCATGTTAAAATAACCTGTGCCAAAATGTGTGTTAAAGTGCATAAGTCTAGGTTCACACCTATGCAAGTTGCGTTTGAGCTGTTTCTGCATTGTGTTTTGCGTTGCGTTTTTGCATTTTGCATTTTTTAAATTTTTTTATTGTTCTTCTTGCTAGACAGATTTAAAATGCAAAAAGCAAAACGTGGCAAAAACGCATCAAAAATGCAATACAAGCTGTTCTGTAAGGTTTCCATTGAAGTTTATAGAAGCAAAAATTCTACTTTTTTACCCTTTCCAAAAAACACACCCGGTGAAAATGCACAGGTGTGAACAGGTCCCATAGGAAATCATTTGAAATGGACTGAACTGTGTTTCTGCAAAACGCTTAGGTGTGAACCTAGAAAATGCTTAGGTGTGAACCTAGGGGTAAATGTGTGTTTAGAAAAGCACCAAAATGCACATAAAAAACCCACATCAAAATGTGTGTTAAAAAAATACAGCATGTTAAAAAGCGGCAAAATGAACATAAATAATGCTAAAATGTGCAATAAAAAGGAGCCAAAAATACACATTTAAAAAAGTGCCAAAATGCATGTTAAAAAACAGCAGTGGTAAGTGCTTATTATTTTCATGTAATTGCATGATCTTTTTTACTTTGGTTTCACTGTTTAATCTCAGGTGATCTGTAATCACACAATTATTTCACAAGATCACATGCAGCCCTCCCCCTTCTACACAGATCTCAGCTGTTCTCAGAGGAAAAACTTCTCGTCTCTTCTCCTTCTGAGAACAAATGTTCTCCTCTTCATAAACGGGGACAGAGAAGAAGATTTTTCCCTGAGAACTGAAATGAGATAAAATATCGCTGCTTAATAAATGTACACCAAAGTCCAAACACAGTAGCATCACATAGCCAGCCATGGAGTGTTCTCCAATTTGTGTAGCCAACCTCACAGGTGGAATAAATAGCAGGCCTCCCAGCATAATAATCAAATTCCTACTTCCTTCTGTCTTATCAGACCTCTCTTTCATTAATACCTGCTGTGTCTTTTAAAGAACCCACCAACTGCTCCACAAAGAAAAGGGATCCAACTACCAGGACACATACCTTTTGGCTAGCACAGTAATATAAGTGGCTTAGTGGTTAGCCTTTCAGCACAAGGGGCCCATTTCAAATCCTGGTCACCACACTATGTGCATTGAATTTACATGTTTTCACTGTGCTTGTATGGGGGTACTCTGGTTTCCTTCAACACTCCAAAGACATGCTGGTAGGGTAAATTGGATCCTGTCTAAACTGGCCTTAACTTGCGTATGTATGCTTGGGATATAGTGACCTTAGATTGTAAGCTCCTTGAGGACAGGGACTGACATGAATGTTCTGGTCTAAATTGGTGGTACTATATAAATATCTATAAAAATATAGATGTAAGAATATTAGTTAACATATGAAGTAAGTATATAAAATATGAAACTTGCTTCCAAAATGACTTGCTCTCCCAGTAGCCCTTTGCCAGTGTTTTGAAGTTTATTGTGGGTGAGCGATAGCTGAAAAAAAGAGTTTGCTAGTGCAGTGTACAACTACAAAGATATATGGGGTGTATATATAGTACTATATTCAGTGCTGTATATTTCCGCTGATATGTAGCAGTTTGTGGGGCCAGGGAGAGTGGAGTGTAAACCCAGGCATACATGGATCGAAATTCAGATGATTTATAGGGGACCAGTCAAATCTGGATCCACATATGGGTGATCTATCCATTAACTTATTATACAGTTAGCCTGTCGGGTTTTTCTCAAATTATCAGTGCAACCGTCTATAGCAGGAAACATTGATCATTGTATTTTATTTTTAATTTTGTTAGGGTCTTTTTTTTTTTAATGGGGACAGCAGCAAGAATTTGTCAGTGATACTGTAAAAGCTGTCCTTGCTTCAAGTGGACCATATTTATGCAGTTTAGTTCTTTAAAACACCACAGAATCAAATGCACCAAACTACCCCCATACAGCTCTTGCCATAACTCCTAATAATGGTGTCTGTTTAAGAAAGAGAGAAAAGCTGAGATCCTGACGGTCTCAGGTGTGCCAGTTTATGGAGCTGAGAACATTTTCTTCACTTCTCATCACAGCACACCCTTCTGTCATTCACTTTTACAGAGATGGCCAGTTTATGAAGGTGACATGGAACTTTTCAGGTCAGTCTAGGACCAGTAATGCAAAAGAAATGAACTTGCTTCACTGGAACAAAGGTGTCCGTTTAAGAAAGAGAGAAAGGCTGAGATCCTGAGGATCACAGATGATCTCTCAGGTGTGCTAGGTTATGAAGCTGAGGTGAGGAGTGGAAAACATTTTCTTCACTTCTCATCACAGGACACACTCTTCTGTCATTCACTTTTATGGAGATGGCCAGTTTATGAAGGTGAGATCTGAAGATCTCACTGGCCATCTCTTTAAAATATCTCCATCACAGATTCTCCACCCCAGAGCTGGAGAATCTTGGTGAGAAGCTGCTATGATGTGAGGAAGAGGGCTTCTTTCCTCCTAATATCAGCACCAGCGGGGTTAAACATTGATATACATTTTAACTGTATGTGTGTGTTTTATATATAGTGTACAGTATGTGTGTGTGTGTATATATATATATATATATATATACATACACACACATACAGTATAGTTATAATGTATTGTCGTTTAGGATGCATTAACACCTGAGCAATGTAGAATTATTAGCGGAATTGCACAATTCTTGTTGCAATTCCAAATTGTGCTAAAATTATATTAAAATATGCAGTGCGCTTTTGGGTGCCATTCATTGTTAATGGCACCCCCAAATTCTGTTAGCAGTCATGCATTTTGTTGCACATTTTATTTGACAAATACGCTATCAATGCACCAAAATGCGTATTGAAAAAACACACAACACTCCATACCCAAAAAGGTTCAGTTTGGCCTTTTGAATACACATTTTGGTGAAGTTTTTAACAAACATTTGGCTGCTTTTTTAACACACATTTTTTTAAAAAAATGTGAGTTGAAATTTTTATGTGCATTTTGCTGCTTTTTTAATATGTGTTTTGGCTAATTTTTAACCTTCATTTTTGTGTGTGTTCTGGAAACGCGTGCAAAATGCATGTCATGTTTGCGGTGCCATTATTTGTTAATGGCAACCAAAACTGGCTAGCAGATGTGCAGTTTGCCAAAATATGCATAAAAACCAAATCGAAATACACTTTAAAGAAGTGCCAAAGCATATGCTAAGAAAAGTGCCAAAATGTGCACCAAAATGCATGTTAAAATAACCTGTGCATTAAAGTGCCTAGAGCTAGGTTCACACCTATGCAGGTTGCATTTGAGCTGTTTCTGCATTGCGTTTTTTACGCATTTTTGATGCATTTTAGGTAGATTTAAAACACGAAAATGTGGCAAAACGCAGCAAAATTGGCTACATGCTTTTCTGCAGCGTTTCCATTGAAGTTTATAGAACCAAAAATGCAACTTTTTGCATTCAAAAAAGTCCCTGACCCTTTCCAAAAAACGCACCAGGTCAAAATGCACAGGTGTGAACATGTCCCATAGCAAATCATGTTAGATGGACTGTACTGCATTTCTGCAAAACACTGCAGAAAACGCTTAGGTGTGAACCTAGGGTAAATGTCTGTTTAGAGAAGCGCCAAAATGCACATGAGAAAAACCCACATCAAAATGCATTTTAAAAAAATACAGCATGTTAAAAAAGCGGCAAAATTAATGTAAATAATGCTAAAATGTGCAATAAAAAGGAGCCAAAATACACATTTAAAGAATGTGCCAAAATGATGTGTTAAAAAAGTACCAGTGGTCAGTGCTTATTATTTTCATGTAATGGTCTTTTTAACTTTGGTTTCACTGTTTAAACTCAGGTGATCTGTAATCACACAATTGTCTCAGGAGAACACATGTAGCCCTCCCCCTTCTACACAGATCTCAGAGGAATGTCTCCTCTCTTCTCCTTCTGAGAACAAATGTCCTCCGCTTCATAAACAGGGAGACAGAAGAGAAGATTTTTTTCCCAGAGAACTGAAATGAGATAAATATCTCTGCTTAATAACCATACACCAAAGCTAGAGTGTAACTCCCACATTAACATCAGAATAGCGTGAAGTCATTATCAGTTCTGCAAACTGGCACAGATGAGTCATCTTCAGTGGTGTATTTAGGTTTTGTGCTGCCCTAGGCAACACAAAAATTGGCGCCCCCCCCCACACAGAGAGAGCCCGACATTGACCAAGAACACCCCTGTCCCCACCCGAGACAGCCTTCCACTATCACTTCCCCCCATACTCCACCCACCATCCCCCATGGCGAGAGAGAGAAAGACACTCACCTTCACAGCTCCGGACATCCCCAGGAATGAGAGTAGGGCTGTGGGTACAATGTCATGAAACCCGCAGCCTCTTTTGGAACCCACCAGGTCCTCATGCCGTGTGTGTCCTTTCTTCCATCCCTTCTTCTGAGGGGCAGTGCTGCGCCCCCCCCCCTAAAAAATGCCGCCCTAGGCAAATGCCTTGTTTGCCTTGTGGTAAATACACCCCTGGTCATCTTAATTGTTCAATCACAGCTTCATCCACTTGCTGCAAGGGGATGTGTAGCAATTAAATGCACCTGAGGTAGAGGAGGAGAACAATGGAAACATAGAGGGAGGAGATAAAAAGCAGGGAGAATCAATTAGAACTGATGTTCCTGCAGCTAACTGCAAAGTTTACTCCAGCAATGAGGAGGGTAGGAATGATAATGAGGGCTCCATCCATACCTGGAGGCTAGATATAGTAGAAAAGGAAGGTAAGGGAGAGACCTAATAGCAGTGAGACAGGATATCAGCCAGGGGCAGATCACAAAGAGGTGGAGGGAACAAGCAACAGATGGTAGAGCTCCATGAGTGCAGGCCACTGTTATCCCTCAGTCTGCTTCCCAGAGCTCAGTTGAGTGCACTTATTTTTTTACATGTGCTTCAGATCATACTATAGTAATTTGCAAGTTCTGTCAGCAGCATCTCAAGCATGGAAATAGCATTGGTCATTTGGGTACCACATGCATGAAAAGACGCATGGATGCTCAACACACTCAGTAGAAGCAGCACCTGAATGCTAGCGGCTGGCAGAAAAAGGACTGTACTCTCCTCCTCTTTCCAGAACCTCCAGTTCCACCTCTCCCCCCTACTATAGAAGATTCCTTATAGGCTGCCTTTATTGGTTATCATGAAAGTATTTCAAGGGGTATCAGGGGTTCAACATACAGCACTTGCAGTGGGGAAGAGGGTCAGTTTGGGGCCACACAGGGTAGGGGCAAGCATAGGTTGCAACCATGCTCTCATTCTGAAATCTCCAACCTGACATCTCTAACTTGAGGATTGAGCAGGCACGTTTCTGCTCCAGCTCAGGGGCGGACTGACCATTTGGAAACTCGGGCACTGCCCGAGGACACGGGGTCAGTAGGGGGCCCAATGAGATGCCCCTGGTACCTTTTTCATAGGCTTTTCTAAGTTTGGGCAAGGGCACAGGGGCCCCATGATCCCCTATTGCCCGGGGGCCCCATGAGTTGTCAGTCCACCCCTGCTCCAGCTACTAAAAAATTATGCTCCTAGCCACCCCCATGTCCAGCATCACAATGCCTGGCTTTGCAGCTGTTCCTATTTCAGCTGGTGAAGTCTGCCTCCTTCTGTAAATGTGTGGCCTATGCTGTACCGCAATGATAGGTTTATGTCTGCCATTTTTATAGACCTGTAAGGCCATCCTCGCCCTCCACCATCACATGAAAGGTAATGTTTTCACATTGCTGGACCGTGTGGTCAGCTGCCTGGTCCACATGACCACAGACATGAAGTCTAACAAGTATGGCAGGGACAATCTGTCTTGGCCCTTACATTACTGGTGGCTAGGAAGGATGCAAGACTTAGTACACTGCTGGGACGTCTTGCTTCTAATCTGCCTGTTGTGCTCTTGGAATTGCCACTTATGAAAGAATTAGATTCGGTGCAGCAAATCAATATGTTTTTTAGATTATGCATAAAAAAAATTTGCAATTTGTATACAGCTATTTAGAAAAATTACATTGCAAATAAATAATTTTATTTTTTTCTGACTGAAATATGACTGTTCTCTGCTTCTCAGCAAAACTGTATTAATGAGAAATACAAGTCTCATTGATTATTTTCTCCCTGTCCTTGAAATTTTCTTGTATTAAAAAAAGATGCATCAAATTTGTTTTAATTTTTATATAGTATGTCAGAAACAATACATTTTCAGTTAATTTTGCAGGTAGGAATATGCTTTCTCTCTGCCTCCAAGATTGCCCCCCATTAACAAGGAGAAGATTGGACATTGTCATCTCTTTGAACTTTAATGTATGGGGAGATTTCTGGAGAGAACCCCACTGTGGATTGAAGATCCCCTTGGCCTTCTCTCCCCCTTCCTTTTCTTCTTTTATCACTTTTCAAAATACCTCCTGCTTTCTTTTGGTTCACCGTTGCTCGCTCTTTTTTTTTTTTTTTCTTGCTTGAGTCATGAATGAGCCTTCTTTTTGTTACTATGTCACTAGTTCCAACTTGAGGATAGTGTTAGGGACAGAGTTACTTGTTAGGCCCCATGTACACGGGATACTTCTGAACAATGGAAACTGACTGCTATGTGCATTTGTGTGTTTGCGTTTAGAAGCATTTTTAAAGGTAAGTACAGGAGAACCTCCCAAATGCCCAGAATGCACTGAAAAGTGTTTCAGAGAAATACAGAGGGTAGAAGCAGAGAGAGCAGGATGTGTTGAGATTAGCTTAGGTGTGAGTTGTAATTAACATTTCTTTTGTTTCCAAGGGTGGAAAAGGTGTCTGGAAGAGTGAGTCAGTAAGGCCACCTGGCAGGGAGTCTACATGAGGAATTTGAGATGTGAATGGTCATTAAGATATCTTTCGTTTCCAAGGCTGGGAGAGGTTTCAGATGTGAATTGGTCATTACAATGTGTGACAAGCTTGTTAGGAACATCCTCGTTTGTGTTTTGTCCATCCTTGAAAACGATTTGCATGCATTTTTCATGATGAAAAAAGGCTCTGAACTGCATTGGGAACTAGAAGAGTTAAAATAAATTTCAGACGCAAGCACTTATAAATGTGCTTTGCCATGTTTAGCCGCGTTTACAAGTGTTTGCGTTTTGAAACGCTAATAAAATTGACTGCTGAACGCAAGTTTTCTGTGTTAAAAAAACAACGACTGTAAACGAAGATGTGCATATGGACACATAGAAAAACATTAGGGTGAGTTCAGGGGCTGCTGGGGAAAAACCGCTGAAAAGCTCCTAATCAGCTGCAGTGTACATGAGCCCTAATTGTTAGATATTTCTATTACAAGGCTGATAAGCCTTTCCCTACATTACTGTACCTATTTGATTTTTGATTAACATTTTGACGTTAAATGGACAGCCCCTGAAGTGCCTTACTGTATGCTGTACCTTTTTGTTTGAAATTAATAAAAATATTGAACAAAAAAAGAAGATTCTGTGCCTCAAATCTCTTAAATATTTTCTATAGCTTCTTTGAAAAAATAGTTTTTCATATAATTTTTCAGACTGAAATATGCCTACTCTGTGCCTCCTATTAAAAAAGCATGAGCTGACAGGGGAGAGAGCTGTATTGTTTACAAACAGTTCTCCCCCCCCCCCCCCCGTCCCTTGTCGGAGATGCTCGGCAATTGAGTAATCACCGGCAGGGACCCGGTGATTGACAGCTGAGGTCGCGAATGGCGGAACGGGTCCCCTACCCGGAACCGCAAAATCACATGTACAGTATCTCACAGAAGTGAGTACACCCCTCACATTTTTGTAAATATTTTATTCTATCTTTTCATGTGACAACACTGAAGCAATGACACTTTGCTACAATGTAAAGTAGTGAGTGTACAGCTCGTATAACAACAGTGTAAATTTGCTGTCCCCTCAAAATAACTCACCACACAGCCATTAATGTCTAAACCGCTGGCAACAAAAAGTGAGTCCACCCCTAAGTTAAAATGTCCAAAGTGGGCCCACTTAGCCATTTTCCCTCCCCAGTGTCATGTGACTCATTAGTGTTACAAGGTCTCGGGTGTGAATGGGGTGTACTCAATTCTGTGAGATACTGTATATACATGATTTTGCGCACCCGTGCCACCCTGTAGCAGTAATTCTGCTATAGGGCGGATGGGCAGCAGTTAAAAAGGGTAAGATTCTCTACAACTCAGGATAATTTTTCTATTCTTTCTCCACAAAAATAGTCAAAATATATATATATATATATATATATTATAAACACACTATATTGCCAAACGTATTGGGACACCCCTTCAAATCATTGGATTCAGGTGTTCCAATAACCTCCATGGTGTATAAAATCAAGCCCCTAGGCATGCAGACTGCTTCTACAAACAATGAAAGAATGGGTCGCTCTCAGGAGCGTGGTAACGTGATTGCCACCTGTGCAATAAGTCAATCTGTGAAATTTCCTTGCTACTAAATATTCCACGGTCAACTGCTAGTGGTATTGTAACAAAGTGGAAGCAGCTGGGAACAACAGCTACTCAGCCATGAGGTGGTAGGACACGTAAAATGAAAGGAACGGGGTCAGCGAATGCTGAAGTGCACAGTTCGCAGAAGTCACCAACTGTCAATAGCTAAAGACCTCCACACTTTGTGTGGCCTTCAGATTAGCACAACAACAGAACATAGAGAGCTTCAAGTAATGGGTTTCCATGGCCAAGCAGCTGCATCCAAACCTTACATGACCAAGTGTAATGCAAGCGTCGGATGCAGTGGTATAAAGCAAGCTGCTACTGGACTCTAGAGCAGTGGGGACGCATTCTCTGGAGTGATGAATCATGCTTCTCTGTCTGGCAATCCAATGGACGTGTCTGGGTTTGGCAGTTGCCAAGAGAATGGTACTTGCCTGACTGCATTGTGCCAAGTGTAAAGTTTAGTGGAGGGGGGATTATGGTGTGGGGTTTTTTTTTTTCAGGGGTTGGGCTTGGCCCCTTAGTTCCAGTGATGGGAACTCTTAAGGCATCAGCATACCAAGACATTTTGAGCAATTTCATACTCCCAACTTTTTGGGAACAGGTTGGGTATGGCCCCTTAGTATTCCAACAGGACTACGCACCAGTGCACAAAGCAAGGTCCATACAGACATGGATGAGCAAGTTTTGGGTGGAGGAACTTTACTGGCCTGCACAGAGCCCTGACCTCAACCCGATAGAACACCTTTTGGGATGAATTAGATGAGAAGGCCTGGCTCGCAGTCTCCGCTCTGACATCAGTGCCTGGCCTCACACATGTGCTTCTGGAAGAATCATCAAACATTCCCATAGACATTCCCATGGACAGCCTTCCCAGAAGAGTTGAAGTTGTTTATAGCTGCAAAGGGTGGGCCAGCTCAATATTGAACCCTATGGACTAAGACTGGGATGCCACTGGGAAGTTCATGTGTGTGAAAAGGCAGGCATCCCAATACTTTTGGCAACATAGTGTACATATGTATATATACGACATGGCTGTTACTGGAGGCTGAAGGAGGGATGAGGTTCCCAGATATCCATGGAGCAGATGGGGGACACTCCACTCAGAAGGATGACAGCTCTGACAGACTCTAGTAAGCACTGGAACTGAATGCAATCGTGTGAATTAGGGTGATTGGAAAACATTGATTTTACTTTGCATTTGCATTAATAAAACTGCACACACACATGGTGCAGTGTTCCCCACCATATGTGTGACTAGCAATGCTGTCTTCTGTGGTGCCTGCCCAATGCATAGACAAATACACAGGGGCAAAATGAGCCAATATACTGTAGCTCTGTACAGATTTTTAAACTACTTTTCTCTATGTTGAGTATTCCTGGAATTTTAATACAGAACTAGTTCTTATATCTGACCTCAGGGCAGAACGTCAGACATGTATAGATAGACCTATGCATTTAGTGGAAAAAAAATTAAATATATGGTAAATGCAACAGTTAAAAGTACCTAAATTTGCATCTTGTATGTGGGCAGCACAGTGGCTAAATGGTTAGCACTTCTGCCTGGCAGTACTAGGGTCATTGGTTTGAATCCAAACCATGGCAGTACCTGCCTGGAGTTTGCATGTTCTCCCTGTGCCTGCGTGGGTTTCCTCTGGGTACTTCCTGTTTTCTCTAACACTCCAAAGACGTGCTGGTAGGTTAATTTAGATCCTGTCTAAATTGGCCCTAGTATGTGTATGTATGAATGTAAGTTAGTATCTTAGATTGTACGCCCCTTGAGGGTTAAGGACTGATGTGAATATACAATATATATGTAAAGAGCTGTGTAAATTGATGGCGCTATATAAGTACCTGAAAGAAAGAAAGAAAGAAAGAGAAAGAAATAATAAATAAATATGCAATGGCAGTGTGATGAAGTACCAAATCATAGGAGTGTAGCTTGAAGCTTATAGAACTCCCTACACCAGAGCCTGTAAAGCTGTTGTTTCTTTCACGGTTCCATAGATCAAATTCATTAGCTGACTTACTGCTGATGTAGTAAATGGATGTACAAGGATCACACTTTTTTATTATTCATTTTAATATGTTATAATGGAGGTGTAACCAAAAATCTCCAGTTTGAAATATGTTTCCAGATACAATACAATGCATTTCGCCCCTCCCACTCCTCAGAGGACGCGCAGTGGGAGGGGCGAAATGCATCAGGCACAGATGTGGTGATATCAGCTTAGGACCTCTGTGGAATACTAGCGACCTACTATTGTACACTTGGAGATTCATGTCTATTGTATCTGGAAACGTGAGTGCAATACTAGTGTGTCTGCTTTAACTAATAAACGGAATTTCACTATTTTGGATGCCTCTCTCAATTCCTTACATGTACATACAGTACCTATCGGCTGTACATTTGAATCACTGGGAATGACAAGCAACATTTTAATCAGGAGGACTACAAGCTCTAGTATGACTTCCTATGCCACCAAAAGCATGAAAGACTCTTATTTTACCATAAGAGTCCAATAAAGTTGGTGAGTGAGGGAGCACAGAGCACTTATTACCTTCTGGATGTGAAAGGGATTTTTATTCACTTGTTGATTTCACATTTAGGACTTTATTTCACAATTTTTTTTATGTGTTCATTATTATATCATGTTTTTCATGTAATATAACATACATTGAGGCAGCGCTCCTGCTATTTTGTGTATTGAGTAACTCTTAAGGCCTTGCAAGTAGCTTAGGACTTTTGAGCCCTGCTTTATCCCTCCCTTCAATATAGTGGCAAGTACAATTTGCTTGCCTAATATGAAACTAGTCCACATAATCTACAGTAAATGGCTATTGTCCTTGGGATATCATACTCTAATTATTTTCTTGAAAAAATTTTACTTATTTTTCCCTTTTACATTACTGTCCCTGTCAAACTGCTTACATACTCTCCAGTCAATGTGCCATATGTTTGGTGATTGTCTTTGAAACATGGTACTGTCATATTTTTAGTTTGGCATAGAAACTGTCCCATCTTTGGTATGTGGCTTGAGGTATTTTGGAGCACTCTGGGTTCACATTTTGTTACACTGTGTACACAAAACAGTATGGCACTGCACATTTGTGTGATGCCACTGTATGGTGTTGATGATGCTGTCCCTGAGTATAGTCCTGTTCTGTAAAGCTATGTACAGCCTTAAAGCATCCCCCCAAGCATAGTGTTTAAAGGAATTGTTTATTTTTAATGTTGGCCTTTAAATGGCCTGAAAAGTCCTTCTCACAGCTGAATGATCTTTTTTGGAATTTTTTTTTTTTTTTTTGCATGTCACCTAGGGCGCTGCCCAGCTACCCATGCCCTTTGTTTGACAACCCCTTGCCTATTAGCCTAGACAATGGCAATTACTGATTTCTAAGACTTAACTCACATTGATTCCAGTGGGGTTTGGATAACGTATCCAAGGTGTGTCTTCTTTATCAATTGGAACTACATTTGTTATCTGTAAGACATGACTGAGAAAAGACTCTGTCTCCAAAACTAGTAGAGTCTTAGCAAGTTCTAGAACTACACAGGTGGCACAACACACAATTGACACTTGTCAATTGTTTATCACCTAAATATGCAGCTTAATGAAAATGAAAAACGGGATCCATGCACAGGGCTTTATCTAAAGTTAAATTGGAATTAGCAAGAAAAAAAAAAACCACTAAGCAATTTTTATGAGTTTGTCCATTTGTCTTTAGACCAGGCCAAAGCCACTGAAAAATGTTGTATTAAATGAAGATGAACCCTTATAGACTGAATTTCTTGCTTGTCATATCCCTATTAAGAGTTCCAGATTTTGGGATTCTCCAGGACGTCTCTTTATGTTTATATTCTACACAATTAGGAATTAACTAATCAATTGCAAATCACCCAAATAAGTACATTTTTAATTTGATTTGCCTGTAGAATTGTCCAGTCTTTGAAGAATAATATCATTTATAAATTATGATTGATTCATGTTCTGAAATGTGTGACTCTCTGCAGATCAGACCAGATTTGAAGTCCAATTTCAGGAGAATTGTGCAAATTCAATCATCAGTACCTATAATGTAAAATAATTGTAAACTGCAACACAGAGAGTAATACCCCCTCATAACAGCCATAGTATGTAGGCAGATAATAAGAAAGAAGGAATTTCTGCTGTACATGGAACTACCTTCTTCCCACTGTTGATCTGCACAATACAGAAAACGTTCAGTGTGCCTCAGGGCAGTGGAATGGAATTGAGTGGCATATTAGGTAGATATTAATAAAATAAATAAGAGTCGACCGAGAAACTAAAAAAGGGTTATATCTGAAAGAAATGACAGTAACCATCAGACTTTGCATTTGAGGGCATAGTTTCCATACATCAGCTGCGAATGACCAGGAGTTTTCCAGCATGAGTTCCAGTGTTGCACTAAAAGTTCCCAGCTAACTGGTTCAACCATTTTAAGTTACCTTCAGTACTGGCAGAGGTGAACTGTTATCAGTTGTCTACCAAGAGAATTCCAGTATCCCTTGGTTCAGCACAATTTTAGTATTATAGATGGAGGAATGTTTGTCTTCCAACCATCATGCTACCCTGTTAAATATGATTTCTGTTGCTCTACACTGTGTAAGGCCAGTGAGGCAGTGGCCATACTGCATGACATGCAAAGTAACCTATGTGCGAAAATAATATTGTAAAAGCATTTACAGTAAAACGGAACTTGAAAAGATGCATTGAATTTATCTTGTATTAAATATTTTCTTACAATTTGTGTGATAGCAGTGCATGGGTAAACGTGAAATTTTATTGAATATATAGTTATGACTTTACATGGCATTTATTTTTTGGTTCCTAGCACAGATCGCGGAATTTCAAGTGTTTCATTCCTATCAATAAAATTGTAAATTGCTAGAAAAAGGTTTGTTGCTCAGCAACATGTTTTTATTCTCAAAGTTTTTTCCATCCATGACGTAGGTATAATGAGTTTCAATGAGTTTATTTTGACACCTTTCAGAAAATAGATAATTTAAAATAACAGACTATATGTGTAATTTATGGTCATTAAAATAAATGTAGCCTTCTTCTTCTCAAGTAAAACAGCGTTTTGGGTTTTGTCTTCTCATGACTCATATTAGTCAGAGTGTGAAATGTCTAGGCTTGATATATGTCCATAGGAAGATCTGTCAGGTCTTTTTGTTTTAAGTTTAGTGAGAGCACTGGTGTATGTGAGCCATTGCAGCGTTTCCTTTCAGTATGCTCTACAATCAGCTGAAACCTCAATATTGGATTGTGCATTCACATGTATCTGTTTATGGGTATGTATATATACAATATGTGGATGTGTAGATATATATGTATGGAGATGTGTATGCATTTGTACTGTTAGGCCTCATGCACACTGGGCATTTTGAAAGCCCCAGTAGTGTTAGCTGTATAAAGTTTCATTAAACATGCAAGTTTTTTCCAAATTTTGCATTTGAGTTTAGCGTTTTTTTCTGCGTTAGCGGTTTTTAGTGTCGGTTTGCCGCGTTTTACCAGCGTTAGAGCGTTTTTACAGCTAAAAAACTTTTCTTGAAACCCACTAGTTCTGTTTTTTTTTTTTTTTCAGCCAGAAAACGCCCCTGCCAAAAAACACTGATTAAAGCCATGGACACACAGGATACCATGCTGGGGAGTTTACTGGCTGTAGAAAAAAATGGCAACTGTAAAAACATCCAGTGTGCATGGGGCCTAAAGAGGACAGTTGTTTTTGAATTACATTTTGGAGCAGAATTGTTTGAAAAATGATAATATATCTTCACTGTCTGCACTCTGTTTGTTATTGCAGAGGGAGAGTACTGCAATCATGAGATGATCCTCCTATTAGGAGTAAAGACACTACAGAGGCTAGATTGGATTGTGAACACATTTACTGAATTGTTGCAACTCTGGCAGTTTGGGAAGCGCTGGCTTTTCATTTGGTTTTCTGCTTGTAGCACTTGGGATAACTATGGAAAGAAGACAGCAGCGCCATTTAAGTGTAGTAATAAAATGTACGCTAGTTTAATATTGAATTAGCAACTCACAAGATAAAGGCAATTTGGCACATGTAAAACAATTCAGCCTCTCTTCATTGTGCTGATCTGGACTTCTGCAAACAGTGAATCTCAGTCTTGGCTGCGCTGGTAGATTCCAGGGCTGGTAGGGACGTGTCAGGGCAGGAGCTGAGGAACGGACAGGCAGGCCTAACAATGTAACGCACTGGCTGACGACAACCACCACCCACAGACCGAAGTCCCTCAGGGCGCAGAGTCTAAGTCCCAGGCTGCCCTTCACCAGGGCCCCTGATGGTGGGGATGGACTTGACGCAGCCAGGAACCAGGTCGCGGCCCCCGAGACACCTCAGCTGCGGTAATGGCTGCCGCCAATGGCGTGTAGCTGGTGGAAGAAACAAAAGAGTAGTCGGACAAGCCGGGGTCAACAACAACAGGACAAAACAGTACAGGACAGCAGACGAGAATCACAGGTCACAAGCCGGGTTCAGCAACAGAGGGTCAGATCAAAGGAGAATACAAAGAATAGTCAAGTCACAAGCCGAATCAGAATACCAGGAGAGTCACGAGAGTCAGAACAGAGTAATAGTAACACAAAGACACAAGTGCAAAGAGCATGTGCGGGCCACAGGCTTATATGTCATCAGCCACGCCCCTCTGGGGGGTGGACCTCAGAAACCTGAAGGCATAAAAAGGATTCCCATCATGCACAGCAGAATCCAAGATGGACACCAGCACATGGAGTAACATAACCTCAGGGAAAAGGTAGGACCTTGACAGTACGCAAGCGAACTCACCTCCTGCTTTCTCATCCAGTGATGTCACAGCTGTCAGTTTGTGTGTGTGTCCCTACCAGCACTGGAGCCCTGGAATTTTACTGTGGGCAGGTAGCTCGCTCAAGCACAATCATGTACCTGTACCTCGGCAGTGTCTTCTGTGTTCAAGGCGCACGCCCTCTCCTGGCTGTGTCCAATCACAGCGGGATTTTGTCAATGGGTTTCAGCCAATGATTCACAGCTGAGGCCTGTTGATTGGCTGTGTCCAGTAACAGCCCAGAGACCTGTGCTAACAAACACACAATAATAACCCGGTGGTGATCAAATACCACCAACAGAAAGCTCTGTTTGTGTGAAAAAAAAAGATACATTTTATATGGGTACAGTGTTGCATGACTGAGCAATTACCAGGTAAAGAAGCACAGTGTTAAATAGAAAAAATGGCCTGGTCATGAAGGGGATAAAATCTTCTGGAACTCAAGTTGTTAAATCTGATAGATGACAGGTAGCTAACAGGGCAGTTTATAGTACAACTGTTAGTATTCTGTATACTTACAATGTGACTGTTCCTTTGGTAGAAATGTTCTCTTTTCTATGTTTTTATTACTATGATAGGACATTCTGATTTTTTTTGTCATACCTTTGGTGAAATCCTCCACATCAGATCCTAAGCTCCTCTTTTTATAAATATTGTTAGATGTTCCACTGTAAATGAAAAATTTACCTACTACAAGGTTTTCTTACGTATTCTGAGAAGCATGCTGTAGCCTAGATTAGGGGAGATGGGAAAATGGTCTCATTTAGATAGAAGTCACAAGACTGCTGTAACTGTTGATGAGAAAAGGTATTTAGCAGTTTATTTTTGATAAAATAATTGCATTTCCATGTTGTGTGTAATGTGGGATACCAGGTAGAGTAAATGCCGGGTCCTGGGTTTAGTAACACTTTAAGGAATAAAAAGGCTTGCATAATTGTGTAGGGTGCTACCTTGTAGGCAGAGTTTCACTTTGCTACACAGCGGATAGCTCCCACTTATTACCCAAAGCAGGTCATGGACAATGCGAAAACTGAACCAAAATTTCAAATTGTTTGCTTTTTGAATCATTAGTGTGCCAGCTGCAACACTCGATTTCCATGGTGCAAGCAAAAGTGCCCGATCCAACATGATGGATTTTTATAAGAAAAATTAAACAATTGATAGCACAATCATATGAGCTATTTTTATTTTTCTCTGAACAGAACTTTTGGATTTCAACTCGTCTATGGCTTGCCTCAGTGTCCTCCTATAAACGAGATTGTGGTTCAAAGACGTAAAGTTTATCTAAAGCCAAAACCTTTTTGGTTTTGGATAGAACAGTGAGGGGTTAAAACCTCTTATGGTTTTTTTCGCTATTTGTGTACCAACTAGGGAGATTCATTCTCTCTGTCCTGTGACCATTGACCAATGTTCACTAGTCAACAGATCAGAAACAGAGATCTTTCAGTGGGGACAATAGTTCCTGAGACAAATCTCATTTTGGAGAGATTTCCTCTTGCTTCCCATTGTGTCTACAGGACAGGAGGTTCACGGAAATCTCTCCTATGAGATAAAGCTGCAAAAAAAAAAAAATTGTCAGGGTTGTAAATCCTTCCTTAATCTATCCAAAATAAAAAAAGACTTAGCTTTAGATATACTTTAAAGTATAATGAAAGGCAAAACTTTTTTTTTTTTAGTTTTGAATAGAGTGGAGGAGGATTAGAACTTCTATTAGGTTTTTATTGCTGTCTGTGACTCCATTATCATAGAAACAGGGGCAGACTGACAACTCATGGGGCCCCCAAGCAATAGGGGATCATGGGGCCCCTGTGTCCTTGCCCAAACCCGAAAAAGGTACCAGGAGCATCTCATGGTTGTTTTCCCAGAAAATAGATTGGAAATCTTTCAACTGGGACACTAGTTCTGGTGACTTGAGGGTCCCCAAAGAATTCCCTTAATTTGCGGAAATTGCCTCTCACATCCTGTTTTGGCTATGGGACAGGAAGTGAAGGGAAATCTACCCAATGGGACACAGATGGCAAAAAATAAACTGACAGGGGTTATAACCTCCCCTAACTCTATCTAGAATATAGACATTTTTTTTTGCTTGTAGTTCAATTTTAAATATTCTGTTTTGTAAGTTTTCAGACAGTAAACTGGGACCATACTCACACCACTATATATTCTATGTAGACTTGCAAAGCATCATGGTAAATCTTCTTATTCTTAAAGTGTTACTAAACCCACAACAATAACATTAGTCTGTATATGCAGTAAAGCATGTTTTTTATACTCACTGTGGAAACTAAGGGGTTAATCCTCTGCATTGTGTAAAAAGGTTGTCTGATCACTTCTTCTCTGACCCTCCCCTTCTTTCAGTGTCCCACTATTCTCTCCTGATATGACATATCCTGTGGAGTCACTCTGCACATGCTCAGTTTGTTGTGTATTGCTAGAGAGTTTTTTTTCCTTGGGAGTGTGCATGTGATTAGCACAGGGCCAATCAGCACTGTCCAGACAGAGGTCAGGGGTTTTGCATCCTCCTGCAGCAGAATTAAACTCCTCCTACAAGCTTTACCATGTGCTCTGCTGGACGATGATAGAAATCACAAGACTGCTATATACTGCTGATGAGAAAAGGTATTTAGCAGTTTATATTTGCTAAAATAATTGCATTTCCATGTTCTGTGTACTGTGGAAGACCAGATATAGCGAATACAGGGTCTGGTTTTTAGTAACACTTTTAGGAATAAAAAGGTTTGCAGAATTGTGTAACATAGTACAATGAGGAAAACTTTCAAGACTTTTAAAAAATGTAAGCACAGGTAAAGAATATTTTAGCTGCCTTCAGACACTGTGGGATAGACTTCACACATCAGCTGTGCACACAGAACACTCAGATATTTTCCATTTTCCTATGCAGTGCTTTGCACTTGCTGACAGAAGCTACAAGTGAAACTATAAATCTGTGAAATTAAATCAAACTTTAATGTGGATGTAAACCTCTGACATGAAAATGAACAAAACATATCCTTCTGTAATGTATACTTGCTTCATTCTAAAGCACTGAGAGTGATTTTCTGCAGTCCGGTTTCTCTGCTATCTGCTTGAGTTGTTTCTTTCAGGCTGTGTGGACTTTAAGGAAGCGAGGGGGATTGGGGGGAGCTCCAGCTCTTAGCCTGGGATTGATAGCCTCGGCTGTGCATGTTACCCTATTGTGTACAGGGGGTGTGTCCCTTCCCTCCAATAGGGTATCAGATTACACTCAGCTCTCCTCTCTGAGCTGTGCAGTGTGTGACATCAGATCCCTACTCCCCGCCTCCTGAAGCTCAGAAAAGTTGTGTAAATTCTGGAAATTAAATGGATGTAGAGAAGAGATGATTGCAGAAAAACAACTTACAACGTAGGTACAACTTACTGTACGTAGGAAGATTTGTGATCTGTGAGGTCACAAAACATGTAGGCTTGCATGTTATTAATAAAGTATTTTTATTTTTGCACACATTGAAGTCTTTTTAGCCGTTTCACACTTTTGGTGCTCCTCATACAAATCGACAGTACAGTATGTAATGTGCGGCCAGGAAGACAATGAACTATAAAATCTTGTTTTTTTTTTTTTTTTTTGGTCCGGCTTTCCTGCTGCTGTTACTTCTTTACAGTAGTTTTTGTGATAGGCACTGAGACTCTTTTCGACAATGTATCCCTTCCCACGCGACTCTGGCGTTAGCTTAACTCCTATCCCCATGCATGAGTAACCCCAGATATTGCTGTCATTACTCACCCCATATGTTTCCCCCCCCCCCCCCCCATTAATTTATTTTGCAAATTTTTTTTTTTTTTTTTTTTTTTTTTCTTCACCTTCCACCTCCATCCCCCTCTTTCTGTTTCTATCACTTTTCTCTCTATTTCCCTTTCTCTCTTTTCTCCTTTCTCTTTTCTTCTCGCCTCTCGCTTTGCTATGCTACCTGGAACACTAGACATGCCATCCTATCACTCTCCCCACCTCCATCAACGGCTCCTACCGCAATATGTGCCGATTTTGTAACTCTCCACCTTGCCATAAGTTTTTTGTCCAATTCCTACGTTCAGATGCCATGATCACTCTTCCTATCGCTACAGCCCTGCTTGGCGAAGCACGAGCGCAGGGGATATTATAAGATGCAATTACACCCCATACTATACTATATTGGCTCCGGTTTGTTGCAAGCATAACCTTATTGTAGTCGGGTTTTGTATTATTGCATTATCATTATCTGTATTTTCTTGTTTGAGTTACTGCTGTATCGCTGTAGGTTGTGCCTGCTGTTTCGCTTAGGCACCCTGTACATGTCTTTTGTACCATTATGTTCTTTCTTAATAAAGGCTTTCTTTTTGGAAAAAAAAAAAAAAAAATCTTGTTTTTAAAGCATGTGGATTCCTCAAGCTAACATTGCTGCCCAAACAACTCTTCCATTTGGCTCTGGTATTCTTATGATTATAATGCAGAGTGAGCATGTTCTATTTTGTCAATAAGGTCTTTAAGGGATAGTAACAATAGCTCTGGGCTTGTGATATGTTCAGGGCTGACAAGAGGCAGGATCTCCAGTGGTATGCCCTTATTTCTACAATGAGGTCTGGCTCACTGGCTGCACTGATCTGTTTTGCAATATTTATGGAAAATGCTGCTATTTATATTTGTTGCTAAAAGATTAATAGCATATATTTCCACATTCATGTTAAAGTGAAACAAGGACATGAACTGCTAATACAAAAGCAATTTTCAGAGGCCACTAAATTCTTCTTGCTGGGGAGATGGCTCATCTCAAGCCTGGTCTCAGGATCTAGATGTGGGTTACTTCTAAATCAAATATCTATATATTCTAGGGATGAGCTTTGGGTTCAGGTCAACCATGAGTTCAACCCAAACCCAACTAATTTGCAGTTTTAGATATTGTGTGTCACTTTTTTGAAGCAGAACTCCAGGCAAGAAAGTCTTTACATGTCCTTGTTGCTGATTTGCTACCGTCACTGAATAAGTCATCCATTTTCGGGTTTACTTAATAGTTGCTCTGAAATAGCCTATTCATTTTCAAATCAAACCATTAATTCTGTTTGGTTTTCAGTTTGTAAGACCAGTGGCTGTTATGCCTCCTATTCCTTCACCCACTGGTCTTGGCACATTCCTTCCATAGTTCTTTCTCCAGGAAGCAGTGATGTAATTCAGCCCCACTTACATTGGTGGGCGGACCGAGACTCTCAACATTTACAGGCCTAGTGTACCCACCCACATTCACTAAAATTCCCTGTGGTTGATGGGAACTCTAGTTTCCTTTTACTACAGAGAGAGAGAGTAGAGGATATGATGTAATCCATGCTGTTAGACCTCTTCCTTGGCAGTGCAGATGCTGTTATCTTTTGAATTACAGAGATGAGGTCATGAAAATTCAATTAGAATTTTCTTCTGAATGGTAAGGATTTTTAAATGTTTTAAAACTGTTTAGTGTTTTGTGTAGGGGGTGTACTAATGGGTGATTTTTTTGCCTATCCTGGAGTTCTTCTTTAAATCAAATATTTTATATCAAATAGTGAGCTAATGTGGCCATTCACATCTATAGCAACCAGTTACCAACAATGCACTTCCAATGCATGTCCTGGCCTTTAAACTGTTTGTAAGATGGCTTAGAAGGGCCAGTTATGAGGGTTTAATATGTGTCAGTCCCCTCTTTATAAAAGTCAGGGTTTTTAGCAGCCTATTGTCAGTATGTGTTGGAGGAGGCATGGAGTAGTTAGAGACAGATTGGACAGCTCTGGAACAGATAAGGATAGATCACAAAGCCTGCGTAGGTAGGAATAAATTACAGAGTGTTTGCAGGTAGAGATAGTTTCTGCCATCCTTTTTAGAGTGCTGATAAAAAGTCCTATATTTACAGTCAGTGTGTGCTGGATAGACTTGGAGTACATAGGGAGAAATCAAAAAGTGTTTGCAATGAGAGATACCTTTTCTGTGTGTGTCAGAAGCAACTTCTGTTGTCATTTAGCTGCTGCCTTCACCTCCCACCATTACTTTTTAGTTTGTTTGTTTTTATTCACTTTTCAAGTTTCTGTATTTATTTTTTCACTTTCAGTTAGGTTTAAAAAAAGAGAGGTGGTTAGGGTTTAAGGGTAAGAGGTTAGGTTTTATTTTTTGAGGTTTTGAGCTATATTTTATTATCATATAATTTATCTAGGGTCTTTTTACAGGGTAAGCACTGTGAACTTATTCCTGGTATAGGCAAATCTGCCCTCTGCAGGACAACACTTCATATTTGTGTGGTACAGCTTAGTGCACCAAAGCAGCATATTTTTAAGTGTCACACAACACCAAATCCTTAACCCCACTATTGCAAAAAAAAAAAAAAAGAAAGAAAGTTAGGCAATTCTCTGTATTCAAACAGGTTTTGTATCTTTAAATGAAAGTGCAGAAACCATGTGATTCACTTTTCAAATAAGCAGTGGACCCCTTGATCTATTGGGCATCCAGGTGGGCCACTGGCCATGGCTTGCATTGTACCCTCCAATTTTTATTTCATGATAAACCTTAGTATTTACATAGAGTATGCACAACTTCTGGTTTTGTTCTATGAAACAATATATTGTTCTGGATTTCTTGAGTAAATCCTGGCTGCTTTTTCCCTCAGAAACTAGTAAAACATAAAAAGCTGGATGGTGTCTCTCCTGTTCAAAATGCAGCCTAGTAAAAAAGCTGACATACTGTGCATGGACTGTGTACAATATTCCAGGCTCTTTTCTCTGAAATAACACTCATAAATACCAAAGTGTTAAAATCAACTATACATCCAATCACCACTGCTCCTTAGAGGGCACAACCAGGTGTCTGACTTGGTCCTCCCATGTGCCTCTACATCACTTGCAGGATGGTGTGTGATGTCACTTCCAGTTGCCATGTGGTTGTGCCCTCTAAGGAGCAGTGGTGATTGTATGTATAGTTGATTTTAACACTTTGGTATTTATGAGTGTTATTGGAGTGTGATTGGTGTCTGACCAGGAAAGCAGTACACTGATGGATGTGATAGGTGGGGGAGTAAAGTGTGGTTTGAACACCAGCCTGGTTATTCTGTGGGAGATGAACTTTTGGAGCACAATAAGAGCACAGCTATAACTGTGATGGATTATTCTGGGACTTTTATATGAACCTATTATACTTTTGAGGCTGTGATTTTTAATAGTTGGAGGGATTGCTTAGTGTCCCCTAATATCTGTATACTATTTTGCAGATTGTGTTTTCTCTGAAATAGCACATTAAACTTTTTATTTCTTTATAAAACCTGCCTTCTCTCCCTTTTTAAAATTGCATCCTAATAAATCTTCTCTTATACTGTACATCAACTGCACAATATTTCTGACTATTGTTTGTGAAATAAGACCTTCTAATGTTTATATCATGATAAAACATGGATCGTTCCTTTTTTTTGAAAATGCAGCCTAATAAAGCTGCATACAGACTACACATCAAATGTACAATACAATATATCTGGCTATTTTTCATGAAATAGTTTTTATTCACTTCAATATTGGATATTGGCTCTTTATTTGAACGCTTCAGTAAGAAAAATCTCTTGATCAATCTGCTTTAAAACTTTTTTTTGCACATGTAATTATTATTTTCTGTTCTTTTATTTGCTTCCTTGAGTGAGCCTTTCAACTCCTTTTAAACGTGTCCACATTTTTCATGCTATCATTGCTCTCCACATTGCCAGAGGAACCCAGGGATGCAGCTGAGGCTATGGATAAGGCTGGGATAATGCAGAGAGAATTCTTTGTCACCATTCACACCTCTTCAAGACCAGTGTATGAACTGGTGACCTTATCGTGCAAGGAACCCAAAAAAGCGTTCTATAAAAATCAAGTTAAAATTTTTCAAAGTGAATGCTTTGGAGCACATGTCTGTTGTGCAGTAGAGTGTGGTGCGGCAGCTTTGCCTGTTTTAGCAACACATGTGAAACTAAGATCACCTTGTGGGTGTTTCCCGATTCACCTATGTCTCCAGTGTACCCATGCTCTGTGTACATTTCTATCTGTAACTTTATCCAATACTGGGAGTACTTTTTGTCATATTAAGGTGCCAAATTTGAGAACCAAGTCTACAGGGGTGACAGGAAGACACTGAGAGCACAGATTCAGGAGGAGTAATTGACCTGTGGGTAAGACTTGATTCTTGATACTGTCAGCCAATTAGATAGATTAGAGCCAAATGAATTAAGTGTGCATTTAAAGTCCCTTGCATATGATTGTTTATTCAAATTAAACATAGTCTCAACTTATTAACAACTCTTGCTTTATAAAGTTGGCAATCACATTGCAAACTGAACAGCCTCTACTAAAGTACAACCTCTAAATTAGAAATCCAGGCAATCATGGGTTCATGAATTGTAGAACTCTATGAAGACTAGACAAATATACGGGCGCATATTTAGGAGAATAAAACATGCAGTTGGCCAATTTGCAATCATCACCATTCTTAGATACTTTCAACACCCACACAGGAATAATAATAACAAACACAACATGAAGTGCAGCAATGAGCTCCCGTAAACCTATAGTAAATCATACAGTAATCGAGGAAGGGATGCTCTACAATGCAGTTATTGACTTTTTCTCATGGACTTAAAGTTTAGCTACAGTTGAGTTATTCCTGTTTGCCTTGCAGATAATTTGTGCACAATCAATTCTTCATAAAAACCTCAATGGGATATACTGAATGTAATCTGACACTGAATACATAAAGCAATTTGCTGTGTTATCCTGTAACATTTAATCAAGCTTTGTTTACTTATCAAAAAGTGGTTTACAAGTTGAGTACCAGCCTGTAGTACCCCTTCATTACCAGGCTATTTTCAATTTTAGGAATTACGCTGCATTTATTGGTCCACGTTTTTTGAGACATGCAATGCTTTTTTTGGTGGTAAAAAATAATTGCGGATTTAAAAAAAAAGGTATAAAAAGACCCTAAAATGAAAAAAAAAATATTTCTCTACCTTCTGTTAAAATAAAAATGCCAGGACAGTATGAAAACCTCTGAAATGATTCCTTTTTGGAAAGCAAACACCTCAAAGGGTGTCTGTATGGGCAAGGGTTGTGGGAAAGAGGCCCTTGTCCAAATTAACAAGGGGGCAAGTCCCCACCCCATTCTGATGGCATGCGGCCTGGTGTGGTTTGGGGGGTGGGGGCACGCGCTTATCCCCCCTTTTCTGGCCTGCCAAGCTGCATGGGCTGATAAGGGTCTGGTATGGAATTGGGGGGACATAATTTTTTTGGGGATTTGGGTCCCCCTTCAAACTCATACCAGACCCAAAGGACCTGATATGTATTTTGAGGAAACCCCCACTCTGTTTTGTTTTTTTTAACAGGTCTCTGCTCCTGTGTTTTATATTAATCTGTCACCCGAGAATCCCCTGAATTAGCAGGGCAGGAATGAGTCACTGGTTGTTAGGACTCCGGTGGGTGCCGGTTCCTTAAAAACCAGCATCTCTGAGCAGAAACTGTCACATTTTAGCAATGATAGGAATACCAGGTCCAAGGCCAGTAATTGACTGCCAGCACCTAGCGATCAGTTCTGGGCTATATGGAACACAGCTCTGTGAGTATAAACAGCACAGAGCTGTGTTCATTGACAGATCTAGTTGGTTATTCATTCCCTGCTAAGCAGGGAATGAAAACAATTTATATCCCCAGTAAAAACAGCAGAGCGTACACACAAACACTTGTTGAGCACATATTTAACCCCTTGATCACCCTAGATGTTAACCCCTTCCTGCCCAGTGCCATTAGTACAGTGCATATTATTAGCACTGATCACTGTAGCAATATCACTGGTGATGTCAGTGGCAGTTAGTTTCCACAAAGTATCAGTTAGTGTCAGATTGCCCGCCATCCCGCTAAACATCACTGATCACCGCCATTACTAGTATAAAAAAAAAATTCCAGTATATATCCCATAGTTTGCACACGGTATAACTTTCATGCAAACCAATCAATATACATTTATTGGGGTTTTTTT